>NW_019272077.1:178592-521448 GCF_002738345.1 Cucurbita maxima | reverse complement strand
AAAAAAAAAAAAAAAAAAAAAAAAAAAAAAAAAAAAAAAAAAAAAAAAAAAAAACTAACAGAAATGCCCATATTTACCAGAGTCAAATTCTACCTTCCTTTTTTGAGATAGGATACTAGAAGTATACACAAAAAGAAATGTAACTATAGGAGTAGATACGTTAATGTAATGTTAAGGTTAGGTTATGCTCCGGAGTGGTGTGAATAGAAGAGATTGATGAAAGAATACGGTTAGAGTATGGGTAGAAAGGGATAGGTTTGTAATAGACTGATAGAACGATAGCGTTAGAATACGTTCCTGTGATGATATGACTAAGGTACGTTCACGTAACGGTATGACTATGATAAGTATAAGAACGTTAAGGCTATGATAAGTTAGGGAACGATATGACCATGAAGTGTTTATGATATGACATGTTTATGATACAATATATTGTGATGTGATATGTTATGTTTAGATTGTTTTGTGTGACCATTAAGGTAATTGTTGTATGAATTGCACGTTATGAAATGACATGTTAAAAGCATAGAGCGCTATGTTATGTTTTTTAAATTGTATGCATACAACATGTTATGAATAACATGATATCACGATAAATGAAATGAAATATAACCCCGGTTATAATTATGCATGATATGAGAACTGAAAAAATGAGAAAAGATATGATATGAATGTAAAACAATAGCGGAGTTATATTTAATAATGTCGAAAATGGAAAAATATTGGGACCTCATGCATTATATGTGCTCATGCATTGTGGATACCCCTATTTTATCACGATGGGCAGAGATATGATCATTATGTTTTACAAAATGTTGCCTGCAGGGGTACGATCATTATGTTTTACATAATGCTGCCGGCAAGGGTACGATCATTTTGTTTTACATAATGCTGTCGTGGCGGTTATTGGTTCTAACGGGTGTCTAGCTTAAGAAGACCTAGAGTTCATTAACTATAGGTCACTCCTCTATAGACCTAGAGTTGCACTCTTATGCACTGTAAGACAAGTTATGTCCATCGATATAATCATTACAAGCAAGTCAATCCTTCATGAGTTGTTCATAATTACAGTTTGGTCAAAAGTCCGTTTTACCCTTGTAATTACATCTTTCACCTTAACTACCACGGATTCTCTAATGAACAATTTTTCTATGATACAATCATAAACCAAGTCCATCTCAGACCAATGAGAGGGTGGGGCCCCATTGTTCAAGTCCCGAAATCAATAAGAACAACTCATCTACTTTCTTTATATTGAAAGGAGTGAATTCCATCTCATGATATTATGTTCCCAACTCCCTATTTGGTCGAGTTCCAAAATAGTAGGCATATTGAATCTTCTAAAGGAGTCATTCTCACCCATGTAAATTAAAGGACAAGCCCTCACATGCAGGAGTTCATAACTCACTTAGGATTAAGATCGAGTCGCATGTGATCATCATGTGAAATATTAATCTTCTCAATTAACGGATTTATAAAGAGAGATTAAATATTTCTTGGTCCAGTCTTATACAAACTCATTGTATAGGATACCCTCACTTACATGTTTCCACATGAATAATTTGGATCAAATCATTTGTAACGATTACAAAGTGGGCCGTATCAATAGTGTTACCAGGATAAGGCACCCAACCTTATCCATATACTATAGACTTTTTTTGGTTATTACTTGAACACGATCCTCTTGTATGTCAACCACATACTGTTCAAGATTACATTAATAACCTTGGATTTTCATACAACGGATAACAATTAAATTACAAATAAAATAATATAAATTATTGTTAAAAACTAAATAGTTAATTACGAGGCTTTAGGGCATAAATCCCAACAGTGACATCATTGCTATCGACTTTTGTATCTAAAAAATTGCTGAAGCACTCTTTTGTGAGAATTGATCGTGAAGATCAACCCACACTTGATGAGTTGTCTTGGCGTGAATAATGCCTTTAGCGATATCTGCTTCAATGGAATGAGTTAACCAAGATATTATCATACTGTTGCACTGAGCCAATTTTCTTTATCGCAATAAGAGCATGCATAATTGATTTACTCCAGAATTGGTAATTTGTTCCATTTAATTTGATTGGAACCGAGTGAATATCCTGGCTGATCATAGTGATTAATATAATAAGAATGTGTTAAATCAACATCCGAAATTTTGAAGCTGCATTTGGCTGATTCCGCCATAAAGGAAATTTTGATATTTAAGAACACCAAAATCGGTGCTCTGATACCATGTTAAGAATGAGAAATAGAAATAGAATTGGGATCAAAAGTATGATCTTCATTAATGTTTACAATGGTTTAAATAGGATACAAACTATCATCTAATACCTAAAAATGAGGGAAAATATATAACTAATTAAATCTTGTAAATAAGACTGAATATACTGGTAATCACATCTAAGATAAAATATACTATAACAACTCTCAAAAATAAAGAAAAAATATTAACTTAGTAGTGATATCTAAGATATACTCCATAACTAATTATTAAAATATATTCTCCAAATATTATATCTTAATAGAATAAGATCGAGTGAATATAATTAAATTAAAAAAAAACTAAACTAAAAACTAAATAGGAAAGCAAGAAGTATTGAATAATATAACTTAAAATAACCCTATCAAATAGTAACAATCGAAAATGAGATTTTGTAATAAAAATAAAATTATATATAAACATTTCAAGACTTTATTCATGCAAAAATTCTAATGTTCACATGAAATTTATCAAATTGACCCAAGTAAATTAGAGAAATAATTTTAAAGAAGTTCAGACTTGAAACTTATGTCATGAGTTCATATAGGTTAACTTGGATATAAAGAACAAAAATCGAACTTTCGGAAAAATTGGTGACATCAGTCTAAACTAACCAGTAAGTGGCCCTACTATTGGCATGGTTATATTTGATGTTGACACGTGCCCTGTGGTTCTGCACGTGTCATATATATTAATATGTGTGAATTGTTTATAGATCAATATGCTTATGATATGTTATGTATATATTATAATGTGTGAATTGTATGATAATAATCACGGTACGATGTGTTCAATGTTATGTTTGAGATAGGATACGAGAATGATGTACAAAACGAAATGTATCAATAGGAGTAAGATACGTTCATGAAACATTAAGGTTAGATTACATACCGAAGTGCTATAGATATGATAGATTGATAAAAGAATATGGCTAGGTTATAGGTAGAAAGTGATAGGTTTGTGATAGATTGATAAAACGATAGTGTTAGGATACGTTCCTGTGATGATATGACTAAGGTACGTTCATGTAACGACATGACTGTGATAGGTAGAAGAACGTTAAGGCTATGATAAGTTAGGAACGACATGACCACGAAGTGATTATGATATGATATGATTAGGATACAACATGTGAATGACAGATATATATATATATATATAGATGTTGTCATATGATATGAAATATGTTATGGTACGAGATATGCGATAAAGTGACTTGTTTATAATATGATATATTGTCATGCAATATATTCAGATATGATATGCATATGATGAAATGTTATGTTAAAAGCATGAGACGTTATGTTATGTCTCCTAAATTGTGTGTATACAATATGATATGAATGACATGAAATCACAATAAATGACATTAAATATAACCCTATTAGAATTGTGTATGATATGAGAATTGAAGAATGAGAAACGATATGATATGAATGATGAATAGTATGTGAAATGATATAGAAACGATATGATATGGATAATGAATGGTATGTGAAATGATATGAAAAACGATATGATATGTACAGAATACTAGCGGGGTTGTATTAAATGATAATGAAAACGGAAAAATGTTGGGACCTCATGCATTATGTGTGCTCATGCATTTGGGGATACCCCTATTCCATCACGAGGATACGGACGCATACATACACTAGGCAGGCGAAGTATCATTATGTTTTACATAATGTTGCCATGACGGTTACTAATTCTAATGGGTGTCGGCAGAAGGAGAGCTACCAGAGAAGGCTCGTCCAACAAGAAAAGGGGCATAGCGGTGTACGAACTATATGGTGAGCCCATACCCGCACGTATGGGCTGTGTGTAGAGTATATGGTACACATCCAAGCTGCCCAATTAGAATAGTGTCGTAGGAGAAATAAACTGATATGATAGGTCCCGTCATAGCATATTGCATGTTCTTGCATTTAACCCCAATAGTGGGGTCACTTACTAAGTATTTCTTTAAATACTCAAGTCATGTGCTACTACATTTTTCAGGTTAAGGCAAGGTGTTTCTGTACGGCCGAGGACGGCATCGCAATTCGAGACCATGGCACATGAATAGAGTAGTGGTATTTATTTTATTAGACTTAAAGGCTAGAATATGATGTTTTTTTTTTTTGTAATAGCCCAAAAATAAATAAATAAATAAACAAATAAAAAAAACTTTATAGTTAAAATAATAATAATAATTCATTAATTAATTAATTATAATTAAAATTAAAATTAAATCTTTCCCCACCTCTCTCCACTAACCTCACATCCCTCCCCACAATTATCTCATCCACCCATGGTCATGCCAACTGCAAAAAAAAAAAAAAAAAAAAAAAAAAAAAAAAAAAAAAAAAAAAAAAAAAAAAAAAAAAAAAAAAAAAAAAAAAAAAAAAAAAAAAAAAAAAAAAAAAAAAAAAAAAAAAAAAAAAAAAAAAAAAAAAAAAAAAAAAAAAAAAAAAAAAAAAAAAAAAAAAAAAAAAAAAAAAAAAAAAAAAAAAAAAAAAAAAAAAAAAAAAAAAAAAAAAAAAAAAAAAAAAAAAAAAAAAAAAAAAAAAAAAAAAAAAAAAAAAAATTGTCAGATTTGAGAAGAAGTAAAATGGCTTTCAATGATCAGATTGCACATTTAGAAATTTTTGTTAGTTATTACAGTAAAATCCTATCTTAGATTTCCTTTTCCTTTATAGTTATTGTTATAATAAATTAATTTAGGATCAAATCTTCTTTCATATCTTAACAGGTCTGGTCTATAATAATCAGATCTCATATACAATTTAGTTGACATATCTATAAACTAAAAGATAGTAGCCAAACAATGGGCTTAAAATTGGCCGTAATATCTGTTTACAAAATTGAAAAACCTATTTACCAAAGGAAAATAATTAGAGAGAGAGGGAGAGAGATTGAGGGAAGATTTGTTGAAAAGATTTAACAATAAAACAGTAAATATCAGATATCAGATGGCAGTGAGCTCCTTTAAATTTTGTCTAACAAAAAATATCATAATTTTACCTTGGCCAATGTAAATTAGGAAAATAATTTTATAAAGTTCAAACTTGAAACTTATGTCATGAGCTCATATAGGTTGACTCGGATTTCAAAGAACGGAATCAAACTTTCATTAAAGATAAATTTGTGACAACGACTTAAGCGAGCCAGGTAAGTAACCTTACTATCGGCATGGTTATATTTGATGTTGACACGTGTCATATATATTGATATGTGTGAATTGTCTGTGGATCGATATGCTTCCTATATGTTATGTTATGTTATAACATGTGGATTGTACGATAATAATTATGGTACGATGTGCTCAAGGATATGTTTGAGATAGGATACGAGAAGGATGCACAAAACGAAATGTGACGATAGGAGCAAGATACGTTCATGAAACATTAAGGTTAGGTTACATACCGGAGTGCTATGGATAGGAGAGATTGATGAAAGAATACGGTTAGGTTATGGGTAGAAAGGGATAGGTTTGTGATAGATTGATAAAACGATAGCGTTAGGATAGGTTCTTGTGATGATATGACTAAGGTACATTACGTAATGATATGTCTGTGATAGGTATAAGAACGTTAAGGCTATGGTAAGTTAGAGAACGATATGACTATGAAGTGTTTACGTTATGACTTGTTTATGATATGATACATTGTATTGTAGATTATTGTGCTTAAGTACGTAGTCATGTGAACGTGAATGTATGCTATGTATGTTGTTTAGTCTGATGTGATGTGTAATGCATGTAACGATATGTTGTTCTTGAATGGTTATGGCATGATTGTATGGAATGTTTGAATGTAAACAGCATGAATTATATGACATGAAATACGGTAAACTGTCTGGAATCATAACCCCGATAGGAATATGTATGAAATGTAAATTGAAAATGAGAACATGAAGCATGGAACGTGACAGAGGGGTTATGTTCATTAATGATAAATGTAGAAGTAGTGGGGACCTCATGCATTATGTGTGTTCATGCATCTGAGAGATACCCCTAATCCCATCACGAAGGTACGGACGCGTACATCCAATGGCAGGACAACGATCGTTATGCTTTGCATAGCGCTGTCGTGATGGTTACTAGTTTTAATGGGTCTCGGCATAAGGGGCTCCCAGAGTATGCCCACCGGATAAGGAAAGTGGCCCAGCGGTGTGCGAGCTAGCTGGTGAGCCCATACTCACACGTATGAGCTGTGTGTAGAGTATATGGTACACGTCCACAATTACCTGTTAGGACAGCACCGTAGGGAAAACGAAACGAAACGAAAGATAGGTCTCATTATTTCATTGCATGTGATTGTTGCATTTAACCCCAATAGTGGGGTCACTTACTGAGTATTTCTTTAAATACTCAAGCCACGTGCTATACATTTTTTAGGTTAAGGCAAGGCATTCCTGTACGGCTGACGACGGCATCGCAACTCGAGACCATGATACATGCATAGGGTAGTGGTATTTATTTTCTTAGTCTTAGGCTAGAGTAGGATGTTTTTTTAACTTAAACTCTTATTCATTTTTATTTAGTGTTTTGTTGTGTCGTTTTAAAAATGTTTTCGAAATATGTAAGTCCATGGTTGTGTTTTAAGATAAGGTTATGTTTTATGGAATTTAAATGAAGTCTTCCGCATCAATGTTTACGGTATGTTTACAGCAGCGACCTTAAATTAAGTAGAAAATTTTGGGTCGTTACATTTTTAAATTAAATGTTTATTTATTTTATTTAGCTTTTTGTTGTGTCGATTTAAAGGGGTTTTAGAAACACGCAAGTCTATGGCTGTGTTTGAAGATAAATGATATGTTTTATGGAATTTGAATGAAGTCTTTCGTATTCAATATTTAGGATATGTATATAGTAGCGACCTTAAATTAAGTACAAAATTTCGGGTTGTTATACCGGATATATGTTTCCTTTGCGTTTCTTCTCAATTTTATTTTTATTTTTTTAGTTTTTAATCGATCCATAGTTTAAACTTCGATCTTGGCTCTATTGAAAATTTGAGAGGTGAGAATGAGAGCTTCATTTGTGTGAATGAGTGCAAACAGAGTGACCTAAAATTCCTTGGGTGTATACACGTGAGAGAGTGTTATGAGGACTTTTGTATTTTTATAACTTATTTTTGCACAAAGTTTCTCAAATATATTCGAGGACGAATCATCTTGAGGTAGAGAATGATAGGGGTGTATATGGTTTGGGTTGGGTTGGGTTAGAGGATTTTTTTGACCCAACCCAAAAGTTCAGGTTGGTTGGATTAGTAACCCAACCCAACCCAAAAAAATTTCCAACCCAACCCTCTATTTTCAGGTTGAGTTCGGGTTGGTCCAAAAAAATTTTAAAAAATCTAATTTGTATGACCTAAAATGATAAAATAATTACTTTGTAGATCAAAAATATCAAACTCTCTCTTGCATCCATATTATCACTTATAAATATATAAAAAATATGCAATGAATCAATTCTAAAATTACCACATCTAATTAAATTACCTACATTCACCATATATAATCATTCAATAAAATGCCTAAAAATCCACATATAAATATGTAAAGAACATTCAATAAATTAATTGCAAAGTTATAACATTCCACAAAATATTTAAAAATTTTAAATTATCCAACCCTCTCTTGCATTCTTAATTCCTACAAAAGAAAAAAAGCATTTTGAAGTTAGTACCGTTTTAAGATTGTTTGGATAAAGCATAGTGTAACTCCAAATATTTTACTTATGTTGAAAAATAATTATTCTTGCATGACGTTGGTGGAACTTGAAGGTCTTAAATCATCTAAAAAATAAAATATAAATTATGATATAACAATACAAAATACATCTTAACAAATAGAAAATAAATAGATTTGGAGTTATCAGTCTCAATCTTAGAATAAATCTCCAAATCTTGAAGTTGTTGAGGAATATCTAATGATATTGATCTTCTACCGATCCAATTTTGTGTACATACCAGAGCTTCCACTGTTTTAGGTGTCAAAGAACTCCTAAAAGAATCAAGAATCCTCCCACCCGTACTAAATGTTGATTCAGAAGATACAGTCGACACTAGAACTGTTGGGTTTTATGTCCTAAAACTCATAGTTTGTAAACAAAAACATATTCTAGTTTCAATAAAGAATACTCTTGTTGCTATGCTTAAATCGATTAAAATAATACTCTTGTCTATTGCCACATTTTATGATTATGAAATTTGGCAAATGGATGTTAAGACAGCCTTTCTAAACAACAATCTTGAAGAGAGTATTTATATGGCTCAACTAGAAGGGTTCATTGAACAGGATCACGAGCAAAGGGTTTGCAAGCTTAAAAGATCCATTTATGGGTTGAAGCAAACATCTCGATCCTGGAATATAAAGTTTGATATTGCGATCAAATCTTATGGTTTTAAATAGAATGTTGATGAACCTTGTGTTTATAAAAGGATAGTCAATTCTACCGTAGCTTTCCTGGTGTTGTACGTTGACGATATCTTACTCATTTGAAATGATGTGGGATTTTTTATTGACATTAAGCATTGGCCAGCGACACAATTCCAAATGAAAGATTTGGGAGAGGCTTAGTTTGTTCTTGGAATCCAAATTGTTCGGAATTGCAAGAACAAATCACTAGCATTGTCTCAGGCATCGTACATCAACAAAATGTTGATTCGATATAAGATGCAAGACTCCAAGAAAGGATTATTTACCTTTCAGGCATGAAGTTCATTTGTCGAAGGAACAAAGTCCTAAGACACCTCAAGACATATGCTATGCTGTGGAAATTGTTAGCAGATATCAGTCCAATCCGGGATGTGCTCATTAGACTGCCGTTAAGAATATCCTCAAGTATCTTAGGAGAACGAGGGACTATATGCTAATGTATGGTGCTAAGGATCTGATCCTTATAGGGTACACTGACTCAGATTTTCAGACCGATGTAGATTCGAGAAAATCGACATCAGGATCTATCTTCACTCTAAACGGAGGAGCAATAATATGGAGAAGCATAAAGCAAGGTTGCATTGCTAATTTCACCATGGAGGCTGAGTATGTTGCTGCTTATGAAGCAGCGAAAGAATCTGTATGGCTTAGGAAGTTCTTAACTAATTTGGAAGTCGTTCCAGATATGCATCTTCTCTTCACTCTTTATTGTGATAATAGTGGAGCAGTTGCAAATTCAAAAGAACTAAGAAGCCATAAGCGAGAAAAACATATTGAGCGCAAATATCATCTCATAAGGAAGATTGTACAACTAGGAGATGTGATCGTCACACAGATGGCTTCAGAGCACAACATTGCTGATTCATTTACAAAGCCCCTCATGGCTAAAGTGTTTGAAGGGCACCTAATGAGTATAGGACTACGAGTTATGTAATCTAGGGCAAGTGGGAGAAAAGGCATGAGAATGTGATGATCTAGTTTATTGTATTTATGTCTTTCTCTCTACTCAACATTATAAAACCCCACTAGAGTTTTAGTCCAAGTGGGAGTTTGTTGGGTTTTATGTCCTAAAAATCATAGTTTGTAAACAAAAACATATTCTATTTTCAATAAAGTTATTATTGTTGTTTATTTAGTAAAGATTGTTATTGAATAAAATGAACTTTACGATCATTAATCTAAATCAAATAAACTAAGAACATTCTGGCTATAGTATGATTACTTGAACTATATGTTGAGACATAAGAGTTGATCAAGTTCAAGTATATAGTCAAAATGATTTATAGTATAAGGATAAGGCTGAGTACCTTATTCTGGGAATACTATGGATGCGGCCCACTTTTGTATATGATATAAACAATGTGATCACTAAAATTGTACATGTGGAGACATGTGAGTAGGGGCGTCCTATGCAATGAGTATTGCATAAGATCGGACCAGAAGAAAATCACTCTCACATTATAATATCATTTACTGTTGAGATTGATTTTCTTTTCATTCGATGACCTAGGTAACTCGATCTTAATCCTGAGCTAACCATGAACTCCTGTTTATTCGAAATTATCCCTAGATTTGCATGGGTGAGAGTGGCTCAAGTTCGCCGACTCAATAGGCTTCCCATTTTAGGGGTAAGACTGGGTAAATGGCTGAGGACGTGAAGTGCAAGATGGAATTCATTCCTACCCACTATTAGGGATAGAAGAGAGGTAGTTCCCTTAAGTACTGACTCTAGGTCTTGAAAAAGGGGCCCCACCCTCTCATTGGCCTGAGAGGGATCCAGTTTACTGGTTGGACCACAAACCAATTGTTCATTAGAGGACCAGTGAGACATAAGAAACCAGAAGTAACTTCAGGGGTAAAACGGTAAATTGACCCAGCTCTAGTTACGAACAACCTGTGAAGGATCGATTTACTAATCATGGTTATATCAAATGGACAGAAATATATCTATAGTGAGGGGAGTGCAACTACTAGGCTATAGTGGAATGTTCTAGTAGTTAACGAATGTTGGTTAACAAGGTTGATGAGTTTAATCGGTTAATCTTGGATCGTTGGAGTCATGATCTATAGGTCCATTAGGTTCCTCTGCTAGCTCATATCGGACTAAACCATAAAACAGTGTGACGAGTGAGTTCGAAATGTTCGAATTCAAATTAGGGAGAATGCGCTACATATATACGATATATTTAACCGTATTTTTGTTTTATTTACGAATTAAACAAAAAGAGTGAATCTGAGATATTTAAATAAGATTTAATATCTTAATCAAATGTGTCGGAATTAATTGTGATTGTCATTTGAATTAATATTAAATATTAATTAAATAGTTTAATTAACCATTTAATATTACTCTAATTTGAATTTAATAATTCAAATTGATTGTTGAATCAAAATGAAGAAAGTCAAAATGTTGACTTCATTTAATAGAAAAATACATGTTAGTGGAATTTTAAGGTGTTAAAATTTGATTTAACCAAACTTGCATGCTTGCCAAATAAACCCCACAAATTTGAGTGGAATTTTGAGTGTCAAAATTTGGTTAACTCAAGCATGCATGCTTGCCACATAATAATTTGGTTAACTCAAACATGCATGCCACATAATAATTTGGTTAACTCAAGCATGCATGCTTGCCACATAATCTCAAACATTTGAGTAGAATTTTGTGTGTCAAAATTTGATGATCTCAAATTTGCATGAACATGTAAACATGACTCTATAAATAGAGTGATCATAATATATGAAAGTACTTGTTGGTGAAAAACCTTGAGAAAAACCTCTCACAAACACTCTCTTCATATATACAAAATCCCTCCCAAGTTTAGTCACTCACCAGATTCCACAATCTCGTTCTAAGGCCAGAGGATAGTGGAGAAGACACTAGTGGTGGTTTGAAATCGGTTCGTGAGGAAAAAGGAATTTGAACTACAAAAGGTTAGTATTCAAACTCATTAAGTTTTAATAGAACATGCTAGTTATTTACTATAATTGATGTTCTAAAAGTGCCTAAGATCCAAATTGCTTCCGCATGTGTTATATTAACATCTTCAGGAACGGCCAAAACATCTTGGGCAATTTTCGATAAAACTCTATACTTAAACTCATTTGCTTTCCACCATGCCAAAACATCAAAATTATCATCAAGTTCTTCATTAGGGTCAGATAAATATCGATCCACATCATTCTTTAACTTGAGGGAATGTTGCTCTTCTCTTCTTCGTTTGTATCTTGATAATACTAATATTGAACTACTCAAATTCTCTTCATCAATTGTGTCCATCTCCATACTCATGGACTTAGAAGTGAGTCTTGATTCAGATGGATGATGATCTTGAGCATTATCATAAAACTTGTAGTAATCATACAAACGAATTAAATAATTCTTTATGTCATTCACCATCACTTTAGCCATAGCATCTTCATAAATATTCGAAAATCAAAATGATATGTAATCCAATTTGTAACGAGGATCGAGTACCACTGCTATGAATATCAACTTATTAATTCTTTCCACTGAGCCCCAATATTTGTCATACTTAACTTTCATATTTGAACTCATGTTACTTAAAACATAGTTCACATTCGTATTCCACTCAATTAAAAGTTCTCAAATACCCCAAAGTTCATGAAAATAAGAATTAGAAGTCACATATAAAAAACCACTTATCTTCGTAGTGACATCATAGAAAACCTTCAAAAACTATACAAACACTACAACATTTTTCCAATCATCAATGGTTGGTGACCCTATTCTTTTGTTTCCATGATCCCCCTCTTTGAAATAATCAACCTAATCTGATTCTTCCTCCTCTAATACTTTGAAAGCTTTTTCAAATTTCAAGGCATGATCAAGCATCAAATAAGTGGAATTCCATCGAGTCGCCATATCCAAATAAACAAGTGCTTTACATTTAATTTTTCTTGTTCAACACGATCTTTAAATTTTGTCAATCTCTTGGGGGATGATCTAACATACCTCACGGCATTACGAACACTAGAAATGGAGTCATGCATTTCTTTAAGCCCTTCATTCACAATCAAATTAATTATGTGAGCACAACACCTCAGGTGTAATATTTCTTCATCTAACACAAGTGAATTCCAACTTCTAAGCCTTCTCATAATATATGAAAGAGCTATATCATTGGAACTTGCATTATCAACGGTGATAGAGAAAACCTTATCGATTCTCCATTCCAATAAAACTCTCAATAATCTTGCCAATAGTCTCTCCCTTATGGTTAGCAACTTGACAAAAGTTGAGAATTCTTTTATGCAAATTTCATTATGAATCAATAAAATGTGCGGTGATTACCATGTAATTAATGTTTTGCAACGAAGTTCATGTGTCAGTGGTAAGACAAACCCTCTTGGAATGACTGACTAAAAAATCTTTCTAACTTCTTTTTTTCTTCTAGATAGAGCTGAACTATATCTCTAGCAATCTTTACTCTTGACGGAGGGTCAAACTTAGGACATGCAATACTACAAAACAATTTGAAACCCTCATTCTCTACAAATTTAAATGATAATTCATCCATAATTATCTTCTTGGCACATGCTGCTCTACATCTTGTTTGACTAAATAATGAAATAACAATATTACTACCACCTTTTCCATCTATTGAGCGTTGAAAACTTAGAGTGGTTTGTCCTTTGTCCTCCACCTTATATGTTTACTTCCTACGCTCATTTTTTAAGTGCTTCCATAACATGCTAGGTTCACAAGAATTAGTATCACAAGCATACTTCTTAGAACAATAGTTGCACTTGCACCTCTTATTATTATTCTCTAATCTTGTAAAGTGATCCCACACGGTTGATTTACTAGGTTTCTTCTTCTTAAATTCAGATTGGGTAGCCAATGGTAGTTTCGATGCATTATAATTACTAGAGCTATTTGCACATACCGTTGCACTATTGTTTTCCATCTATAAAAAGTAAAATAGAACTATTATGATTCAAACATTTAACTCAATATGAACAATTATCATAGAATGCATCAAAGTTAAAATATACAATCAGTTTTTGCAAGGGGATATAACAAAAAGAGAAAAAGTTTACCCGTTATAGCGTTCTAGGAGACTAAGGAGAGAAAGACGGCGCACGAGAAAGAAACAAGATAAAGAACGTGAGAGAATACTATTGAGATCAAATTACTTGTGAGAGACTAAGTATCTAAAGAGATTTGTATTTTGTGGAGAGGCTGAGAGCAGAGAGGTAGGGAGAGGAATGGATGAATGGATTGTACAGAGGTGAGGAGAGAAATGGATAAATGGACTGTCGTAGAGAGAGGAATGGATTGAAATGAATTACAGAGGAAGGAAGGAATGGATTGAAATGAATTACAGAAGAATAGATTGAAATGAATGACAGTGGATTGAAATGAATTGCAGAGGCATTGATTGAAATGAATGGTAGAGGAGAGGAGATGATTGGAGAGGAATAGATGGCAGAATAAAATGAATTGAAAAGGAATGGATTGTAGAGAGTGCTATTGCCAAGAACTCAGCGCATAGAAGAGAGGGAAAGAGAAATTCAGCATACAGCAGAGAGGGAAAGACAAATTTCTTTCACTACTGAAGTAATTATTGAGTCGTGTAATGTCGGGTTTGGATTTGAGCTTGGCCTTTGATCAGAGACTAGACAAATGGTATATTGGGTTTTGACTTTGGACCTTTGGACTTTAATTTCTTTTTTTTTTTAATATTTTCGGGTTGGGTCGAGTTGACCCAATCATTTTCTTTTGGTACTCGAACCCAACCCAAATCAGATCCGGTTAAAAAAAATGGACCCAACCCAAACTCGAAATCCACCACAATCCAACCCAACCATTATATTTCGGGTTGGGTTCTCGAGTTTCTGGGTTTGGTGTACACCCCTAGAGAATGGTATGAACCAAGACATTAATCATGCAATATAAACTTGGGAAGATGTGAAGAAAATATTGTCAAAGATATCAAAAGATGTTTCAATTCATGTCACCTCGAAGAAAAATCAAGTTTCATTGTTATAAATTTTGGGTGGATCATAATTTTGAGTTATGAGTTACGTGTTTATTTAGTGTATTTTTTAAGGCTTATTTACATAGTAGTTAATTATAGCCTTAAAATATAGGTAGCTAATTATGGTCATGAAATATAGTTACTGCTATTGGAATGCCTCATGAAAGATATAATTTTTCTTTTTAGAAGGCCATATATGTTATATTTGTAAGATAGATTTTGAAAATGCAGTAAAATGAGTATTTGTGTTTTTTTAGCCAATGACGAAGTTTATTTGCAATTTTATGTACTTTAGGTTACATGTAGAATCATTCAAACTTGAATGATCAGTCTTGCTTGTAGAGTGATTCGAATCTCAAACAAGTGTTCTTGCATTTAGATATTTGATCAACAAGTTAATCTGAATTTAACTTTCACTGGAGTGATTCTTTATCATTAGGGCTAAGTCTAAATTGCATGTTTATAATCATTAAAGCAGACATGATCGATCTTGGTTGTGAAGTGATTCGAATCTCAAGTAAGTGTTATTCCCCTAAGATAGTTGTATACTTAGCCCCAAGGTAATCAAAATCTTACTTTCCTTTCCTTGTAGTGATTCCATATCACTAAATATGAAAACAAAATTATTTGTTCACCCCATAGATGAGAAACGCCATCCAGTAGATTTGCAACGTTAGAATCGGTGAACAACTTCTAGGTCTCAATAAGGTCTGTGACAAGAAAATTGCTCGAAATTTTGAGGCTTTTCTAAAAGCTTAGATAGTTGTAGAAATGGGGTCCAAATTGCCTCGGGGAGAGAAGTCCATAGTAACCTACCAATGATTGGATACAAAAATAGCTTACAAATAGGCTACTTATTGAGTAGTTTATACTCACCCATTTTATATTTCTTTTTCAAGTGTTCATTGACTACTAGTCGAGGTGTGGGAGCGTACCAGAGTTGTGATGTCATAGAGGGATCATCCTAGGGCGCCAATCCTACCGGTATATTTGGATCTTTTTATTTAGTTTGAATTTGTATCCCGAACTCATACCCCATTTAAAAATAAACTTCGAACATCACGGAATTACATTAGATTTTGATTTGTTTTTAACTGGGGTGTTAGTTTGTTTTAAATTACACCAAGAGATTTCGTATTTTATTTTATTTTAGTTCCTACATGTTTAGATGTGTATGCCTTTCCCAATCCTATAGTTGGTGGGTCACTTGTTTAGGATTTGATAGTCAACCTTTTGTAAACCTTTTGAAATTCCAACGCAACCAGTAATGGAAATTTCGTCCTCGTTCACTCTGTCCCTTCATCTTCAACCTTTCCCTCCAAATCCTCTCGCCGTCGCCTTCGCCGCCGCTAATTCCAATTCTGGCCACCGACTGTCCCGAATCAAAACCTCGACACAGACACTGACCGATACACCGCCCTTAAGAAACAAAGTAGTTGCCAAATTTCAGAACAGAAAACGCCCAGTTTTTGCTGAGAGAGATGCTTTTCCTGAATCTTTGCCACTTCACACCAAGAACCCACATGCCATTTACAAGGATATTCAAAGATTTGCGCGCCAAAATAAGCTCAAAGAGGCGCTTACGATTATGGACTATTTGGATCAACGAGGCATCCCAGCTAATGCGACTACATTTTCTTCTCTTATTACTGCTTGTGTTAGAGCCAAATCTTTGGCTAACGCGAAACAGGTTCACGCTCATATTCGGATAAATGGACTTGAAAACAATGAATTTCTGCGTACGAGGCTTGTTCATATGTATACTGCTTGTGGGTCTTTGGAAGATGCACAGAAGCTATTTGATGAAAGTTCTAGCAGAAGTGTTTATCCTTGGAATGCGTTGCTTAGAGGCACTGTAATGGCAGGTCGACAGGATTACCGTAGCATACTCTCGACATATGCAGAAATGCGAAGATTGGGGGTTGAATTGAACGTTTACTCTTTTGCTAATATCATTAAGAGTTTTGCAGGTGCATCGGCGCTTACCCAGGGGCTTAGGGCCCATGCCCTTTTGATTAAAAATGGATTGGTTGGCAGTTCAATTCTTGGGACAACTTTGATTGATATGTACTTCAAATGTGGTAAGATCAAGCTTGCCCGCCAGATGTTCGATGAAATTACTGAGAGAGATATTGTAGTTTGGGGATCAATGATTGCTGGTTTTGCTCACAATAGACTTCAAAGGGAAGCTTTGGAATATACAAGGAGGATGATCGACGATGGAATTAGACCGAATTCGGTCATACTGACATCGATTCTTCCTGTTATTGGAGACGTCGGGGCTAGGAGATTAGGCCAGGAAGTTCATGCTTTTGTTATAAAGACAAAGAACTATTCAAAGCTGATATATATTCAATCTGCTTTGATTGATATGTATTGCAAATGTGGAGACATAGGTTTGGGCAGAGCGGTTTTTTATGGTTCCATGGAGAGGAATGCTATCTGTTGGACTGCTTTGATGTCTGGTTATGCTTTAAATGGCAGGCTAGAGCAAGCTGTAAGATCAGTCATTTGGATGCAGCAGGAAGGGTTTAGACCAGACGTCGTTACGGTTGCTACAATTCTTCCAGTTTGCGCCAAGTTGAGGGCTCTCAAACCTGGAAAGGAGATTCATGCATACGCTTTGAAGAACTACTTCCTACCAAATGTATCCATTGTTTCATCCTTGATGGTAATGTATTCAAAATGTGGAGTACTGGACTATTCTCTAAAGCTTTTCAACGCCATGGAGCAAAGAAATGTGATCTTATGGACAACAATGATTGATTCCTACATAGAAAATCAGTGTCTGTATGAAGCTATTGATATATTCAGAGTTATGCAGCTATCAAAGCATCGACCAGACACTGTAGCCATGTCAAGAATCCTCTTTGTATGCAGTGAACTAAAACTGTTGAAGATGGGGAAGGAGATACATGGGCAAGTTTTGAAGAGGAACTTCGAGTCAGTCCATTTCGTTTCGTCCAAACTCGTGAAGCTATATGGGAAATGTGGAGCTGTAAAAATGGCAAAAATGGTGTTTGAAGCAGTCCCTGTTAAGGGGGCAATGACATGGACTGCCATTATTGAAGCTTATGGAAACAATGGAGAGTTAGAGGAAGCAATCCATTTGTTTGATCAAATGAGATCCTCTGGTTTCACTCCAAACCATTTCACTTTCAAAGTGGTTTTATCTGTTTGTAATGAAGGTGGTTTTGTTGATGATGCGCTGCGCATCTTCAAGCTGATGACTGTTACGTATAAGATTAAGGCATCTGAAGAACATTACTCGTTCGTCATTGCGATTCTAACTCGGTTTGGTCGAATTGAGGAGGCCAAAAGGTATGAACAAATGAGTTCTTCATTATCATGAGTTTGAGATCTGTTCATAATTGAGCTCCCTGATATGTATATATTGTATGTGTTCACCTGTTTGTGTATATTTCCTTAGTTTTGGAGATTTGAAGGATAAATCTTCAAACTTCGGATGAATTTGGTTTCTTTGAGATTGAACTTTTGAGCACTAGGGAGGTAATCGGTTCCTTTATTCACTAGGCTATATTCAATGAGCTAGCTCGGATCGATCTTTGTATTCCATGAGCTATGCTCGGATCGATGTTTGTTTTGGTTCATTTTTTTTTTTAATAATTAATGAGTTTCCTAGTATTGATTGAAAGCAACCAAAATTGCACCAATTGTAACAATTATGGAATATAATCATATTTAGTATTGTTTATGAGTGATCGAGGAAAGCCCATTGTTTGGTGATATCAACCCAAGCCCCTTGCAGTTTAGAGTAGTGGGTTAATACATTTTCGCTTTCGCTCTGCAACTCACAACACACTTCGAGAGACTCCCGAGAGAAATTAGGAGCATACACCGACAGATCTAAGTCGCCGACACGCTTCGATCTAGGGTTTTAGTAGGTTGTAGCGACACAAATGCTTTAAGAGTGCTCTCGGTGTTGTTATGCTAGTGATTGGTTAACGAACGGTGGCCAAAATCAGAGTGAGGCTGTCGGAGTGCAAATCAGAGAAGTGCGGGAGTTAGGGCAGCGGTTTCAGAAGGCGGGTGGAGAAGACGAATTCTCGGGTTGAACATTTGAATTGGGTGATCCACGCCGATGTGAGCTTCAACAGCCCAAGGAACATGAATGTGCACGGCCCACGACCCATAGGGAACACGACCCGCAACTTGCATAGACTCGACCCGAAGTCCACGTCTCGACCCAAGCAACGACCCGCGTTTCCCTAGCCACGTACGTGCCAAACGCGTGCTCCTACCCCAGTCGCGACTCGTCTCAACCTGTCCGTCGGCGTGCTCACTCAACTTGGCTCACTCGGCTCCGACGACTTGAAAATAGCTTATTCGGCTTAGTAATCAATTTTGATATCACTTCCTATGTTTTCGACCCTCTCAAACCTATTTTTGACTTTAGAGAGGGAATTTGAGGTTAATAAGACTTGTATTTATTTAAATTAAATATTTCTTTTTAGCTAAAATTGGGAGTTATTACTATGTTTAGCTCAACTAAACTAAATTTAATAATATGTCCTAAGGATGTGGTATGGGTATTCATAGGTTAAATTGAATGCTAAGGATGATCTCATATCAACTATAAAATAGTTAGGGATTTCTGCTAAGGCCAAACAAGTGACTTCACTGTTCGTGTTGGAATAATTAGATAATGTATGATGATGCATGCCTCGTGACCCCTACCTGCATCATAATGTTATGCTACGTTTATGTATGTGGTGTGATGACGTATGATTGCCATGTTATGTATGTATGTGATGTTCTATTGTGTCATGGTAGGAATGAAAGGAAATACTATGTATTTAATGCTATGCCTTACCATATGAAGTCATGTTATGATGATGCAAGATGAAAGCCATGATGAATATTATACATACCTGACTCATATGTTTGTTATGACATGGATGAAAGGAAACATGAAATGTCTTATTATATGCTATGATTTTAAGTCATGGGAACCTCATGCGTATATGTATGTCACGTGCATTGGGATACTGCGTGTGTGGGTCATTTTTGAGGAAGTACCACACATCCAACCCTTTTCAGTCTGGAAAGAGCTCAAGGTCATACTATGTTGTTTAAAAAGATAGATCTCATCATGAATGTGTGTGTTTGCACTATCTGACCTCAATAATGGGATTACTTACTGAGTATTTCTTAAAATACTCAATACTCAAGTCACGTGCACCATTATTTTTCAGATAAAGGTAAAGTGTTCCAGTAAGGATGACGGTAAATGCTGAAATGGTCATGGAAGCTAAAATAGGAAAGTAGTATGCATTGTTTTCAAATAATAGTTTAATAGTTAGCTTTTCATTTTTGTATTGAAAATCATGTGAAGGCTTAGTTTTTTTCGATGTTATTTTTATTTCTTGTTTTAAACTAAACGTATAAGATCATGAGTTGATTTGAAATATTTCATTAAAAAAAAAAAAATTCATGACTATAGATCCGTTAATTAATGTTTTAATAAATTCAAAATAAAATGACATTAAAATGTTTTAAAGTAAAAAAAAAAAAAAACAAAAAGGAATAGAAAATCATTATAAGATTTGACGTGGAATGTCTCGGTGGCAGCAATTTTATGAAAATCAAATAAGGGGAAAAAACAAAAAACAGAACAAAATTCATTGCGTTCCTCCTCCATCACTTTTTGTCCTAATCTTTGTCGGAACACAACAAGTCAAAGCGTAGAACCTCTGCAATTTGACCACCGCCATTAACACTTGGTTGGCCCCCCAAAATCTTGAGGATTTCGAGCATGACACATGTCTGTTTCTCATTGGATACTGTTTTGCCATGCCTCCTCTCTCAAAAAGTCAAACACATAGGATATTGGTGTAATAAAGTAAACAACTTCTTGTTTTCCCAAGCCTGTTTGGTTTGCTTGGCAGCTGTTTTCCTCCCTTGGTGACCTCATTCATTCATCACCTCCATCTCCATTAGCGACCTAATTATGTCCGACTCATATTCCAAATCGGTATAAAAACTACGTATATTTATTTAAGGTCGGGGTGTTAAAACATCTGATCAACCCAACCTTACTCGTACAGTTTGGTTTAGGTTGAGTTCAAATAAATGAGAACTTTGTTAGTTAAGTGGGTTAGGTTGGTACATAAGCTACTTAAATCTAGAATATGTTGTCCCAAAATCTATTTTTTTAATATATTTTTTCCTATACAATCATATATACATATATTTATTTATTTTTTATTATTTATTTTCCCACCATTTTCAAAAATAAATTTTAACTATTAATTTTTTAGTTATTAAATATTTTAAAATAACATATTTTTTAGGAATGAAAATTTTATTTTTATATAAAACAAAAATTCGAATGAACAACTTGAATCACTCGAATTAATTCAATCCATAAAATATAAAATATATATTATAGTTAGGTTGAATTGGGTTTGTTATTTAATAAGATAATAATTTAATTTGATCTCAAAATTTCTCAAATGTTTATAATCAAAAGAATTAAGGAGAAAAAAAATAAATAAATAAAGGAAGCGCATTTAGAAGTGGGTAAGTGGAAAATAGAAAATTAATGAGGCATAATTTTCAAATTGAATATGATTATAAATTTTTATGAGCCTTTCTTTAAGGTCTCAATTATTGTAATGGGTATAGTGAAGGAGTTAATGATGCTCGGAGAGCTGTAAAGCACGTAATCTAAGACCATACAAAAAATTAAATAATACATTATTATTATACATTATGCTCCTATCCATTCACGAGAGCTAACCCCAACCGGGAAACACAAGCTGTGATCTAATCCACCTAGACATCCTAGAACTTAATATATCTCCACGACATCTAAGGTGAACAACGAGAATGAAACTATTTGGGGAGTAATTGTGTAGGATATAACCGGTTCTGATAGGGAACGAGAGACTACATAAAGGGCGATCCGAAAACCCACTACTATTTGAACCCATGTGGTGTTTATGATAAGTTTTAAGATTTATTGAATTTTCAAATTGAATTGCATTTGATCGACAATATTTTATTAGAACCTCCCGTGAAAGAGTCTAAGTCACACATTACTATTTTATCTATCGTTTTCTAAGTGCAATATATATAAATCCAACGAGTATTAACTATCCAATTCTAAAATAGTGCCTTGTCTCTTTTTATACATGTTTCAACAAAAAAAAAAAAAAATAGTTAACTTAAAATTTGTTCCGAATTCATAATAATCAACTTAACCATTTATGTAACAGTCCGTTAAAAAAAAAATCCCGTCGTTGAAAAAAGCACAAAAATTTCACGAGGTGTCGAAATTTTCGCACCCATAGCTTACCACGCTCCCCTTACGCCCACAACCTGCCAACCAACATCAGCCGCCTCACAGAAACTCACTTGCAAGAGATAAAAGAGGATAGCAATATAAATCCAAATTTATCCAGATAGGAGACCACTCCATGATGGTTTTAATGATAGGTCCATAGATCATGAGTTGCATGTGTTTGCATTTTCCGACCCTAATAGCGGGGTTACTTACTGAGTATTTCTTAAAATACTCTTCTATTTCAAGTAAAGGCAAGACACCCATGTACAATTGACGATGACGATGATATTGTTGAACACAACTCTTTGTGGGAAACACTCACACATTTTATTAGGACCAATCAAGAATAGATTTAGAAATGTAGAAACAATTACAGCTTTGTATTGTTTGGGATTGCTTGGGATGATGAACTAAGTAGAGGGAGAGTATTTATACTAGATAGTAGCCCATCTATTCTTAAAATTTCTCAACGTTTTTCTAAAATACCTAAATCATTTTCCTAAATTTATTTCTAGAATCTCTAAATCATTTTCCTAAATTTATTCTAGATAAATCATTTTCTTAACATAAATATAATTACTCAAACACTTCCCCAGCTAGTCCTCATTCGTTGCACCATGTGGAGCTGACAATGAAAACTCTCATGTTTGCCAGTGTTCAGCACTTTTGTAAATAAGTCTGCCACTTGGTCATCTGTCTTGATTTGCTGCATCTCAATTTCTTCCTTCAAGACTTTTTCTCTAATGAAATGGTAGTGTACCTCCACATACTTTGTTATAGCATGAAACACAGAATTTTCTGCAAGGTGAATTGCAAATTGGTTGTCGCAATGAAGTGGCATTGGATAGTCAATTTTCTGGTGCCAATCTTCCATCAAGAGTTTCAACAATGTACTTTTCTGAGCTGCTCCAGTCGCTGCTTTGTACTCTCTATATCTAATAGACAATGATACTGTTGGGTGTCTTTTCCTACACCAAAAGATTGTCCTCGAACTGAGTTTGAACACATACCTGATATTTGACCTTCGAGTATCATGATATCATTTGACATATCTCAAGGTCCGTCGAGCAGCATCCAAAGGAAGCTTCTTCAGACTTCGCATGTACTAGCTAATGACTCCAACTTCATTCTCAAATCAATTTGGTTGGTTCATGTAGATCTCTTGGTCCAACTCTCCATGCAAGAAAACATTATTCATATTCATCTACCATAATTTCCAATCTTTATTTATCGCAAGTACTAGAGGAACTTGTACGTTAATGATCTTTGCCACTGGACTAAACGTTTCATCATAGTCTAGTCTATATTATTGAGAGACCCTTGGATCTACAGTCTGAGTTTTGTATCTCACGATTGATCCATCTGAGGTACACTTTATTTTGTAAATCCACTTGCAAAAGATAGATTTAACATCTCTTGATCTTGGCACTAGTTCCCAAGTTTGATTTTGCTCCTGGGCTATAATTTCTTTCTCAATTGCTTTCTGCCAAACCGAGTTTTGTAATACATCCTCATATATCTTTGGCTTATTAACTCCCACTTCTACAATAGTTGCGTTGGCATACTCTAGACTTGGCTTTTAGATTATTTCTAACTGTCTTAGTTGTTGAGGTGCCCTTTGTTTTTCATTAGGTTCGCTTGGTTGAGTCACTTCTTTCTCACCAACACTAGTGTCACTTGAATCTTCAGGCACATTAGCACTTAAGCAAATGTGTACAGTTTTCTCCCTCGTCTTATGTGGAAGAATCTCTTCAGTTTGCTCTCCCGTCAAAAGAATTTCTTCAATTTGTTCAAGGCCTGGCAATACTTCTTTCTCTGAGGGCCACCCCTCTTCCATTGCACCACTTTGATCGTCAATCATATGGTTTGAGTATCCTGAATTAATGATCAAACCATTCTCATAATTGATATAGTCTCCCATCATCGCCATGAGTGCTAGCTCATCTTCTTCTATGGCATATAGTACTTCTGCATCACATTCCTCCTCCATCTCCATGTTGGAGGATGCAACATTGCTTTCGGCAGATTTTTTTCTTGGACCAACAATCTCTGGACCCTTCTTCCCACAATTGTAGCAAATGTAGTTATCAAATCTTTATTAGATATCTACCATATATATATATATCTACTAAATCTTTACTAAATATCTACGTCTATATATCTAGATCAAATATATCTTCTTTACGATGATAAACAGGTATCACTCCATATCCCAACATACCATATTAAGCTAGGTAGTGACCACTTTTATTTAAATAAGTTGACAGCACGTTAATAGTTAATAGTTTTAAGGTTGAAGTGGAGTTTGGAAGGAGTAAAAAGGTAAAAAGGTAAAAATTTGTAGAAAGGTAGGTAGGCAATAGATGTGTGGGTGCATGGGTAATAATGGTGGAGTTTTGAGTTGAGGATCACTTTTTGTTTGACCTTTTTATTATTTATTTATTTATTTTGTGGTGAGGGATAATGAAAGGCAAAGAAAATATATTCGTTGTGCTTTCAACTATTCTCTCTCCCAAATTCTAACTCCCACCAAAAAGGTTCCTTCCTAACATACATAGTCGGTTACATGTGGGCCCTACAACCTTTCTCTTTTCCCCTCCCCCTTTTATCTTCTAAATTTTAATCCAAATCTTACACACGCTTTCATATATATTTTAATAATATAATATTAAAAAAGATTTAAACCTTATAAATGAATTTATATCGTCATTAGATTTGGTCTTAATAAACCGATGAATTTTAGAATTATACTCTTTGTTGTGTACACCAATTAGGCGTCTTAGACAGAGGTTAGTGAGCCTAAGTAAAAAGTAATAGTATTACTTGATTTGAAGGATACATGACAACACAACACTCGAGACCAACTGCTTGCAGGTGTTTTATGATCAAAGTTCATTCACGAAAGATGATTAGAGCAGAGCCTTGAGGATATTCAATTTGGACTTTTGAATGGTCTAAATCCATTAAGAAATGAAGAAAACACGAGGATTTGAAGGAGGACGCTTAGAAAATTCAAAGGTAGGTTACGTCTCGAGACTCGAATGCACGCCTTATGACCCAAACGTGGTCATACAAAGGACGTGTCTACTCCTCCTAGACGCACATGACCTACTTGCATGTGGACGACCCTCCAGCCGTGCATGAGGGTGCGTAAGGTGGAATTTTTGGCCTAATTTGACTCCCGTTCATTTTTTTCTTTGATTTTGATACTTCCATTAAATTAACTTGAATAATTGCCTACCATAGAAATTTCAAGAAATTTGGAGTTCCTAACTAACGAAAAAAAGTAAGATTTAGATGGCACGCACTGCTAAGATAAGTAGTTATTCAGACTTTCTTCAAATAACATGTGTAGGGATCACTAGGTCATGCTAGCGTATCTTGCCTTAGGTGGTTAGAATATAGATGAATAGGACTTTAGAAGGGTAAATTTGATGTGTACATCGTGTATATTATGATAAAATTATTGAAATATTCTTAGGATAAAATCCTGAGAAAATGTATGAGACCACGTAGGTATCTTAATAAGTAGCTGGCAAGCACATAAGGTCATTTCCCTAGGATCAAAATGAATATCTGACCATGTAGAAGAGTTTACTGGATAACCTTCCATGATTGATGTTTAGACCAATAGGTGCGATATTGGATTTTATGAGACCGTGGCTTTGGGATACCAGTCACTCATTGTTGTGGTGTAGCAAGCTAACTAGGTCAAAAGAGCAGTAAAGATACTTCACTCCGAGCTAAGATAAGTTGTCGAGTAGATCTACGGTGCTAGAAATTGGTGAATAACCTCCAGACCTAGAGAGGGTTTGTTATGGACAAAAGAACTGTTCGAAACTTCGATAACTTATTAGGGATTAGATGCAATGAGATAAATCTATCTCATAACCTGGCCAATCATGAAGCTCAAAATTTTTGGCTTACATGTAGACTTCCTACTGAGTAATTTTATGCTCACCTCATTCTACATTTCTTTTGTTGGTGTTTGCTAACTCTTAGAATTAGGGGAGAGTTTGGGAGCTCGAAGCGTCTGTCTAGTGCGTCCTATCTAGCTCTCCCAATACTCTTATCTTTTTTCACAATGATATACTAGAAGCTAAAAAACCCTACTCTTTTAGATCAAGTTTTCAAAGTTTGATTATTTTATATCAAACTATATAAAAGCAAAATAAATTTAGAGCATGAAATCGGGTACAAATATCCACAAGTCAAAATCATTATATAAATAGGAAAGAACAAAATCATACGATACATTAATTCTATATCTGTCGGTATCAACTACCATAGTTTTTGGAAAACAAAATCATTATTTAAACAAAACTAACTTAGAGTCATCTTCTTGTATTAAAATGTTAATCACAACAAAATTGAACAATAAGCTGAAATGAGTGGATAATCTAATTCTGAAGACCAAGATAATGAAGTTTCTAAATAAAGATGAGAAATAAAAAAGTGTTCACATTTGGTGTTAGATGATTGAATATTTAAAAGCTTTGACATTAAGTCTCTAAGTATTGGGATTGAGCCAATGGGATGCGAAGGGCGGCGAGATGGCATCACCCACATGCTTTTACAAAAGCTATTAAGGACACACACCATTGCTTTCCTTTCTATCAGAATGTCCTTTATGTTTTTTTTAAGTTTTAGGTAAAATTCTCTTTTCCAATTCTCTTTTCCACTTTTTGGATTTTTACATGACATAGATTTTTAAAGATTTACGAGAGAAAAAAAAAAAAAATACAGAGAGAACGAGATGGGGATACAAAAAATGTATATGGTATGTCACATGAGAAAAGTATAGACGCTCCACGTTGATACCCCTCTATAGCTACTGAGATCCCAAGCACCCTTTCACTAGGACCAACAACATCATGCACTTGAAAAAGAAAATATAGAAATGGGTGAGTATTAGTAAACAACATACTTGTAGGCTATCATCGCATTATTGATCTAATAGGTGATCACGGGCTTTATGCTATGCTTTAGGTGGAGGGCTCACACGATTCAGAGATTTGGGTAGCTAGTTTTAATCATTATCCGTACTTCAAGAACTATCTTTATTAGGTGGGGTCAACATGGTGAATGTTAACTTGTTGGTCATCAATGAGAGGTTTACTAGTAACTCATCCTACATGTCATGTAGTCGTCAAAAGTTGGGGAGGAGCGACCCCTCTATACGTGTTAGCTCTATTAATTACCCGCATGACCAGTGTTAGCTCCCTATACGGATCCACCGTGTAGGATAATCTTAGCATATTATCAAGTCACATGTCCCTAATCAACCTCGAGTCTAGCTCAACGATATTGTACCATAGTGGAAAGGGATGTGGAAGCTCCACAAACATTATACCGGCTGCTCCCGACCTAGGCGGCTACCTTTGTCTACCCGGGTTGTTGCGGTGGTTTTCTAGGTCCCTAAGGTAGTTTTGTAACTGTGGGATGGATTCATGACACTAGGTTTCTTGGTTTCGACTCTTCGAGTCTGGTTCGTTTGGGAGCACTAAGGGCTATACCCTCTGATCCTCTCTCATGATTATAATGTACTCGGACTACTGGAGACGTTTCAACCTAGGTCATTGTCTAGCTAAACTGATGTTCAAACCCTAGTTTTGTTTTACTACAGGGAGAATCACACATTCAATCACCTAGAGTTATTGTACAATAAATTGTGCATACAGTCACACATGCTCTATGGGGTGATAACATCTATCAAGCACCCAAGCGCATATATACAATTTTTCATCCTTTGTATTAGCACGATTACGTATAAGTAGTAGAAAAAAGTCCAAAACATCATGCGAGGAGTAATACAGTTATGCTAGTAAAAAGATTGACTATTATTACTTCCTAGAATCCATGTGGTTACTTACTTCATTGTTGCATACCTTCTCTAATTCAATTGCTTGCTAGCAAAGTGACCAGAAATTTTATAAATTCTATATAGCATCCTAATTGAGATAAATATATTTAAGATTGAAATCAAGACAAAAAAAAAACAAGTAAATAAAGATAGGACAGAGGAAAAAGGTCATTCATGCACTTCCCCACGTGCGCTCACGCGCTACAAGAGAATACCACGAGCACAACGGTGTTTACAGTTGTGGGTCAAGGAAGCCAGGTCAAGTTGGTCAAACAGATGCGAGTCACATTTTAGGGTCGTGGTGCGGGTCGGATGATCTGATTCGCTAGCGATACGTGTTTCTATTGGTAAGTTGACAAGTTATTCCCCCTAGTTTGTAACACATGTTGGCATTATGGACGTCTTCCTTGCCCATGTGGTTTGACACGCATCCCTCGATCTCCTTCAGCCTATGCGAAAAACCTAGATTTCGATGAGAATTCTTCCTTTTTAATTTCTTTGCATTTTTATATCTTCTTGCACAGAACTCAAATCAACTTAATTTCTTTGTCAAACTTTTAGATTTTTAATCCATCTTCCTCAAAGTATTTTTCTCATAATTTTAAATCAACTATATTGTAACTTGTGAGGAATCACTCTTGACACGTCCAATAAATCTTGCAAATCTAAGGGAACATTGAGGCTAAAATCTCACTCTTTTTTTCCTTTTTTGAAAATTAGCCTTTAAATTCATCAATAAAATCTCAAAAGTTCAGTACGTAATGAGAAGTTAAAGAAATTGACGTAGGTGCCAAGCTCGACATTACATTTGAAGATCTAGTTGATACTCTTTAAATGATATAGATTGAATTATAAAAAAAAAAAAAAAAAAAACATTAAAACTTAGAACATAAGCCAAATAACAACATGCAAGACGAGACTACTTATAACGACCGTACTTTTTTTTTTTTTTTTAAATAAGGTCGCCACTAAATGCATGTCATGATAATATCTGCAAAAAAAAAAAAAAAGAATCTTTTTTAATAATTAACTTTAAATGTTGACATGAACTTAAACGTTCATATATTCATTTTAAATTTAAAGATAACATCATTACAATAGCGTAAATGAAAATAACAAAATAACTTCTCATATCAAGCTTTAAAAAGAAATGTAAGTGTCAAATACTAACTTTATTTATATTGCTTCCTTAATTAACGTCTTCATCCATACATAGGAGTCTTATCTTTACCTTTAAAAAATAGAAAACATGGTTTGAGTATTTAAAAATACTCATAATCAGACTGTTGAGGTTAGAAAATGCAATCACATGTGGTTCACGGTAGAACCTATTTTTTCATGACTATTCATTGAGCTTTACTTTCTTATTGCATAGAGTTCGGTGTGTGGTACTTCACTATACATGGTTCAATCATGCACACATGATTTACTAGGTGGGCTCCTATACATACCTCTAGACCTAACTATAGGCTAGCACATGCTCACGTTGCCAGAAATCAATAGAAAAAATGAGTGTATATCATATCATGGTGTATGTGTAAATAAACATATTGGGGAAGTATCCTGTGCACATGACAAACAACATGCATGAGATCTCATAATTTCAAATCATAATACATGGTTATGGTGCACATCATACTTCCATTCTTTTCACGACATAACTCTTCAATGAGACATGCATAAGTATTCATGATATATCTTTCACTATTATCATACAAGGTCAACAATGTCTCAAAGGCATAACATGAATATGGTATTAGGACATACATGGGTTGATACATTAGAAGGATATGCATTATATAAATTCATAATATAACATATCATATCATAACGTACACAAAATGACACGTAGATAGGTCATAGTGTATGTGTCATTTATACAATACTCATGATATGGAAACTCTAGCGAGTTCAATCTAAGAACCGTCATAAGCGCCTGGATCTACAGACCCCTAGTTGACGAATGTTAAAACCTCCTATATCAATTTGATTTCATCCCAAGGGAAAGTAAGACTCAAATTATCTTATCGATCAAATATCAAGGTAAGATCGCTTGTTTGAGATTCAAATCACTTCACAAAAGATCATGTCAAGCTTGAATGATTTTAAACATGCCGCCTAAACTACATAAATTGCAAATAAACTTAGTCTTTGACTAAACGAAAGTACAAATGGTTTTATATAGCCTCAAAATAAAACTCTTAACATTACATGAGACATTTCAAAAGTTGTAATATTCCTAATTTATGACCATAATTAACCACTATGTAAATGTAACCTAGTGTAAATAAAAAGTCTTAAAATACATTAATGAAACGTCATAATTTTATATTATGATCCACCTAAAATTTGTAACTTGAACCTCATATTGCATGATTGAGATGTCTCCGTTTATATCAGCTCAAGTCATATTGCATAACTTGAAGCTCATATTGCATGACTGAGTTGTCTTGGTTTATATCAGCTCAGGTCATCCAACCAACCCCAAAGGCATTCCACCAATAAGTTTGTTTACTTGGTTGGTCTAAGCCAGAGTTACTAAATACACTTTGTGCTAGCCTGATCCTACTCCTTGAAATCCAACTCCACCTATGTAATTCTATGACATCGTTTTAGGAAAATTTAAGGAAATTAATTCATCCATCAACTAATTTAACTTTTTAGCTCCAAACACTTTAAACTGGCTAAATAATAGTAATACTAACCTTAAATGATACCAAATATGTCAAAGCACAGCTCTATAACGATCCAAAATGGTAAGACGGTGTCCAAAAACTTAAATCCAAGCCGAATAAATCGTTTAAGCTATGCTAGAGTTGAGGGTAGTCGCCAAGCCGACGTACACTGGCTATAGGGGGATATCTCGATTGAATGGCACTTGAGCCACATTTTGAGGCGGCTTCGCACGTGCGTTGCACGTGACAAATGGAGACAAGCACAGGTTGCTCAAATTTCTGTGTGGATATGACAGGTCTAGAGGGTGTGTGAGCCAAGGGTCGTTGGGTTAGACATCCATGGGATGGAGCTGGATTCAGGCTTGGTCGCATGTGGATAGCTGGGTTGACTAGGCTAGCATCTGCGTGTGAGCTGAGGGCATTGTTGATGAGTTGTGGGCTTCACATCTGGTGTGAGATCTCACATCGGTTGTAGAGGAGAACGTAACACCCTTTATAAGGGTGTAGAAACCTCTTCCTAGCACACACGTTTTAAAAACTTTGGGGGAAGCCCAAAAGGGAAAGCCTAAAGAAGACAATATCTACTAGTGGTGGGCCTAGGTCGTTACATTTGGGTTGGACATCCAAAGTTGCAATAGGTTTTGCTTCGAGCCATGGTTTCGATGGCTCGGGCTACTGAGACTAAGGTTCGAATTTCGAGCCTAGGGTTTGTATCTGAAGTTAAATTTGACCTAATTTCTTCTTCAATCTGCTTTCTTTTCCTCTTACGCGATTTTCTCCTTTTTGCTCCTATTCGCACCTGACTTTTTGCGACTTTTTTTCAAATTTTCGATCCCTTTTGTGACAAGAATCCTAGAACACAAAAACCAATTAGACATTCTATTCCTAACGTCAAATTGAAAAAGTGCAATGAAATTCAAAATGATTTGAAAAAGAAAAAAGAAGTTTGGAGAATCGACTTGCCATAATGCATATACAACCCGATTCTTCTAATGAATCTACTTAACGTTGAGAGCGTTGTTCTGCAATGGCAACTCATCATCTACTACTGTTTGGTGGAAGATCTTACATAAAATGGGTTCGGGGAGAGATGGGTCGAGAAAATGATGTACTAATTAATATACAACTACTTAAAAATCATGATTAGACTGCTTAAAAATATCGTTCAATATTGAATCAATATAAAAAGATAACCAATTAAATAATATAAAGAAAGTTTTAAGATGCATAAATAAAAATTGAGTACGCAAAGAATATCCTACTTGTAGTATACTCCATTCTACACACTACCAAACCAAAACACTTCTCTATACATCAAAAAAAAAAAAAAAAAAAAAAAAAAAAAAAAAAAAAAAAAAAAAAAAAAANNNNAAAAAAAAAAAAAAAAAAAAAAAAAAAAAAAAAAAAAAAAAAACATTGTGGGTAATGTATTCTATAGTTTGCTAAGATGACATCACTGTCACCAATAGTATAATCACAACCACTGAGTCCATGCCGTGTGGATTACTTTCTTCATCTTCCCATTTCAAAATTAGATATCCAGTATTGTAATATGAAAAAGATTGTGGGGTCAATTCACAAATTTCCAAAACTCTAGCCACCTGATTGCAAAAACGCGTCCCTTACAGTAACCCCCTAATTCCTCCTCTAATTTTTCTTCCCTTCAAATCCCTTTTTTTTTTTTTTTTTTTTTAATAATTTTAAAATTTTTTAAAAAAATTTAAAAAATTTAAAAAATTAGGAGGAATCTAAAAGTTTATGAACATGCTCAAGCAACTACTTGGAAGCTCACTCTAGAGCTTGTCATGGAAAGTGTCCACGTTTCATCCAAATTCTCATCTTTTTTCCTCTCTATATATACTCTTACCTCCCTCACTTCATTTCCCAATACTCAAAAATAACACAACATCAAGACAAAGCGACAACTTTTGTACTACATTGTATCTTGTCTCTTTTTTCTGTTGCATGGGAGAGCCAAGCTCGATGGGGAGACACGGTGCAGCAACGTCGATCTACCGAGGAGTTCGCAAGCGTAAATGGGGCAAATGGGTGTCCGAGATTCGCGAACCGGGAAAGAAGACGAGAATATGGTTAGGCAGCTTCGAGACCCCGGAGATGGCAGCGGCAGCCTACGACGTTGCTGCCTACCATTTCCGTGGTCGCGACGCACGTCTCAACTTCCCTAATCTTGTTGACTCTCTTCCCTTACCTCTTGGTTCTTCCTCTGATGACATCCGCCTTGCTGCTCAGGAGGGAGCGTTGCGATTACGAACAACGCCGACCGTTGTGCCTGAGAGAAGTGGAACTGGTGGATTGGGACTGGCCCCAGTCACAGTGCGGTTGTCGCCAAGCCAAATTCAGGCGATTAACGAGTCGCCGTTGGATTCGCCGAAGATGTGGATGCAAATGTCGTCGGAGAGTTTGGTGATGGAGGAGTATTCAAAAGAGGATGAAATGTGGGAGAATATGCAGAATGATTCGCTGTGGGATCCTTAGGCTTATTTGGGAAACACTATTTTTCCTTTTTTTTTAAAAAAAAAAGAATTGGGTTGTGTGTTAAACTAAGTATAGTTTGAGTGTAATTAATTAATTGATTAGATTAGATTAGATTAGATTAGATTAGATTAAGAAATGTGGATTAGTTAAGAAGATTAATTAATTAAGACCCCTTGGAATGGGTCAAATGAAGGAAAGGGTGGTTTTATTTTCCCTTTTTTCGAAATTGAATGGGAGACATAATTGGAGGGATTAATTGGGCCCATCAATTCCATTTGTAAATAAAATATTAGAATATGAGTGTGTGGTGTGTGCATTGTCCAATCACATTTGTATCATCTTATCCTAATCAACTTCATTATTATCATTACAACATTCTACCTCTCTCTCTCTCCCTCCCCATCTATTTCGATTCGAATCGAATCTCTTCAGAAATAAGATCTTTTGTCTCGCGGTAGCTCACGATAGCTATCCCTAGTTTACGAATTTATTGTAAATTGGAACATAAAATTTATTAGAGAATGGGAAATGGGCTCGATATACAATTACAATTCAGAATACATATGATTCAAAATGTAAAAATGAAATGACGTTCCAAAACGACTCCCTCTGTGACTGTGCAACTATCGAACACTCCTCCACTTTGACCAACAACATGTAAACACTTGAAAAAGAAAGGGGTGAGTATCAAAATACTCAGTAAGCAACCTACGTGTGTAGACTCTCATCACATCCTTATTCTAATAGGTATCCACAGGATTTACTTTGGGCTTTAGGAAGTTTGAGCCTAGTCTCTATTACTATCTGAGCATCTATGGCGCTTGAAATTTCAGAATAGTACTTTAGCTGCTCACGACTCACCTTGGATATGGAGAAGGTGGTTCACATTTTTCTGATGTCGTGGATTTGCTAGCGACAAGTCCCTTCTTTAGGGTGAACTATTTTTATGTTCTTTAATTTAGGTAGCTTATTTTGTCTATGCTATGTGAAATCGGTGTGGTGCTACCTCATAGAACTCTCTTTGGCAGAGACATTATGGTGTGCGCTAGCCTTCTCATCATCGATGGGAGGTTAGTTGGTGGATCATCCCATAGGGCCATATAGCCACCTTAAATTGGGGGAGCGACCCCTTGTACATGCCGGTTTCAATGATTACCGTGTGATTCACGTCCCCCCATAGGATGGATCCACAGTATACAGTAATCCAAATGAACTATCAGATCACATAACTCTAACTGACCTCATGTTTGGTTCAACGGTATAGGTATTGGACTAGTACTCGACAATTTGGCTCTCAAAGTGAAATGGGTAGCAGAGACTCACCAACTAACCAAGGGGTAGTGGAGACTCACCAATTGGACCGGTACTTGACAACTTGTATTCTAATTATGCATATTATCTTTCTAGCTTTGCATAAAACATAAACACGACATGCTTCTCGGAAATCTCAACCTAGGGGTATAACGGTAATTATTTCATAACATATATACAATATATATTCATCCAAAAACGCCCTTCCAAAGTACTTAACGTGCATTTTCTAACCACTAAGATAAGGAATACTTGCATGTTAGCACGTCCTAGCCATCCCTGGATATTGCATGTCTTCTCGATCTAGTTTTTTCATTTGTCAAGAGCTTCAAATCTTTTGAAATTTCTCTCGTAAGTTCTAATTCAACTTAAAGTAGGATTAATATCAAAATCAGAGTGAAAACAATCAAACAGGAATTGAACAAAAGTCGAATGGGTCAAAGATAGACGTACCCTCAATGTGTCACGTAGAAATCACAGGTTTTTAATGAATCTAGTCTCATAGGAGAAGACCTCGAGGGTTAACAATTATGCATGGAGGAGATCAAGTTTGAGTTTGAAGGTACGGATTTTGGATTTTTCAGAAACTTCAACAAACAACATCTCACTCGATTCTTCACGAAATTGAGCTAAACTTGTCTTGTTGGATTCGTCTTGCAGAGTTCTAAAAAATTGCATAAGGGATCGATACCTATTAAGGTATATAACACAAGAAACAACCAAAATAAAACTCTTTGTTGGAAACGAACCATGTGCGCACTAATTAACCAATTTTCTAAGATAGATCGAGTAATTATTTCAATTATTTTGAAAGAATCACTCGTAGGAATCGACTTGAAATTGGGCATAGAAATGGATTTCTAACCAATTTAGATCGTAAACATGAATTATGGTTTCCGCTACACTAATATCGATTCTGATTGATTTGTTGTGGGACTATGGCATAATATAGATGAATGATGAATGTGAATTATTACTCGTTAATGTCCCTCTAGAAGCATGATGGGATGTTGGAAAACATGTTTATGCCTTGATTACATTTGGAATTCATTCTTTGTGACCTAGAGTTACTGTAGGCTTAAATTATGAACCTTAGCTTACTTTGTACCTTTCTTTCGTCCTTGAGTCATGTTTAGAGTTCATTATAATGTTATGAGTCGGTTAGTACTATGTAGAGACGGTTAGAGTGCAAACTTCTCATTGTGAACTTACCTTGATGGGTGAGGGTCTAGCTATTATGTAAGAATGTGACATCATCTACTTAAAGCATGTGACACATTAGAGGGTACCATTGTGTAGGGGTGTACATGGTCCGGGTCAAGTTGGGTTGAGGGATTTTTTTGGATTGGTAACCCAACGCAACCCGAAAATTTTCACAACCCAACCCAACTCAACCCTCTATTTCCTAGTTGGGTTCGGGTTGTTCTAAACTGAGAATAGACAAGAAGTGGAGAAACAACCTACCGTCGAGCGGAGAAGTCTGACGATAAACATAGAGAGGAGACGAAGAGAAACACAGAGCAGAGTAGTCCGATAAAAAAAACACAGAGCGTAGAAGTTTGACAGAAATGGAATGGAAATCCGAGCGAAGAGACAATCGGCAACGACGTCGACAAGGTCGAGTGGAGAAATGGGAGCTGAGAAGAGAGTCTAACGGAGAAATAAAGAGGTGACTGGCAAGCGACGTCGACGTCTGCTATGAGATGAGAACTACGTCAACAGAGAAGATGACTGCTGTGAAATGAGAACGATGAAGATGAAAAGCAAAGAGACAATGAGATAGATAATCATCATTACAATTATTAATTCAATCTAGTATTGAAGAGGAGAGAGAGAAAGTATACACCCTAAAGAGTGCATGTGGCCACGTGGCAGGGTCATACAACATGACTCATGAGGGGGCTGCGTGGGCTTGAATCTTTTTTTTTAAGGTTTTTGGGTTGGGTCGGGTTGTCCCAATAATTTGAATTTTGGACCGAACCCAGCCCAAACAGGATAACGTTCCAAAAAATGAACCCAATCGAAACCCGAAGTCCTTTTAAACCCAACCCAACCCTTATAATTCAGGTTGGGTCGCGTTGGGTGTACACCCCTACTATTGAGGGAACTCTGGTTGTGCTTCATGGAGAGCTTGCCTTGTATCACAATCGCACTCTCGCTGCAGCGAGACAGTGATTGTGCGACACTTATTCTAACCTAGCGAACATGCCAATCAAGTGAAATTTAGATTTTGTGAACAATATCGATATATGCTCGAGTCTCGGGTCACGTTTGAGAGAAATGTTTTAGAAAACATGAGTAAGAAAATGTGTTGAAAACATTTTTAAAGAAAGCAATGTTATAATTTAAAAACGATTAAACAACAACGAATTTGGTAGGAAAAATTGACAACTAATCATATCTTATAGTACATTTTGGGGCATTTTAACCCTAGAAAGCGTAGACTTTATTTTGGTGACCCGTCATACATCCCTATTGACACAACAGTAATAGTAAGAGTTTATCTAACATGAAAGCAAGTAAAAGGGGTTTGGAACAGGCATGCAGCGATTGACAACGCGTCCTAGACAAGCATGACTAGGGTATCAGACATGCTACCACCAACAACACACCTCGAACAAGCATACCATGACATCTTGCACTATTTAAGCGCCTCGAATGACATTGGAATATGGAACTTGGTAGGCATCGTGAAGGGAGCTTTTGATTAGCACTCAGTAATAGGTATGTAAGGAATTATAAGGAGACAAATAGGTTACCTATAGAGAGTGGTGAATCCTCCTACTTGATAGACTCGCCCTAGAGTCCAAGATTTATGAAGGCACTCCAACTTATGCATAGGAAGGACAATAATGCAAAGTAGGAAATGAGAAGCTAAGTGCACTTAATAATCTGACTAACCTTGATCGGTGACTTAAAGAGCCTATAGGGCTAGAAAATAACTCAAATTATGGAATTGGCTAACATTAGGACAGTGAATGACCGCCCTCAATATGAGAAGTCTCACTGAGAACCTACCAATAGATTGCTTATTGAATATTTTTATACTCATTATTGCTATTTCTTATTTTACATATATATCATACGCTACTGAATCGTACATTTTAAATGATATTCTAATGTTATTTTCTTGAAACTCGTACCATTTTGTTAACCCTTTACGTATTAAATCGTACCATTTTTTTTTCTTTTAAGTGAAAATTTTCTATTATTAATGTTTGAAATTAATTTTTAGAGTTGTCACATTTTTAACTCTTAAATATACTTGGTGGTCCATAATTTAAAGCTTCATGTAATGACAATTCTTAAGGCATTCCTTTACAAAATGTTGAAAGAACGTGTAAAACAAACTAAACCTATATATACTGAACTTTATTCAAAAAGTATAATCAATTTATAAACTCCATAGATAATGTGCTTCTTATGTATTAGGAGCATAAGTTACCCTCTAAATTTTACCAAACAAGCTCGAGTCGATGCTGGTTGTTGTTTGAAGGCGTTCAATGAGCTTTATGGGCTATAAAAGTAAGCTGAATCGGTCCGTCCGAGATGTGGGAGGGTGTGTTGCGAATCATGTGTCGAACTAAGAACAGTTCTTTACATTGGTAAGTTGTCAATGAATCGTTTATTAGAACCGCTCTCATTTAGATATGGTCTTGATTCATTCAGTTTTTTCTAAGCTATCTTATCTTAGGCCCACAATTCTTTGTTCCACATGGCTCTGATACCATGTTAGGAACCACGAGTCTCTACAATGGTATGATATCGAGCATAAACTCTTATGGCTTTCCTATAGACTTTCTCAAAATGCCTCATACCATTGAAGATAGTATTCTCCACTTATAAACTCATGATCTTTCATTGGACTCACTCTCAACCATCCTCAACCGTATATGTTTGTGTTTGGATGCGCATCATAAGTGGCCACCAAACCGTGATTCCCACACCAATTGGTGCCTAATCGCATTAGGATTAATATCTATTGCTAAAAATATGTTTCTTAAATATGATATGCATAGAATGGACAAAAATAATTACCATTGTTTGAAGTGCATGAGCGATTCCAACGTTCAACAATTGATTTTGGAACGTCTTCTTAATGAGTTCAAAGCTCTTCCTAAGGTGATTTCTTCTATCCAAGTTTCGTCAATTGTCGTTAGTTTTCAAGTGTCATCGCAATGGATTTTCACTACCCACGTTAGAGAATTAATAGTACTTAAGTGTAAATTGTAACTATATGAGTAAAACGAACTTTTGAGTTGTACTTACCAACAACTCGTGAAATATTGACATATTGATTATATCTATGAACACAACTTGTCATATATTGCATAAGAATGCCACTCTATGCTTATAATGGAGTGATAATTAATTAATGAATTAATGAATTAATGAAAGTCATCGAGGATGATAATTTAAGTGGAGGAGAATGTCAAAACCATACTATGAAGAGAGTACTAGGCTATGACCCTCACATTGCATCAAGAAAAGTGGCGACCTTCAAGAAGCATCAATCTGGCCACACGATCGCCAATATAGAAGAATGTCATGATTCGACTGCGGAGGACGGTGCATCATCCAACACATCATATAATGTGTGCTTTGAAGAGGAAACAAGCATAAGCAAGATAAGGATAATGAGTAGACATGAGCAGCATAGATAGGATTGTTGAAGGGTCGAGTAGGGCCTAGGCCTTAACCTTGAAAGACGAGGTTCTGAAGGGAATTTGATATGTAGTTCTAGAGTCAAGTCCGTCCATATGAAATATGAAAGCTCGAAAAATTTGGTGCCAACCGGACACTAGACGGACGCTCCACGACACCATATGTCCATTCACCAAAATCATGTCTACACCCACCACTTTGAAAATGCCTCAAAATGTTTATGAGAGGAGGTATGGTATCAGCTCTCCACCACCCCCGGGCCCTGCGGCCTAAGCGAGCTACCCTAGAGCACATGGATGTGTCACAGTGAGGGCGAGCATTTTGATACAAGTGTTTCGCGCGACTTCCTTTGAAATGGGTCTTTTAAGAACAGTATCGGGTGGCACGAGTGTGTCAATATTGCGACCCTGCGCACATGTTGGAGGTTGAATTTTACACCCATAATTTGGTACAATATTCGTAAATGACATGACATGGACACGGGAGGATCAATGTTTTGATAGAATCCGGATGGATAGATGTTCAGAATGTCCCGATGTTACGAACGACATGTGGGCGCATTCTCGATGGCATGATCGAGTGAGTTATGATGACCGACGACACCTCATTACTTGAGATAGCTTCAAGACATATGGACCATGTTGATTGAGAAGTAAGATGAGAAGATGAGATGCGACGTTGCATTGAAAAAACTTGGCCCCGAGTAAAGGCAAGACAGTGTGTAGTCGAACAAGTTTGGATTTTATACAAGCAATGTTCAATTGGCGAGGACAAAGCGACACATTATTTAAAAATTGCATTTCACTTTCTTTTTTTTCTTTTCTTGATTATTTGTTTATCTAATCGTTATCCTTTCTAATTTTCTTTTCATTATTCAATTTAATTTATATACTACTCATACAACTAAAAAAGTTCATATAATTTTATCAAATTCATTGGTTAAGATTGATTACTAAATATATTTAAAATTCTAAAATTTGAGCATAATAAAAATTTTAATAAATTTAATTGAATAATTCATGATTGATTTTGTAGGTACGACGGTGAAGTAGAAGAACCGGTGGACGCGGAAAGCGTAGGGTTTATGGGGGAAAGACCCTGGCGGTGCGTTAACTATTAACAATGCCTTTTTGACACTTCTTGTGTGTACCATTCAAATATTAAACGCACCAAAATTCAAATGTTTTTCTACTTAGCTCGCTCCAGCTGTTTCACTCACTCCCTCCCCATCCCCCCTTCTTCTTTGACTAAATCGATAATATGTAAAATATACACGTTCAAAATGAGGAGATAATATTTTTCATAGTAGAGGTATACGTCCCATTTAAAAATTCGAAACAATCAAAATTGAATTGGGTTCATTTTCTAGAACCCCACTGGATTGGATCGGTTCAAGTTTTGGGTTCATTCGACTAATTTTTAATTTAATATTTTCTCTTTATGTTAACACCCCTAGGAATCCTAAAGGGAAATGTTGAGGTATAACCTAAATATTCAAGCTACTTTTGCTGCTAATCGAGGATGCTCGTCCAAAGCGCGCACATAGGATGCTGCTGATGGAGAATGTGTAGTGGGGAAGGTGACGAAGATGGTGGAGTTCGTCGGCATGAAGAAAACACATAGGAATAATGAAGATCTTCTTTATGACTTTAATCATCAAAGATGTGTGTTTATTATGTCATTGATACACACAACATCATGGTTTAATTTGTTGTTGGCACACAACGCTATGAATCTTAATTAGGGATTACGGGCTAAAGCTATGGGTGAAATTTGACTGTAAGAATAAATGCATAAAGGGAAATGCGCTACCAAACAAAAGAGGAAAGGGAACACATGGGCTTAGGTTGGTCCTCATTAGCCATTTGTACAATCCTGGTTCAACTCAATTCTCGTCATCGTTGGAACTAGTTTGAAAAGCGACACCCAACCTTAACCTAAAATAAAAAATAAAAAACCCGTGTCGTATTTGACCCATGCAACAAAAAAAAAAGACAAGACAAAACGTGCCTGTGTTCCAAATGACAGCATGTTTCAACTTCATTCTAGCAGCTACCTCGAAACCGCACTCTCATGATCCACAAATTTGTCCCTTTCACTCTATTTAAACACCTCAAAATCTCCACTCTAACAAAAAAATACTCACTTTTAACCCTTTTTGTAAAATTTTATTTAATTCCCATGGAACCCACTTATAGAGGCGTTCGTAAGCGCAAATGGGGGAAATGGGTCTCGGAAATCCGCCAACCCGGAAAAAAAACCCGAATCTGGCTCGGCAGTTACGACTTCCCGGCGATGGCTGCTGCCGCATACGACGTCGCCGCACTCCACCTCCGCGGGCGTAATGCACATCTCAACTTCCCCGAGCTGGCTGAGACCTTCCCCCGGCCTGAGAGTTCGAGGGCAGAGGACATTCAGAGTGCGGCGCAGATGGCTGCATTGCAAATGAGGAACCCGGTCGGGGCGGCGCCTGTTAGAGTGGGGCTGTCGGAGAGTGAGATACAGGCGATAAATGAGTCGCCGTTGGATTCGCCGAGGACGATGTGGATGCAGATGGCGGCGGAGGCAGTTTGTTTGGAGGAAGAGACGGGGTTTGATGAGGGGGAGGATAACATCACGCATCGTTCCATTTGGGATTCTTGAATGTAATTAAGTTATTATTATTATGATTTCTAACTCAAATTAAATATAATTATCCTTTAATATGAAATATAATTTTGAGGAACATATGGGTATCACCCAGCCGCCCAATCTTGAAATTGGGACAAAATCACACCACTTCTGAGACAACGGAAGCTTCCTTCCTTCGCTCAATTTTTTTTTTTTTTTTTTTATAAAATAAAAAATAAATTATTATTTATTATTTTAGGGGAAAATACCTAAATTTGGAGCCACGTGTATATTTGATTTATGTTTGTATTTCTACTCCAAATTATTTGGAGTTTAGTTTTAATTTTAAACGTTATGCTCACTTTTGATGGGTGTTAATTTTCAATTGATTAATTTAAAATAATTATAGTGTAGATTTTTTTTAATTAACTTTAATAGAAAGGAATAATTTAATTATCAATGAGTTTAAAAGAATTGAATTAATTAATACAAAATCCACATATATGCCGAAAATGAGTGTTGTTTGGTGTAGAAGTGTAAAATCGTGTAATATAGATATATGTTGGCATTGGTGGAAGAAGTAGAAAATCAATTAAACATTCCTTCATCTTCTCCCAAAGAGTTCTAACAAAGCGAACTTGCAGCAAAAATGGTAGTAGAAAGACAAGTTGATAACTACGTTCAGACCGTCATTCCGAGATTTGATGGTCACTATGATCATTGGACGATGTTGATGGAAAATTTTCTGAGATCAAAGGAGTTCTTTGATATGGTGGAGACGTGTAGAGCCAAATGAAGGCGAGGTACTCTCAGCTGTTCAACAGCAACAGTTGGCAGCATCGAAGTTGAAGGACTTGAAGGTCAAGAACTACTTATTCTAGTCCATTAATCGGACTATCTTAGAAACGATACTTCAAAAGAAGACATCCAAGGAAATTTGGGATTCAATGAGGAGGAAGTATCAAGGCTCAACAAGAGTAAAGCGTGCTCAACTCCAAGCAGTTAGAAGAGACTTTGAAATTTTCCAAATGCAAAAGGGAGAAACGATGAATGATTATATTGACAAGGTTATGAGTCTTGCAAGTAAAATGAGGATGCTTGGTGATTCAATTATGGATGTTGCTCTTGTAGAAAAGATTTTGCAGTCTCTAACTCCAAAAGTTGGATTATATTGTATGTTCTATTGAAGAAGCAAACATGTCGAAGAGATGCAAATAGATGAACTTCAAAGCTCCTTGCTAGTGCAGCAGAAGCTTAATCGCATAAGTGCAATAGAGGAGATGAAAGCCTTAAAGATATCCACACCAGGTGAAGCTTCAAGCTCTAGAGGTAGAAGGTAAAAAAGAGGCAGAGGTCGTGGGAGAGGTGGTCGAGAAAAAAGTGAAGATGTTGGCAGGTCAGCAGATCTAGTCAGAGACAATTATGACAACAAAGGCAAGAGACATTTTGACAAGTCTAAGGTGGAATGCTACAGATGTGGATGCCTGAACATTATAAGAATGAATGTTATACCCGACTCTAAAAGGAGAAAAGAGATCAATCAAACTTTGCGGAGAAAAGAGAAAAGAAATATTGTTAATGTCATTCCATGCAATGAAGGTTGCAGATCAAGGAGTGTGGGTCGTAGACTCTAGATGCAGCAACCATATGATAGGTTGTAAGGAATTTTTCTCAACTCTGGATGAAAATTTTCGTACTACTGTTTGTCTTGACAACAATGCAACAGTCCAAGTGATGGGAAAGTAACAGTAGATATCAAGACTAGAAATGGCTTTGTATAGTCAATTTCTAATGTGTTTTACATTCTTGATCGGTCAACTTGCTTAGTATCAGTCAATGAAAAGGGGTATGTGATCACATTCCAAAATAGTGAATGTGAGATTTATGACTCTAGAAGAGGATCGATTGCGAAGATGTAGATGACCACCAACCGCTTATATTCATTGACGTTAAATATGGTTGCCAGAAGTTTGATGGTGAAGAAAGAAGATACCAATTAGCTCTGGCATTTTAGGTATGGTTATCTACACTTGGTTAAAGATGTTTTCTTCAAAGAAGACGGTGATTGGGTTGCCAGACATCACTCCTCCAACAAAAATTTGTGAGAGTTGTGTGGTAGCAAAGCATGAAATAAATTATTTTCATCTGGAAAACCGAGAAGAGCTCAAGTAATTTTGGAGTTGGTGCATTCAGGTATATGTGGTCTGATCTCTCTAGCATCAAATGGTAACAAGAAATATTTTATGACCCTTATGGATGATTTTAGTAGAAATACGTTGACTTATTTCTTGCACGCCAAATAGAAGCCTTACTTAGGATTTGTCTTTTGAATTCTTTTTTACAGTTTAAGTTGTTGAGGTGTTGTTTCATTTTCATCGGGTTCGCTTGGTTGAGTCACTTCTTACTCACGAACATCAATGTCACTTGGATCTTCAAAACATCAACATTCGATTAATATGTGTAATTTGCTCCTAGAAGACTATGATAGATTATTTTTAATGTTGTTCAAGTTTGGCTAGGCTTTCTTCTTTGAAGACCACCACACTCCCGTTGCACCATTCTGATCTCCAATCATGTGTTTGAGTATTCTGAATCAACGATCCAGTCATTCTCATGATCAGTATGCCCTCCTATCATCGTCATGCATGCTATCTCGTCTTCCTCTAAAGCACATAGTACCTCTGCATTCCACTCATCCTCTATCTTCTTTTTGGAGGTTACTGCATTTCCATCGACAGACTTTTTCTTAGACCAACAATCTTTGGACATGTGACTCTTCTTTCTCGCAATTGTAGCATATGTCTTCAACTCTCTTCCCTTGAGAATTTTTGTTGTCGTTCTTCTAAGTTCTCCCAAGCTGTGTAGTTCTTCAGTGATTTCTTCCTTTGTCACCATTTTTGTATCCATGCGACTTATTGTTGCTCCAAATTTTACTTGTTTAGAGTGCTTGTTCTTCACTTTTTAGCGTGATGTCTCCCATTTTATTAGTCATGACTTATTGGCTTTTACTTGTTTAGAGTGCTTGTTCTTCACTTTTTAGCGTGATGTCTCCCATTTTATTAGTCATGACTTATTGGCTTTTACTTGTTTAGAGTGCTTGTTCTTCACTTTTTAGCGTGATGTCTCCCATTTTATTAGTCATGACTTATTGGCAAGCTAGCAAATTTTCGAACTCCAAATAAATAAATAAATAAGGAAAAAAAAAAAGAGGTTTGACTTGTGTAGAAGGTCTTCATTTGAGGTCCCATTCTATGTGCTGTGAGACCAAGTAGAAGTCAGAGTATAGAAATGGTCAAACCTTTGACTTTCCATTTACCAATTCTATTGAAAAAGGGCAAGTCATGTAAAAATGCAAGTTTAGAATTTGGGGATTATTTTATGTTGAATATGAAGTTGTCTATTGTCTTCAGAAGACTTTTATCCAACATTTGGTCAATACAAAAATTTAACAGCACATAAATATTTTTTTATTTTTAAATGATTTGACTTGGTTAGGGGTGAGCAACACGGGTTGAGCTAGACGGGAAGATCTCTTTGACCAACCCACAATTTTAGATTGGTTGGGTTAGTGACTCGAATCAACTCGAATCAACCCGACTCTCTACTTTTGAGTTAAGTTAGATTGAGTAGTCAACTTGTTTATTTAAATTATTTTTAAAAAATCATATTTATCCACAATACATAAGTCAGGTCTAAGATCTTATAGTCACAAATGTCTTAGACTTTTAATAACATGAACTATCACGACGTACGAAAAACGCTATAAAAAGTCTATGATAGTGTTTTTTGTAAGCTATTATATCTATTATTTCTTGGAGTGAGATTTGCGAGCATCAACCAAGTTTCCTTTTTTTCTTTTGAAGCAAGAATATAATCTATTTTGTGTCATGGGGTGTTTAGAGCTTCAATCAACGATGCGCCTCCTCACGTCTCCATGAATTGAAGTAGCTTATCACAACGGCAACGTGTTTCGAAGGCCATCATGTCAAGAAAGCAGAGTGTTGATTCGATCTTACTAGTTTTACACAAGTGGCCGACAATAACTTCATGGTCAAAGAATTTGGAGGACAATATCGTTCAAGCGTGTCTTCAAACATGTTATGAGCCTCATCAAACTTGTGATTCTTGCACAACAATGTCAATCATCTCACATAGATCGTACGTATGCCTTTAACGACAGAATGGAACGTGCTAAAGTAATAAATATCATAGATTTTATATCCGTAGATTCATGTGCGAAAAATGTATTATTTCATAGGAGAATGATACGTCTTACATAAAATAAGAAATTAGTGGAATACGCCTAAAAAAAATAGAGGAACGAGGCAAACATCGACGCGTGAGGAGAGGCTAGCACAGGTAAGCTCACATAAGAGTTTGAGTCCATATGTCGTACTCTATCATTGGCATGGACGACATCAATTTATTGGCATAATTGAGAATGCTCATATCGGGATACAACCCACTTGTCTCATCTGAGCATTAGCTCCTTTAACATCACTTTGATGACATCGTTCCTAAGCAACAATAATGTAGAACGACACCCTTCTCTCGGTTATCTCAATTACAAACTTAGCCATTAGCTACTTTCTCTCTTTGAGATATAGAATTGTATACATAGTATTTGTTTACACACGGTTCACATTGCGTATATGAACCCATTAGTTGGACTCGTTAACGTACCTCTCTGCTTAACTCATTAAAAGAATTTATTTTTAAAAGGCAGATGAAATAGACGCGAATTTCAAATTAAATAAGAATAATAATAATAAATTTAAGAATATGGGTTTTGGGCGGGTCGTGGTATACTTTAAACCCGAAACCGATGGGCCATACCCGCTCATGTGCAGAGCTAGAGGTAACGGTAACCCTACCCACCATCTTCCTTCCTTCTTGCCACTGCTGCCACCGTCGTTCTCCAAGTACGCCGCCATACAGTTCCGGCTTTTCTCCTCAATTCGCACCGTTTCCGACCGTTTTCCGTTGATTTCCATCGCCGGTCGTTGTCCACAGATGTCTATTGCTCTCTGCCGCACAACCATTGAGTTTTGTCTATTGCTCTCTGTTTAGGTGAGATTCTAAATTTGTTTGTTTTCTCTTTTTGTTGTCTTCTCCGGATGAGTTTAGAACACTAGCTCATTTGTTCTCTTCTAGGAATTCGGATTAACAAGCATACACTATGAGCCAAATCATCTACATACCGGATAAGCCGCCAATTCCACCTGATCAACAACCCACTGGTAACCTAACTTTTTATTACGAGATCCTCTTGTATGTTTTTTCTGAAAACTTTTTGCACTCTCTCAAACTTCGATTTTTGTTTGTATCTCGTAGTTAATGTCTTTGCTGCGGTGGTTGAGCCCAAGTTAATCAACAATCTTGTAAGGTTAGCTTTTATGTTACTTATCGATGTTTCCTGATTCAATCTGTTCTTCATGAGGTTTCTCATTTGTTCTTCCATGAAATAAGATGAAGTATTCCCATTGATGTCAAATTTGAACTGAACCGGTTCTTTTTCCTTGAATTAAGTTGATGATAATTTTATAATCGATTCCTTACTTTTGAATGACCAAAATTTGTCTCCCCAGGTGCTTAAATAGGATAGCGCCATTGGAAAATCTCCGCCATGTGAAGAGAGTTCAGAAGAAGCACCTTGAAGATGGTATGTAGATTTATTGCTGATATTTTGTTCCTTTCCTCAATGATTATTCATACAAAGTTGTCTTTGTTTATTTTACGTTTAATTTCTCTTTAATAAATGTTCATCTCAAGTTTTCTTACACAAGCAATGAATATAGACTGGAATTTCATGTTTATAAGTGTCTGTTAGATCAAAGAAATGATAATACTTCAATGCAGAGAACCAAGGGAGCCACGAAATGAGATGTTATAGCATACTTCAAAATTTCATGCTCCAATAAGTATCATTCAAACTAATCTTGTTTTTTTTTTTTTTTTTTTTTTCTTCCAACTTATTTTCAGATTACTTAAGTTTTTCTCTTTGATATTTGTTTTGGATAGTTAGTGATTTTCTATTAGCTTGCCACCATTTATTTTACTGCTAATGCAGGTTTGCAATAATCACTTTCTTGGATACTTGTATATTTCTTAGCTACAAGGTTCTGTTATTCTATGCATTGAATTAAGTTGTTGATCATTAGGTTTTTACAGGAAAAACTCTAATAGCATTGATCCTATGTCTTGCAAGTGAAAACGACAGCGATATGGATGCCATGCCTCAAGACGTACAAGAGATCGTAACTTCATACCAGTTGAGTGCCTTTATCACAAAGGTGCATTCTCCCATCGGTTGAAATGTTCATTAGTTAAATTCTGTTTCATGATATAATTGAAGTACATCAATCAAAAACATTCAGTTCATCTGAAAACTAATATTCAATAACTCCTAAGTACTTATAGCTGTGGTGACAACCCTGGAAAGTACAGGATAATGTTTTATGCATGTTTGTTATTCAGTTGACTGCTGTTTGTTCTCATCCTTCAAAATTTTGATCTCTTTGGTATTGAATTCTGTTTTGATTGAGGACATTTCATCTTTTGTAATCGGAGATATCCTCTTTAACTGCTTCATATTATCAATGAATAGAGATATACTTGACCTTCTTTAGATTATGTGACCCAGGTTTGTAAGGAAGCAGCAACAACAAAAGAAGAATGGGAAGAGCAGTGCAAGCTTTGGCCAACATCATATCATCCACCCACATAGTAAATATTCTGACATCCTTTCTATTTTATCACTTAAATGTTAGGTAGTTTTAATGCAGTTCCAATGGTTGTGCTGTATCGTGATTGGGGTTGGTCTAGTTATGTTGACAGTGATAACTTGTTGGCTTAAAGTTTTTTTTATTCTGGAAAAGATAAATATTCTACCACCTGGAACTTACTTCCTCTATCATCTCTTTCTGAATGTCAGCAATATTGATGGTATCACCGGATTTAATGAAGAGGACACACAATCAGTTTTTGGCTTCATGCGACTAGCTGTAGAATTAGCACAGTCCAATAAATTGGTTAGTTAATGTGCTTTGGTTTTCCCTTTCTAGTATCCAATCCAAGATTAATTTGGATTTATGCTGCGTAGTTAGTACAATGAATTAGCTTTTGTTTTCTCATTTTGCATTTCTAGTTTTATTATCAACTAAAGTTTTGGTTTTTTTTTTTTTTTTTTTTTTTGTCTTTTATTTCCCGGGTTCCTTCAGATTTCTTAACTCTTTAGAATTTAGATACTAAGAGGCAATGTTTTATTTGAAAATTGTTGTGCCATGTTTCAACTCTTTTGAACTGAGCCAAATACTCACCCAAAAGATCAAACTAGCCTAGCCCAACCTACTTAAACAATTTAAAGGCTTGACCTGGTCAGATGGAAGAAGAAAGTCGACCATGTAGAGAAGCGGCTATGAAAGTTAGCCTATAGACTCAAATGATTAGCTCGGTGAAAACTCACCTCGTATTCTATGTGAGTCGGTTGACTTCGATTAGACTAGCTACCGAAGGAAAGGGATGCAGTCTCTTCTTATCTGAAAATACTATCTATTTAAGAAACAAGTACTCATCTCTCTTAAATATTACCATGCAGCAGGTAAGTAAGGGCTAGCTATGCTATTTGCCCCATGAATCCCTAATGTTACGTCTCTTTTTGGGAAGGGTGTTTACTGTTCTATTGAAATTTTGCAGATAGTAAATGCTGCGGTGATTGTAGATCCTTCTGCTAAGAAAGTAATTGCAAGTGCTTGTGATCATCATGTTTCCTCTGAGAATGCTTCCATGAGCAATGCCGGAGGGAAAATAGACTTTAGAAATTGGCTAGAATCTGTTGGTTCTCATCTTGATTCCAATGGAGCCACCATCCATGGAAATTTGCCCTCAAGTGCCTCTTTGAAAACATTGAAACAATCATGCTCTACTGTTTCGTGTTTGTATCCCTGGCAATGGACTGACCAACAGTTGCAACATTTATCAAATTCTTGTTGTTGGCACCCTCTAAGGCATGCTGCTATTGCAGCTATTGAATCTTCTGCTGCACGGGATCGTCGTTTATTCCCAACTTCTGGAACCATTGGTGATAAATCAGTTGAAACAGATATCGGCCCTTTCTGCAACCTAGCAAAAAGACAGAAGACGAATCTCGAAAATGTAAGCTATGTATTTTATTGAGTGAAAACTTTTTTGAATTAATTATAAAGATGTTTCTCTTCTCCAAAAAAATGAAAGTTAAAGAAGAGATTACTATCTAACATCCTTACATTAGATTAAGAAATGTCAAAGCCAAGATTTTGTGTTGCTAAGCTCCATCTTTTAGTAACCTACTTTTCTCAGGAAATGCAGCATACTTGTATACATCTTTGTCCTTTTATTTGCATTGATTTATTAATATATAGTTATGTTGTGTTGTACAGGCCAAAAGCGAGGAGAAGGAAGGTACTGATATTGAAGGCATATGTTCAAAATCAGGCAGGCCTTATCTATGCACTGGTTATGACATTTATCTTGTGTGGGAGCCATGTATTATGTAAGTTCACAAATGGATCCTTACTCTCCTCTTTTCACCTAACCATTGTCTATGATCTGATCTGTGTGGCTACGCATTTTACAACATCCACCCCACCCTTAGATCTAGTTGTAGGAAGTATATTTTTTAGGCTAAAATTGCATAATGTTCCTTCTCTAGTTTGTTTTTAATTTTGCTTTAATGATTTTAGAAGGTTTCAATACTGCCTCAAAGATTACAGCCAGTTTAGTATTTAGAGTCAGTTTAGAATGACATTTGAAGTTCTTAAGATTATTGTTTTTGCAGTGATTAAAAAGTCACTAGTTAAAGGGCATTTAGAATAATTTATCGTCCCAAATTTTGTTAAAACTACGGGTAGAATAAAAAACGCTAAATTAAAATCGACCGGGTCGTGCCCTATAATGTTAGGACCATACTCTTATGGATTCAATTGTTTTCTACTACAACAATCTAATCATTTGGCTTATTTCTTGTGATATTTCCTTTCTTGGTTGTTAAAGGTGTGCGATGGCGCTTGTTCATCAACGAGTTAGGCGCGTGTTTTATGCATTCCCAAATCCTAACGACGGGGCATTGGGCAGTGTTCATAGACTACAGGGTGAAAAGAGCTTAAACCATCACTATGCTGTTTTTAGAGTTGTGTTACATGAAGATGTACTATAATGGCTGCCTCCATCTCCCTAACAGTGAAGATTCCTCAATTCTATTGCAGAGGGAGTTGGGAATATGACCAATTCAGGTTTTGTTGTGTTTTTATTGTCGATCTAATCCATTGATTTTCTTGGTGAACCATAGTTTTTGTACTCAATGATTGCCAATGTCCCATTTCTTCAAAATAAATATGACACCATTGTTCATTATTATTATTATTATTATTATTATTATTATTATTATTATTATTGCATTATGAGACTCTAATAGTGAGTTTTTGTTACTTTATTCTAAACCTAACAGTTCAGAAAACTTCAATCATTTCTACTCAAAGCTCCATAGTAGAGAAGTTCCGTATGAAAGATGTTAGAATTGTCATAGTGTCACAAGTTCACTGTTAGCGAATATTGTCTTCTTCGAATATTTTTTTTCGGACTTCCTTTCAAGATTTTAAAATGTATTTGTTAGGTAGAGGTTTTCACACCTCCATACCCTTATAAGAAAATTCACCCCTTTGGGAGTCTAACGTTCTCGTTGGCGCATTGCTTGGTGTTTGGTGTCGAATCATTTGTAACAATTCAAATTTATCACTAGCAGATGTTGTTCTCCTTGAATTTTTTCTTTTGAGCTTCTCTTTAAGGTTTTAAAACACATCTTTCCTTTTGAGCTTCTTTTCAAGGTTTTAAAACAGTCTGCTAGATAGAGAGGTTTTAACACCTTTACAAGGAATGTTTCGTTTTCCTCTCTAACCGATCTGATATATATATACATATATACACACCAGTAGACCGTAAGAGTTCTATTACTTTCCATTGCTTTTAAGACATTACAAGATTTTTAAAAAGATCGAAATTTTAAACTAGCTATTGTACACATTTATCATGAATAGAGTTAGCTATCGTACACATTTAAATTAACAAAATCATGAAATACGAACTCTATTTTTCCATTAAATTCTTGTTTTCATCGTTTACCAAACATATCTTTTAAAGCGTTTCAAATCAATGTCATAGACTTAACATTTATAATAAAATCGTTAAGTAATACTGTAGAAAATAAATAGCGTGAAATTTAAATAATGTTGTAATCTAACTTAAATAATGTTGTAATCTAACTTAAGAGCTACAAACAACATGAACGCATCTACCCTAGTTTTAGTCTTATGGCTATTATTACAACGTCGTCGTCCGTCGGAGATGTCTTACCTTTAATTGAAAATTTAGAATAACATGAGACTTAAATATTTTAAGAAATATTTAGTAAGTAACCTCATAACTAGAGTTAGGAAAAACAATTGCATACAATCATATTTGAGACCTATCGTTTCATAAAACATCATAACATGACCTTCATCTTATCTTCTAGTTCGGGCAGAATTAGATATGTAATATTTTTCTACACATAGCCCATGTACATGCACGTGGACCTCATGCGAGCACATATACATATCCCTTGGATCTAGCCCTCAACTACCGTACATCCATGCACATGCACATAGACCTCATGCGAGCACGTATTCTGTGAAATTTAGGTTGCATGTTTAAAATCATTAGTTCAAAATTAGTTCAAAAAAGAGAGAGAGATTCTAGAAGAATTAAACCCTTTAGCTTTTGTAAATTTGAGTATTTTCTTTTCAATTTATTCTTAGTTCAAAATCATAAGCTTTTGAATTAAATTTTTCTAAAAAACTGAATTTTAATAGTTTTAAATATTGCGACCTATTAAATTTTTAGAATAATAGTTCTCCCAACAAACCAATTATGCCAGAGTCAAAATTTGAATAATATTTTTAGGTTAGGGGATTAATTGATAATCTTAATATAAAGTAGGGATTTGTTTAGACAAACATTAAAGATAAAATTGGAAAGTAGATGAAAATATACATATAGCCAAACAGGAACAAATATGCATTACATACAATTGATTGGCACCAAACTTCTTTGAATGGACACTAGTTAAGGCTATCATATATGTATGTTTTATGAACTTTAAACCTCCTCTCTCACATTTAATACCATCTTAAATTTTGTCTTAACTAGCTATTCGAATTACTTATAACATACATAACATACATACCATATATATATATATATATATAAAAGCCTATATCACTAAATCTTTCAACCACACACATATATATATATATAAGCCTTTACATAGCTTTATAAATGGCCAGATACCAGAATATAATAAGCTGAGCTGCGACCCAAATTAGATTAAATCAACTCAATAGATTCATAATGCATTGGAGTGTTGAGGAAAACAAAGTAGTTCAAGTGATGCAGAAAACTGTGGCAACTAAAACCAAATAGGTTAAAAGCTAATTCTCATGACAAAAAACCAATAATAATAACAAACAAGTTCACTAATTCAAAAGTACTTTAAGCAAAACTTCTAAAAAGATGCAATATTCTCTCTCATAAATAGTGATAGATAAAAGATATAGATTGAGGGCTAATCTCACTATTTCTCAGTCGATAACTCAATCCTCATCTTCTTCATCTCCATCTCCTCCAGCAGCCTTCTTTGCAGCTGCCTTCTGATTCCTTCTTTTCACCCTTCCAGGACGCCCGCCTCCAAACGGACTTGTAAGAGAGAAGTCTATGTGCTTCTGGGAATCGACCCTCACCATGAAAGAAGGGATGTTCACGACCTGCCTTCCAACCCTAAAGAAGACGAGAAATGTGACAAATATTAACAAAAACTTCACATCGACAATAGAGGAAGAGTTTACTTACGAGTCGAATTACATCAAACGCACTTTGAAATATACACAGGTGTTTAATCAAATTACATCAAAAGCACCTCAAAGTATACACACTTGCATAAAAGGTGTTTAATCGTATATCACAGTGATAATTCAACTCGACTTCTGAAGCTCTTTTAAAAGCTTCTCATTCGAGCACTTGGGTAAAAAAAAAAAACTACAAATATTGCTCGCAAAGCAAGCGTTTGGCTGTTTCCTCAGGCATTTCTATGTTATTCCTAAATATGATAATTTTGGGCAGGGAGAAATTTTTCTTGTAATAAACATGCCAGACTTTTTGCCTATGACAAATGTACACTTAGCCAAGCCAAAACTACTCTCGAAATAATCGCACGTCAATAATGAACTTATTATTTTGCAACGCAGCACAACAACTTTTAATGCTCAGAAAACAAATATAGATATCTGTAAAAGTTGACCATCTAGCACTAAGAATTTTGTACGACAATGTAAGAACAAATGAGAATAGCTCATGGAAGGAAAAAAGTTATTGGTAAGCATAATCAGGAAAGATATTAGAGAGTATGAATAAATGAACTCTGTCACTCTACCTTATATGCTTTTGCCTGATGAGCACTCTAGCATGATGGATTGACTTTGCCATTCCAGACTTAAACACGAGAGTTTGGAGACGACGCTCAAGGAAGTTCTCCACAGTAAGGGCCAAGACATAATCGAGCTTGTTCTGACTCTCATCCAAAAGACCATACCTGTTCATCCTCCTAAGCAGAGCCTCTCCTTCAAAAATCCTACGCGGGTTCTTTTCATCAAGTGTTAAAAGCATCCGAGCATTGTTTCGGATTCGGCTCAATGCATATTGAACCCTCCACAACTCCCTCTTACAACGAAGCCCATATTCTCCAACCAACTTCAACTCTGCATCCAGACGCTCCTTCTCATAAGGACGTCGGGGTTTCTTGAAAGTCTTCCCATCTACATAGAGATAAAACCCAAAATATAATTATCTCCGCTTTCAGCAAAAACACCAAGAAGACGCATTACGTTTTATAAGTTGTCACATAAGATGAACTATATCATATACTAATCTCCAAATAATGCAGTGAACAAAATTATGAAAAAGGAAAAAGAAAAAGCTGAGATAAGATGGTCAAGCATGATAACTCCTTTAAATCCAATGCCACCGATTCTACAACATGCTCAACGATCCAACAAGTGAAGCCAACATCAACAGCTCACAAAAAGAGTTCCAATATTCAAGTAAAACGAATTAAATCCTTAGAAATCTTCCAGCTACTAGATCAACAAAGTTGCATAATGTATGCGAAACACAATCGGGGAACCCAATCGAAGAAACAACGAAAAGGAATCCAAACAGAAGTTTGAAAAAATCGGTAATGAAAAAGAAAACATACACGACGGATCTTTGAATAACAAATTAGATGAGAATGGATATGCATTGGAATTCTATACTTACAGTTCCTATAGAAAGAGACGTGCACCATGATCTCTTCTCTGCTACGTCTCCACTATCTGAATGATCTCGAATGCAAAAGAGAGGAGAAGAGAGGCACCCCTGAAGCAAAAGAGGGTTGAGAAGCGGCTAGGGTTTTTACACTATCGTTTTCTTGTTTTCTTTTTCTTATTTTTTAATTATTTTTTTCTTAATAAATTAAAGTTGGGCCGTGGGTTGGGCTGCTAGAGTGAAAAGAGTTGGGCCTGAGATATTAATAACAATTAGATTTTTTTTTAATTTTTTTTTAAATTAAAAGATAAATATTTTATATACCGCTAATAATAAAGATATTTTTTTAACTTTTTTTTTATTTTTTATTCTTTTTTTTTAATTTAGAACATTAATAAAAATTCCAAGGAGGAAGCATTGAGAAGCTACTTTGGGCATCTCTCCATTGTGCATGCGATCGATGTTGTGCCGAACACTCAAAGTATCTCAATGCTTAAAACACTAACACTCTTTATTCTATTCGAAGTGTCTAAATCTTTTATGAGTGCATCTCGACATCATAATGTCTTCCCTTGTATGAAAGGGTAGTATCTCAACGTTGCTGCTAACATCTCGATGTTGTTTATTACTGTATAAAAACTTCATATTTCTATCGAATACATATCTTTATCTTTTTTGGGCGTTCATTTCTAGACACCTAAAAGAATTGTATTTCTTTCATTTCTTTAAATATTGAAATAATTGTATTCATGATGAGTAGTTAAGTGTCATGCTTTCAATTAGGTCAGTTGAGATAACATAACATAGATTGACAACCAATCCCCACAATATATGATAGGTTAGGACGAGTGAGAGTAATCTCGAAGTATCTCGCGTTTATTGATGATTAGGGTGAATCAGTCCACAATCGAAGTGGATACTTGTGATTGATGGTTAGGTTACGTGATGTCCCACATTGGTTGGGGAGGAGAACAAACCACCATTCTTAAGGGTGTGAAAACCTTCCCCTAACAGATGTGTTTTAAAGTTTTGAGGGGAAGCCCAAAAGGACAATATCTGCTAGCGGTGGATCTAGATCGTTACAGGTTACCTTGTTGAGCGCCCATAATCAATGTCATCAAGTACTTTCTTGTTCAAATGCTTTAGTCGCTAGCAATACATGTATTTGTGATATCCAAATTAATTAGGCATGATTGCTAGTTAGGCTTTTGATCTTGACCTTGGCTACAAACTAACTAGGCAAGGTTGTTAATTAGGCTTTTGATCTTTGGCTTTGGCTTCCGTTTGTTGCTCAATTTTCGCACATACAATCTTATAATAAGAGGCTTCATGTAGCGATCCTAATTTTCTACTTATCTAAAGTAGTTACTGTAGCATTAGGTAACTTCTTATGTGAAAATATTCATTTAAACTATCTTCATAAAACAATGTCATGGACTTACATGTTTAAGAAAATGTTTAAAACAATAAAACGGAAATATTGAAATAAATATAAGTAAATGCAAAAATAGTAATGCCCTATATTAATCTATGATCTACGAAATTAAATGCAATTACCTTATACATGTGTCATGCTCTTTAATCATGATGTCATCGTTCAGAGGTACCTGTGTTTAACTAAAATATAGGAGTAGCACATGGCTTGAGTCTTTTAAGAAATACTCAGCAAGTGAGTCCACTGTTGGATCAGATAATACAAACACATGTAATTATGATTAGGGAGCTATTATTTATGTAACCACCCTAAATTTCCACATACTCAGAGTCGTTGCTAACGTCTCATTCTCATCTATAATGCAGATATGTAACTCTTACATGAACATTATTTATAACGTAAACTTCGAAAAGCGCTTAAAACAACTTATTTTTGGAAAATACAGTCATGGTCTTACGTGTTTAAATACGAAATACTGAAATTTAGAGAACTTAAAAGCAATACAAAATAATTTAAAACGATGAAATAGCATAACAACTTATTCTAACCTAAAACTAGAAAATTAAATATGAATCTACCCAATGTACATGCCACAGTCTCTACTCACGATGTAGTCGTCCTCCATACAAGTGTGTCTTGCCTTTACCCAAAAAATGATGTGGCACACGGCCTGAGTATTTCGAACAATACTCAGTAAGTGGTCCCACTATGAGATTCTGCTAATTTGTAGTGACGTTCGAAGGTCAGCGGAATCTCATAGTGTCATGCACCTCATGAATACCCCCATCATCATACGGTGCGTATTCGCACTCATCATCATGTTGTGTGCATTCGCACTCATCATCATATTGTGTGCTTCCGTACTCATCATCATATGGTGCGCGTCTGCACTTATCATCTTTAGGAAAAGTAGCCTTATGCTTATGGACATACAATATGCATGAGATCTCTCTAAATCCATCATAAGGTCTCTTCGGACACAACCCTCTAGTCTGATCTCTTTGTTACTTGTGGATATTTATATTAATATCATTTTCATGCTCTTATGGTTGTGCCCGATATCGATCTAATGACATGATGCAATATGGCACTCATCACCATATAACATGCTTAATATGGAAAATATCATCATATTAAGGTAAACGTCACGCAATCATCATATTCATCATATTGTCATAAAGTGCATCAAGCATATCAAGTACATCATTCATCGAAATATATTACACTACGTACATCATCAAGTATCATAACTCACACATCATCATATAATAGTATACGACATCATACAATGCAGCTCATACATTATCATAACTTATACAACGTCATATACTAACATACGACATCTTACGACACAGAAGCCATTTTTAATAGTTTTTCGGTTTTCTTCTCTTTCCTAAAAAACTATCCAAAGTAACCGAAGTCATTTTCAATTTTGGCCATTTTTAATATTCCTTTTTTTTTTATAAAAATAATTATCAAATTAACCGAAGTCATTTTCAATCGATTCTTACTCTTTTTTAAATAATTGAAAGAGAATAAAAAAAAAGAAGGAAAATCTNTTCTAATGATCTAGATGGAACTCAAAAATACAGGCATTTGTGGGTTCAATGCGAAAATTGTTATGGATTAAATTATAAGAAATATTTTAAATCCAAAATGAATATTTGTGAACAATGTGGATACCATTTGAAAATGAGTAGTTCAGATAGAATCGAACTTTTGATTGATCCAGGTACTTGGGACCCTATGGATGAAGACATGGTCTCTTTGGATCCCATTGAATTTCATTCGGAGGAGGAACCTTATAAAGATCGTATTGATTCTTATCAAATAAAGACAGGATTAACTGAGGCTATTCAAACAGGCACAGGTAAATTAAACGGTATTCCCATAGCAATTGGGATTATGGATTTTCAGTTTATGGGGGTAGTATGGGATCTGTAGTAGGCGAGAAAATCACCCGTTTGATCGAGGTGGAAACCTTAAGAAACCTCAAGGAAAAATCCAAAAGGAAAAGCACAAATAGAACAATATATGCTAGTGGTCGACTTGAGTCTGGACCGTTTTCTTGTGATTTCCCTGGGGATAGACACGAGGTGATGTGCCGGATGCTGGCCCCAAAGGAGTGGAATGAGTGGGGGTCCCACATCCATTGAAAATTTTTCAAAGAATTTGGATCAAGTTGCTTTCTTAAGCCTTTACACGAGGGACTTGATTGTCCACTCTCTTTGAGATGAAAACTAGGTTCATTTTCTTTACTTTTCACGTTCTTCGTGGGGGATCATCTTTATCTCAATAGTCTCCGTCTTAATTTCGAATCCTTTTTCAATGTCTTTGCTCATTCTTTAGCATGATGTATAGGGCTCAAAAGCTAACTTTAGAGTTATGAAAAGAGCCGAAATTGGATTGCATTAGGATTGCACAAATCAAGAGCATAGAACGCATGCCTCTCATGCGGTCGAGCATAGAGTCAACCTCAATCTCAGGCTAATGCCAAGCCCAAACTCACATCTTCTCGTTCGTGTGTTTTGATCCTTTTCATGTTAACTTTAAAAAATAGCATTATTATCCTTAATCTTTATAAAAAAAAATTAAAAAAAAAAGTCCTAATCATTAATATATAGATAGAGGGATAGACAGTAGACATTTGCTAATTTTTTTATTTTTTTTTTAAAGTTTAAAGATATTAATGTTATTTTAAAAATTAATTGGAATTTTTTAAATGGGTACTAACGGATCCATTCATTATTTAATTAAAAAAAAGGGTTTAAAAATATATTTTTATTAATTAAAGTTAAAGGTTTTAAAATAATTTTATTTTTTGACGGGGATCAAAATTGGAAAATGTATGCGACTCTAAAATGGTAATTTAACAAGTTGTATCCATGGTTGTTTGGATATAAAGTCTGGACTATTATTAAATAAAAATAGTCCCCCCTCCTTCATTCGAGAACATCGCCGGCTTTCTCTCTGTTCCAGATTTCCAGATTCACGAGAGAAGAGCCAAACGAAATGAAAAATGGCTGCAAAGAAGAAGCCGACAATGGAGATTCATCAACTATGGTGGTTTGTCTTCATCCATCAATGCCTTTCTAGTTCTTAACAAATTTGAATTCAAACAAACATTCTCTGCTCACTCACGAGCCAAGATTTCTCTTCTGATTTTCCAGGTCGATCCGGCCAAGCTTCCATCCTTGACCTGGCAACGCAAGCTCGATTTCACCGGAAAATCTCCAGAGTCGTTCTCTTTCACTCTCAACGACAAGTGGCATCTGGTCATCATAATTTACTCATAAACTCTGTACAATATTGCGATTCGACGCCATGAAATTGATTCCGACTTTTCTTTAATTTTCTGATTTCAATCGTTTCTTGTTCCATTTTATAGGGCCCCTTGGGCTACCGATTATGGCGTCACGGGAAGGAAGAAGCCGCTAAAGGAAGAGTAATAGCAACTGCTTAAATTACTTCAGATCTATTGTGTTTTTCTGTTTCAGTATTGATCATTGATTTCTTCTTTCATTTCATTTTCTCTCTCTCTACTGTATCTTCTATTTCTCTCTCCTCAGATTCCGCTTTATGATTTCTTTGCGTCTCCACCAATCACGTGCTACCACGGCGTATCGTTAGGTGGCATAGGGTAGGTATCCTCCTCCGCTGCCGCGCGCGGTTCGCCGACTGATCTTAACTGCTTCTGACATATGAAATCGTGATCGTTAAATTCAGTGCAGGAAGCATCGGCCGGAGTTACCGAGGAGAGTTTCAACGCTTTCAAATGTTCTATGGACCGAGTGAAGATGTACCAGTTTTAGCCAATCAATTCTCTGTATGTCAATCTCTATACGGTTTTTGTTTCATTATCTTCTTTGTATTCATTGAATTGTTTCATTATCTTTGTCTCGTTTGGTATTAGGCATTTGTTTCACGCCCAAATGGAAACAGATTCTCGACTGTATTATGCTCTGCCAGACCTCAAAAATCCAAGTAAGCTATCCACACAGTTTTTGAGTTTTTGAGTTTAATAGCCACTTTGAATTTTTTGGGAGATTTAATTTACTTGTTTCTCTATTCATATTAATAATACACCCACCCAGTTTTTTAAAATTAAATTAGCAACCAATTTTGACTAGAAACAAAATTTTCAAATATCCAATTATAATTACTCCCCCTTGGTTAAATTAATAAAAATCTTTCGATTATATTTTTAAATTTTTTTAAAAAATTTAAGAAAATATACTTATCCTTAATTTTTGTTGAACCCGTTAGCATTTTGTTATTTAAAAAATACTCACAAAATTTTAAACTAATTATTAACTTTATAAAAAAATTCAAAAAAAAAATTATATTGTCAATAATATGACGAAAATCATTTGTTAAGCCCTCATAGATTATTATCTACCATCGTTTTATTTTATTTGAGAAGGTTTATGAGTATTTTTGAAATGTTAGTACTAATAAAAAATTTTAAGGGTATTAACCAAAACTTTTGAAAATTTAATAGTATTTTTTTAAATACTTTTTAAAGTTAAAAAGATATTTTTGAAATTATTTTAAAGTTCAAAGTTATTTTTGAAATAAATGATTAACCCTTCTTGTACAAAACTAACAGAAAGAGTATGAGTATTTTCTAGACAAAATGCAAAGTTTAAAAGTATTTTTATTAATTTCCTTATTACAAAATGTGAAAATATATTTACTTTCTCCTATAAAATTATTATTATTATTTAATCAATTTTGATTAAATATATATTATAATAACTTCAAATTAAGTGTAGAAACTAATTTTAAAATTTATTAGAATTATACAAATTAAAATTAAATATTTGAAAGTACGAAAATGAAACTCAGATATTATTCAATTTCAAAAGACCTTAATCTTGATAGGTTGGATTTAGTTATGAATGGTTTTGAGATTTGAAATGAATATTGCAGTATTATTTCCTCTATTTTTCACTTTGGAGGGTTTTTTTTTTCACCCAGAGATGGAAAGAACGACGGCATAGAAGCATGGGATTGGAATTTGAGTGGAGAAAAAAGTACATACCACGCTCTGTTTCCCAGGGCTTGGACAATCTACGATGGTATGGTTTTACTCCTAATCAGTTAAATCCTGTTTACATTATTTCAGTCAACCCCCTGTTTTTCTTCTTCTTCTACATATATTTGTTACTTTTTTTTGGAACTAGGTGAACCCGACCCGGATCTTAAGATTGTTTGTCGTCAAATTTCACCAATTATCCCTCACAATTACAAGGAGAGTAGTTTCCCCGTCTCCGTATTTACATTCAATGTATGACTCTTTAACTTATCATTTAAATTTGAATTAGATCGTTGCGATGAAATTATTATTTTTTTTAATAACGGTTGATTCAAAAATCTGTGTCAAACTGGATACATTCATGTGTAAAATGGATAGTGATATTATGATCATCTCCTTAAATAATTTCGTTTTTTTGAATAAATGAGTGGGAACATTTGTTTGTTTGTTTATATGGCAGCTTTCAAATAAAGGTCCGACTTCTGCAGAAGTAACTTTGCTGTTTACTTGGGCGGTAAGTGCTGTCAAATCCTTTGTATGCAAAATTTTATAGTTTTATATTTATACAGTGGTAAGCCATTTTCTTGCCAAAGTTTGGAGCTTTGCTGTTTACCTTTTCAGAACTCTGTGGGCGGAAACTCTGGATTTACTGGTCATCACTTTAACTCAAAGATAGGGTAAGGTTATTCTCATGCTTTTCATTGTTAAATTGTTAATGGTTAAGGTGTGATCCTACTCCCGTTGAACAAGAGAACGAAACATTGTTTATAAAGGTCTGGAAATCGCTTTCTAATAAAAGCATTTTAAAATTTTGAGTGAAAGTTCGAAAGGGAAAATTCAAAGAGAACAATATATGTTAGTGGTAGACTTGGCTTTGGACTATTACACATAAATTAGAGAAAGGAATGTGTGCCAACGAGTATGTTGGCTTCGAATGAAGGGTAAGATCCTAGGCTCCAAACTACAGTAAATTGTGAGATCACATATTGATTGAATATGAGATGAAATATTGAGGGTAATAATATCTATTGAGAATTGTTGAGAGGGAGTCCACATTAACTAATTGGTACCGGGTTTTGTGCATGCCCAAGGCAAAAACATGAGATCACTCAAAAGTTTTATTTATTTATTTTTTATTTTTTATTTACGGTAGAAAGCTTTCCCTATTTAGAAGCATTTATATGAATTTCATTCTCTAAAGTGTCAAAGCTGAATTTGCGAGCAGCGCAGAAGACGGAGCTCATGGAGTCCTTTTACACCACAAGTCAGTATAGTATTCTTTCATTCATTTAAACAATTTTCTTTTTGGTGGGTTTCAATTTTACCTCTTCAATCTTTGATTTAGAGGTTAGAGAGATGTAAAACAAATATCAATTATTATTATTATTATTTATTTATTATTATTATTTTTTTACTATAACAAATGTGCATTACGTCCAACAGAACCGCGAATGGGCGTCCAACAGTAACGTATGCTATTACAGCAGAGGCAACGGATGATGTTCACGTCTCAGTCTGTCCTCGCTTTGTAATATCTGGTGATTCCGAGGGCATTTCAGCAAAAGATATGTGGCAAGAAGTTAAAAATGTTAGATCTTTGCCCTCCCTTTTGTTATCTCTCAACTATTTTTAAATTATTTGTTGATATGCTTTGTTGTGCTTTCATTGGTATCATATTCTTCTTTTATCCAACAGCACAATAGCTTTAAAGTCAATTAATGCATTAAAAATTAGGCTTATTTGGAAAAAAAAAATTATTTCCAAAACAAAAGCTTTATTTTTCTTAAAATTCACTTCTTTATTTGCTATCACCAATCCTTCCTTTCCTTTAGAAAGATCCCAAGTCAAATAATTGTCGGTAGAGTGCTTACCACTCTTTCATAATGCTTTAAAATAATGATTTTAAAAGAAAAATCTAGAAACACCAACTAATCAACCCCTAATTCTTTTCATTTCTAAAATGTTAAAAGCTATGTGTATCTTATTATTTGTCTTTAAAAAAAATAATTCTTTTGACATTTATTAGAAGCCTCCCATATACATCGATGATTCTTCTTTCCAACAGAAGCCAAAAGGAACAGGCCAGAGGAATTGTCAATTTCACCTTTTTATTTTATTTCAAAAAATTCAAAACTTTAAAGATTGTCTTCGTACTGGTACAATTTCTTAGAAGCCTCCCATATGTATCGTTGATTCTTCTTTCCAATAGAAGCCAAAAGGAATAGACGGGAGGAATTGTCAACTTCACTTTTTATTTTATTTCAAAAAATTCAAGACTTTAAAGTTTGTCTTCGTACTAGCCCATAATAATTTGATATGAAATATTATTTCAGCATGGGTCATTTGACAAGTTTGGCAATAGTGGGCCACATGAGGAGTCAAAACCAGGGTCAAGTATTGGAGCAGCCATAGCAGCTAAAGTGAGCATTCCTTCTTCATCTACTTGTACAGTCACTTTCTCGTTAGCATGGGATTGTCCAGAAGTTAAATTTGATGGAAAGACATACCACAGGTCACATCTTGACTCTACTCTTATCAAAGCTGATCAATTGAAAATCTGGATTTTAATTTTAAAAAAGTGTTGGCAATTAATACTCTTTGACAGACGGTACACTAACTTCTACGGAACGCTCGGAGAAGCCGCTAAGACAATTGGACGTGATGCAATATTAGGTATGTGTTTCTAAAATAGGGTTTGCTTAAAAAACAATATTAATGTGTTGGTGATGTGGACTGATGATTGGTGAACTAAATATGGGGAAAAAAAAAAAAAGAACATGGAAAATGGGAAGGCCAGATAGAAGCATGGCAAAGGCCAATAGTAGAAGACAAGAGGCTTCCTGAATGGTGAGTGGAGATAATTGTATGAAACAAAACAAACAACTCGTTGTCAAATTAAGTCAGTAATAGCTGGATTTCTTTGATAATGCTGTAGGTACCCTGTCACTCTCTTCAATGAGCTATACTTCCTAAATTCTGGTGGAACAATGTGGACAGGTACTCTCTCTCTCTTAAGACTTGGAATATGATATAGTTTGGTTTTTTGTGGGTCAAAATGGGTGATATCATTTGGTTGGTTTTAAATATTTAAGCCTTTTTAATGGCCTCTTTCACCCACCCTATCTATCCATACTAATTCCCTACCCTTCTAAAACACATTAAATGTTTTTAATTATTTTTAGGCTATAAATTTAATTTAATTTAGCTATAGAATGGTTTAGATTAATTAAAGAAAATAAAGTATACATGTTAAAATCAAACTTCTAAAAATTTAGTCCATTCATTGACGACAAAATTTATAGCAACCTAAACTACTTGCCAAACCAAATCTCAATTTATGGATGGTTAAATAATATTTGATTATAACGATCCTTATAGGTTAGAGTAATTTGTCCAAATTGTAATTTGTCACTCACAATGTTTGAATGACCCCATATTAAAATTTTAAATTACTTTTTAAAAAATAAATTTATTAAATTAATAAATAATACTCATGAATTTCAAAACACTTAATGAAATGTGAGCTTAATTTGCATTCATTCATGCTTAGACCTGAGAACACCCTTCATCAACACTATTTCTTTAGGAACATTTTATCCCCTACCTCGAATTTCGAGGTTTCTATACTTTATATCAACCCAACTCTTCTATCTATTTTGGATGGTACACATTCTTGCCTTCACCTTATATATGACTTTTTTTTGGTAACTATTTAAGGACTTACAAAACTTTCTGTCAAGGTGTTGATAGTTGCTTGAATTATAAGAAATTTTCGTGAGGTGTAATTTGGTGTTCCAACCATCTGTGAAATTGAAGACCAGTTAATATCAATACCAAGTTTCGCCTATTTTTCATAGGATAGAGGACATTACTTAAAGTAATACATGCAATCTCGTGTGACTAAGACCATCCACCACTACTCAAACAATGTTATAATCTTTCACTATCTTATGTGAACCTAAAATTAAGTCCATGACAATATTTTCCATTCTCAACCAGAATTGCCTACGAGAGTCGTAATAAATCAACAAACATTTGTCGCACAACTTTCGGTATTAAGTACTTTGCTAACATAACATGATATCTTTCTTTCCCTATTTTTTTTTTCCCTATAATATACTATAAATACCCTCCTTTAAACTATTATACATCTTGGTACCATCTTACCATCTTGATGCATTAAAAGGAATCTTGGGTAGTTCCTTTAACACCTCTTTCTTGAGGGATAACCCCTTAGCACAAAATCTTCTTTAGCTGATCACTAGGAACGCTAGAAATTCATTTGACCTACTACTCTCGTATTTAGCCAATTTGGGATCTGCTCATTAATGGTCAATGATGCAAGTTTCTAATTATTAATGGGAAAAATAAATCTACGTTTCAGGAACATTAACCTTGTTATGTTACTTTAGTAAGCAAACTAGTTATTTTCCTCAAACATTACTAAAAATTATTAACCCTTAGACATTCTAATATTAAGTTAAAACATTTTGTTGAGCTGCAATCGACCTTTTGTATCTTTCTTTTGTTTAAAGAAATGATTTTGTAAATCAAACTTCCTGATCTCAGACGGCTTACCTCCGCTGCAAAATCTATCAACCATAAGCCATCAAAAAATTTTCCTCCAAAGGACAAAATCGGAGCCCAATGGAGCACCCAACGGCGACCACCGCCTGGACGTCGCCGTCGAGATTCTCGAGAGAATGTCTCAGATCTTCGATCAAGCCCACGGAGGCGCCGGACCCTCAAACGCTGCACTCGGAACCAGATTGCTTCCTACTCTACAAGAGAACGTCGGCCAGTTACTCCTCGTAGAAGGAAGCGAATACCTAATGTGGAACACTTTCGACGTTCATTTCTACTCCTCTTTTGCTCTTATCATGCTTTTCCCCAAACTCGAACTCGGCATTCAGAGGGATTTCGCGGCGGCTGTTCTGATGCACGATCCCAGAAAGGCCAAGATCATGAGCGACGGAAAGTACTATCCTCGCAAGGTTATTGGCGCTGTTCCTCACGATATTGGCTTCAACGATCCTTGGTTTGAAGTGAATGCTTACAACCTTTTGAACGTCACCAGATGGAAGGATTTGGGTTCCAAATTCGTTCTTCAAGTTTACAGAGACGTGGTTGCTACAGGGGACAAGAATTTTGCAAAATCTGTTTGGCCTTCGGTGTATGTAGCGTTGGCTTTCATGGATCAGTTCGATAAGGATAAAGATGGAATGATTGAGAATGAGGGGTTTCCTGATCAAACTTATGATGTTTGGACTGTGAAGGGTGTGAGTGCATACTGCGGTGGGCTGTGGGTGGCTGCTCTTCAGGCGGCTTCAGCATTGGCTTATGAGGTTGATGATGAAGCAGCTGCTCACTACTTTTGGATCAAGTATCAGAAGGCAAGAGGTGTTTATGATACGTTATGGAATGGCTCTTACTTCAACTATGACAATAGTAGTGGTCCTTGGAGCTCGTCCATTCAAGCTGATCAACTGGCAGGGCAATGGTGAGTGAACAAGCTTTTATTGATCCCCTTTTACTTTTCTTGCTTTTACATTTTTTTATCTCTTGTGGCCTGGCTGAATTTGCATGATTTTGGAGCTATCTCTGTTAAGAGTAGTAGCTTAACATTGTATCTTAGGGTTGGATTGAGTAGTAACTTGATTGCGTTTTGTTAGGAATCTCACGACGCTCCACAATGATATGATATTGTTCACTTTGAGCATAATTTCTCGTAGTTTTCCTTTTGGTTTTTTTAAAAGGCCTCATACCAATAGAGATATATTCCTTACTTATAAACCCAAGATTATCTCCATAATTAGCGGATGTGGGACTCCACACCAACAATCTTTCACATTCTGAAAACACAGGTATGCTAGAGCATGTGGGCTTTGTCCCATTGTTGACGAAGAGAAGATAAGGAGTACACTTGAAAAGATATTCAATTTCAATGTGATGAAGGTGAAGGGAGGAACTCGCGGGGCAGTAAACGGGATGTTTCCAGATGGAAGGGTTGATAGATCCATATTGCAGCCAAAGGAGATTTGGGCTGGAGTTACTTACTCTGTTGCTGCCTCAATGATTCAAGAAGGAATGGTGGAAACAGGCTTCCAGACTGCAATGGGCATTCATCAAGCTGTTTGGGGTCAAGATGGCCTGGGGTACCACATTTTGTTCTTTATATTCTGGAATTCCACTGGTTTTTAAGCCACTTTTCTTGAAGTTACAGGAGATTTGATATCTGCTTGTTCTGAAATCCTGTTCAGGTATTCATTTCAAACCCCAGAAGCATGGGACATAGATGATAAGTATAGATCTTTGGGGTACATGAGGCCATTGGCGATTTGGGCAATGCAGTGGGCAATTTCGAAGCCTACCCTTTTGAAGAAGCACAAAGTTCCAAGAAAAGAGCTTTCTGAGAGTGAAGAATCATGCCTATTTGCCACACAACATGCCGCTTTCTTGAAAGTTGCATCTCTCTTGAAGTTGCCTTCCGAGGAAGCTAAACCCAGGAGTGTTGTGGAGGTTGCTTATGATTTCATTTGTAAGAGGTCAGCCTAACTACTCAATTCAAATCACTCTAATTAAATGGTTAAAGAAAGTCCCTTTATATGTGATTTTTTTCAAGGAAATATGTTGCACAAAGCATTTCTTGTTGTAATAAGAACAAGTTATATACTTTGTATTGGCTTGAGCATAGAACTATAATTCAGACACCGTACTTGTATCTTCAAAACTAAAAATTTGTATCTTAATAATAATGTAACATTACAATATTGAAATATTTTCTTTTCTAATATTTATTATAAGTTAATTAGAAAATGACTAAATAACATATACAACAACACAACAATGCTTTTAGAAATATATAATTGTTTTTTTCCTTACCTAAAAAATATATTTATTGACGGTTACATGAACCAAAAGTTAGAAAACATAAAAACAAAAAGAAATACAAAAATAATTAATTATGTTTTACCTCTTTTGTGCTCTAGCTTGTTCGAGAGAAGAGCTATGGTTAAAAGTTTCCATGCCTGTATCTCTAGCCAACACCACCTTCGTAAATCTTCGCCCTGAATTTGAAACGTAAAATTGACATTTTAACGCACAAACTTCTCAACACACAAGGTGATGAGCATTCTACTTTATCAATTAATGAACAAGCCCGTACATCATAACATATATAAACCGAATGCTTTTAATAACTTGGTCGATATGAAGGCAGGCAATGCAAATACAACAGTCAATCCCCTACACAGCGGATTGAACAAGTTCTCAACACATTAATAACACCCTCTCCTCTCCTCTCCTCTCTTCCTTACTGCTTACACAACCAACGATCCTAAACCTAATTTATCAAAAATTCAACGACTTGCCCCATAAACTTGAGTAGAATCATACTGTGGATACCCAGGCTGCGGCTGAGGCTGTGGCTGTGGCGACACACTTTTCCCGTAACCTACAGGAGCACTTGAAGGCACAGTTCCATACCCGCCTGATTGTGGAACTGACTGATCATAGCTTGGCTGAGCTGCAGCCTGTTGAGGATAAGTGGGTTGCCCACTGGCTGGCGCAGAATAAACTGCTGCAGCAGTTGCTTGGGCACTGCTATATGCAGCGGGATCTTGAGGTGCTTGGTATGCAGCATATCCAGCAGTATTTGCAGCAGCCTGCTCGGGGTAACCCTGTTGGGTGGTCGGATACTGCTCATACGCGGCAGCAGGAGCTACTTGCTGGCCATAGGAAGACAGTTGCTGTACACCAGGTTGACCATAACCTGCCTGGCTGCCCTGCTGCGGGTGGTAATTGGCAGCAGCTGCAGCAGCGGCAGCAGCAGGTGCCTGGTTATAACCATCTGTGTTTGGTATGCCATAGGGGGTAGGATACTGCTGAGTAGAGCCACCAGTTGGGTATTGGTACGTCTGTTGAGGTTGCACATTTTGCCCATATGTAGCAGGTGCAGACCCACCTTGATAAGGCTCTCCAGGCTGACCAACCCTAGGAGCACCATAAGACTGGGGAGGAGGTCCTTGCGCTGGAGCACCATATGATGGAGGCTTATCATACTGTTGTTGTCCAGGGTAAACCTGTTGAGCCCCAGCCTGAGGGTAAAGTTGCTGAGCATTCCCATGCCCACCATATGGATTCTGCGATGGAGCATGATGATCATATTTCTGTTCATATCCATGGCCATAGCTCTGATGAGGAGCAGCCTGAGAATAGGGAGCAGCATGCCCATAACCTTGGTTTTGCTGCTGACTATAGTTGTAACTAGACTGAGTTTGTGGTGGACCGAGAGCTGGAGCAGGAGAAGGGCCAGGAGCATGTGCAGGCATAGCACCAGGGAAATGAGAAGGTGGAGCATCTGAATAATGGCTTCTTCCACCATAGTAGTCATAACCACCCGAACTTGGCGGTGGCCCTTGCATACTGGGGGGTGGCCTTTGCTCCCAACCAGAGCTATAACTGCTCCGAGGACCACCCATTTGTTGAGGATAGTTTCCAAATGCAGGATGCTGATACTGGGTATTATGAGATGGATAAGGTCCTCTGTGTGGATAATCATATGCTGCAGGATGTGAAGGATGGGGACCCCGTTGACCCCATTGATTACCACCAGGACCACGGGGCCGGTAAGCCTGTTGGTTAAAACCAGTGGAGTGTGGTGAAGGCCTCACAGTCTACTCCAAGGACAAACAAAAAGATGAGTAAGTAAACCGTGGAAATTATTAATCAACAGTTTGATTATAAGCTAGTAAAAGGAATAAAGTAAATGAGCAGCGTGAACTTGGTGATCCAAATCTCTTGCTCAAGAACATTGGGTGAGCCCCTGGTACATATTAGCTCCAGAAAATAAGCAAGATGAATAAAAAACATTACAAACTCAGCAAATTACCATTCTGATGTTCAGAAGAAATAAAATGTAAAAAGGCTTTATAACAAAGAAAATAACAGATAGATCATATCATTGAAGATCAAACCAATAAAATACCAGATGTATTATATCGCTCTAAACCATTGCATGCAAGGGAACAAGTACTTCAACAGGGATGTAAGATATCCAAAAGCATTCATAATATCAGAACAGGGAGCACCCACTTCTAAGTTAAAAAGAAGAGAGCCGCCAATTACAACTGCCCAAATAATTCGAAAGGTTGTGTAGTGAAGTAGTCAAATTACAACTAACAAAACATGCCCTCAAATCATAAAAACATTAACAAACTTGAAAAGCTTTTTAGGAAAAGGATGAAAAGCGCAGAAAAAGTCTAGTGATGACAAAATCATGGTCTGAGAGAGATTAACATTTGAACTCTGGCATCTCACACATGCATTGTTCTGTTTCATCAAATAGATAGTGATTCTTCTAAATAGATGCCAGATATACCGGCATCAACTTCACAACTAAATCTTATCTCTTTCATTCTGAAGTAGTGACCAACACATGATGAGCATTTCACTGTCAGACAGATCATCCAGGAAAAAAGGAAAATATCAACAAATAATTACATTGATATTGATTGCCGTTAGTTTAAAGCGATTATGTTGCTATAGTGCAGTTAAGGTGGCATGAACCAAATTTCCATGCCTATGATGCCTCAGTCAATGGTATCAGCTTTGAATACTATTGGTCCCATGCAAATGAAAGCATCATGACTTCAACCAGGCATTACTTTCTTCCAACACAATCTCAAGCATAGAACATGGGTCCACTAATGAGCACTAAGGTTAATGCAATACATTCTTACTCAATTATTCTTAGTTTGAAATCTTGAAGCAATCTTACCAACTATTAACATCCTGCAATCGCGAGATTTAATGCCTGATACCTCTCTTCAGTGGATGGGAGTGAAAAGTAGTTGGCTATTGCTACACCAAGAAAGCAATGTCGACCCCATGGAAAAGGCAATATTGTAATCTGCAGTTTTAAAGCCAACCAATTCGAGTTTGACACCTTTATGATAGATAAATTATGGCAACCGGCATCTTGGATTTCAGTATAAGATCTTTCCTAGAACATTCATGTGATCTTTGCATAGACCATTCATTGATTTCACAAGCTATTAGGACCACCAGTCAAGTGATTTCCCCAATCCCATTAAAGAAAATCATACAAAATCTGCATACTGTTTCCCATAGCAGTGAATTGTTAAACCCGGCCAAATTTATATAGTCAACCAGCATGAATGAAAAGAATCTAGCACTGTTCCATCAATGACATCAAGTGGACAAAAATACAACACACCTTCCACACCTAGAACTATATAATATAGCATATAGATGCTAATATTTTGCTTCTCTGACACTGAGCAGATTAATCTGTGTGATAATCTTAACGCTGTTACTTCAGAACCTTAATCTCTAGTCTCAGACAAGACTTGTAAGCAAGATTAAGTACCAATAATAGCAAAACTGCTGAAAATAATTAAAAAAAAACATACAGAAATGAACATATAAATAGATATATCACCAAGAATGAACCATATTCATGGAATGAACTTGTGTATGGTACAGAAAGAACATACTAATAATTCAAATCCAAAAATTAATAAAAGTAAGCACAGGCTAAATTTAGATGATATGAACATGCTAAGAGCATTTTTATGATACAGAAAATCGAAGTCATAATTCCAAGTAAGGATTTAGGGATATAAGGACCAAAATGTCTGGAGGAAAGGTGATGTGTTAAAAGCATACCTGATTCATAACTTCTTTTATCATGTCTGTAGCAATTTCAATCTGCTTCTTATCACCAGTAACTCTAATAGTCCTTTCCTTAGATTCATCTCCTTCTGGAAGATTTTGGGGTATCAACTACATAAAAATCAGATCTAAGTCAGGCACAATGGTTATATTAAACCATAAAAATTAATTAGCATGTACCATAAAGATAGATAGGTTTGCAACATATCAACTACCTGTATACGTGCACCAGATCTGGTCTGCAGACTTTTGATAGTCTCCCCACCTCTTCCTATAATTAAACCAACCTAGGTAAAGAAAATCAGGTAAGCTATTGAGAGAACCAGTTGATAAGCAATCCACATAAATTAGGATTCCAACCTTCTCATTTGGAACTTGTATCTGAATCTGTTCGGCAGTTGCCATAGAATGTGATGAAGTAAGGCCCCTGGCTATGAGTGATGGAGATCCACCAGCATCAGCCTATGAGAAAATAAAATTTACTCAATAATTCAATATCAGGACAACAAACCTCCAACAGATGCTAAAACAATAATTAAATGAAAATTATTACAGTCACTGAAAAAAATCAGGAGAAGTGGAAAAAATACAAGCATAATGGCATTTAAATAAAAACTAATAATAAAAAGAGTAAATACCTCTGCAATCACAGCATTAATTAACTCCTCTGCCTTTTTTATACTTTCCGAAGATCCAACTATTTCTACAGGTCTACTTAAACGATTTGGATCAGCATCTGAATCCCTCATGATTTGGATCTTAGCACCAGAATTGTACTGCAAGTATCTAATAGTATCTCCAGCCTTGCCAATGAGAACACCAACCTGCAGTAAATAGGCCAACTATTAACTAAATGCTAATTATCAGAAAAAACTTGATGATGGATTAGAAGTAAATTTTTCAACATCCAGGCCATGTTTTCTTACGAGTATTCTAGCCACCTAGCCACTACACTTGCAGCATAGCTTTCGTCAAAAGATTAGGTTAAATTATAAGCTTGGTCTTCAAACTTTCAAAGTTGTGTCCAACAAGGCTTAACTTTAAAAAGTATGCTATAGGTCCCTAATACTTAAGAACTGACTAACATCTATAAACAATTTATTTTGTGTCTGATGGGACCATCAGACACAAAATAAATTTGGAACTTTTCAGATACCACTTCAAAAGCTCATGAAAAAATTGTAATTTAACCCTAAAAAAGAAATTAATCAGTAACTTGAGGTTGAAGGTGGAAACATATTGTTTAAAAAACATGTAAATAAACTCAACATCAACCTTCAATATCAATCCTATGATCAAATTTAAATATCTCACAAGTTCACACCTTACTATTAGGAACTTCCATCCTGTATGCTGTTGTTTCGGCCACTGATGATAATTGAACATGCTCAGAATTAGAACCATCCTCCTGCTGCAGCGGCAATGCAGCCTCAACTACCGGAGGTTGATTTTCCTCCTTGGAGAGTTCTTGAGTTTTGTCCTCCTGAGAGATTTCTGCAGCAGAATCCTGAGGACCACCTGCTTCATGAGGCTCTGCAGTGGGCTGTTCAATTTCCTCTTTTTTATGAACCTCCTCCAATGAAGCAGGTTGTTCTGTTTCCTCCGCAGAATCCAGAGCATCACCTGCTTCATTAGGCTCTGCAGTGGGTTTTTCAGTTTCCTCTCTTTCAGAAACCTCCTCCAATGAAGCAGGATGTTCCGAGTCCTCTTCAGATGTATCATCTTCCTTAGCCGGTTCCTCCACCATCTTTTTTTGATGCCCATTCTCACTAGCTGTAGAAGAAAGCAAAATACTAAGATATTGTAATTTGCAACAAGAATAAATAATAATATACTACTTCCATGAAACATTGATTGAATATCAATTGGTTAAATAGTAAATTAAAATGAACACAGCAAAAATGAGTTGAACTTTCGTTAAGAAATCCACCTCAGTACCTCACCGAAGAACCTTCATAACCATAATCCAATGCCAAAACTCAAATTATAAATCTAGCATAATCAGCCAGAAATGATTTTTAAAGAACATATTAACGCATCAAACTAGGACACTAGTTGGACATTACTAAAAAATTGTTAAAGACATTCAATATGTATCAAATACTTGTTGGGCACATGTCAGAACGTTCTCCCTGAACCTAAGAATCCTGCCGGTACTTCCTTTGTTGAACTAATGCTTCCATCTTCCAATGGGAAACAGGATAAACGGCATTCACCAAGCCCCAGGAAGCTCAGAACAGAAACAACGTTCAAGTACCATAGAACTTCAGTGTGTTAAAAATATCTCACGCCTGAAATGAGGTAGTAAAATGCAAATAGGCATATCTAGCTGGATATCTGGCGTATTCCAGTTGATAGATGCAGCACCAGTAGCTATCTCATGAGGCGTTGGGAAGGAAAGTATTATTCAGTTCTAAACCTTGAAGAATAAAGTTGGATTTCCTTGCAGAAATCACGAGGAACGAAGATATTTGAAATATAACCAAAGCAGCAGTAGAAAATAGAATTTCTTACGCTTCTCGACTTCCAGGGATATGGTTTGAGGGGAAAAAAAATTATGCACTAGGAAAACCACAGCATTTTCCGGCAGCAGCTAACAAGTATTAGAAGAAGTAACGAAGAGAGATGGAGAAAGTCCACAAATATACATCCGATATTTCCATGGTTTTTAACAAAAGGCCTAAATCACATAGAAAGCTGCAACATACAAAGAAGAAAGAAGATACCATTCTCCTCCGGCTTTCCGTCGAGACGAGGCCGCTTGGCCTCCGATTCGTCAGAAACTGCAACGTCAGCGTCGTCAGAAGCAGGAGACTCCTCATTGGGCTCGCCATGGTTCTCCTCGGGGGCTTCAGTGGCTTCATTGTCCAAATCTGCAAGCTTGCGTTTGTGATCCAAGGGCTCGGGACTCGCCGCTCCGGTAGCTACAACGACTTCCTCCGCCATGGTGGTGAGCAGGAAAGACGTATTGAAGTAGTGTCGAAAAGCCCTCGGTGGTGAGGGAGATCGATGCTAGGGTTCAGATGAGAGGATAGTGAGAGAGAGAAAAAAAAAAGGATATGATCTGAAGACGTGGCCGTGGGTTGTGGACATGTTATATAGGGAATTGCTAAAGCCAGACATATTCTCGATTTGCCCAAATTTTAGGGCTAACTTCGTAAGTGGGCTCTCCTCAGTCCAATGGGCCCAATTGGGCTTTTTTCTTTTACCGATATTCTTCTGGAGTAGCTTTAGGTATGGTCCAATGGGCCTATAGACGATAGTCAGGTCTCTCTCATAGTTGGGTTCTTAAGTTCCATTACGGGAGAACCATCTTTTCGACTAATAACTCAATTGGTTCAAAGTATATAGATAAGTTTGGGTGTCTTATCCCAATAACACTAACCCTGTGATACAGCTCATTTTGTAATTATTATAAATAATTTGATCCAAATCGTTCATGTGGAGACATGTGATTGAGGGTATTTTATACAATGAGTTTGTATAAGGCTAGATGGAATGCTTAAAAAAAATGCTATAAAAAAATAAAGTCAGTCAAAGGGGCAAAATGGGCATTTTACCCCTCAACCCATTATAGGGGTCTTGAGGATTCTCGACAGAGTACCTGCAAAAGAAAAAAGTGTGAGGGAAGTCGAAAGAAAACTTGAGAGGAAAGGTAAATCGCCGGAGTCCTCGTCGGAGAATCACCAACGAAATTCATCCACTACCGAGACTTACACTCTAGAGTTTCTACTTGGAGAGAAGAAAGACTCGTGTTGTTGAGGTTCCTTCTTTCGTCAAGACACGAGAAATTCGCAAGGTAAGATCTCTAACGTTACTCTTCAGATCTGAGATCTTCGTTTGCGAATAGAGTGTTAAAGTTTACTACCTTCATCTAGGGAAGATTTTGTGAGGAAATCGAACAAAACGTCGAGATCTGAAAATGTTTCCAAGAACGGTAAGGATGTTATCGGACCTCTTTCCGACGCTCATAACTCGTCGTATGATTAAGTAAAAATCAAGAAAAAAAATATTGGCACGTAGGTTGTAGTATGATCTAAGACTTTGTTGAAGAAGTCATTACGGTTTAGATTAAGAATCGAGAGATAGAAAAATGAGAAAAACATCGGAAACCTTGTTTTTCTGCTAGTAGGAGAGAGAAGTCGACGGCACGCCACGACACCAGCAAGAGGACCGCATGCGCCAACAACCACCGGACATGCATTGAACGCCGCTTGGGAAGACTTGGCTCCAGCCTTCTAACGACACGCATCCCCAGCCACACAACCCGACCTGCAGTCCACCCGAACCGAACTGATGACCCGTAGCTGCAGAAAATTGTGTGCACGTGACACTCACGCGTGGAACCTGCAAGTGACCTTGTCCCGGCACGTGGAAACGCGTGTAAGCCTGTTTTCATCCCGTTCGACTTCTATTTTCCCTATTTTCCTCCTGAATCCAATCCTAACTGAAATAGGATCTAATTGAGGAAAAATCACTACTTTTCGATATGCTAATTGTGTAGAAATGCTGCGTAACGGCACGTATCATCCAGGTAAGTCACCACCTGAAACTTTAGGGAGAAATACTTGTAGGAGTTGCTTGGAATGCATGCATGCTAGTTTAATTATCTTAGGTGGTAGCCTCACGTGATTGAATGTAGGTATTTGATTGTTAAGAGCAAGGATCTATTATGTGAAATAATATGAGAATTATCTGAGTATTGCTATTATGTTTTAAGCTTCCGCTTTATATGTATATGAATAATTCATGCTGAAAGGAGTATGGGAACTTGTGAACTCTGATTGATGGATGTTATCACCCCGTTGAGCATGTATGTGTATTTTGCATGAATTTTGTATGATGATGCTGAATAATAGTTGTGTGCACACTCAATTAATTTTCATGACCCACAGGTATGGTAAAGTCAGGATTTGTGGTTAGAGCGACAAGTCACTAAGGTATAGACCTAACTTTTCCCCTAGTAGTGTAACAGACCACCACGACATACGAACCCTCACTAGAGTGCCCTTAGGCTATATGTGTGTGATTGGTGTCATAGTTTCGTGGGGGAACAGGGGGTTCCTGATCAGAATCGGACTGCTCTTAGCCGTTTTAGCATGGAAAACGTGTGCCCACGTCGTATAGACCATTTAGCTAGATGGGTTAAGGGGGGTAGCTCTCCCCGACCAAGGGGACTGTCATGGACCTAGGGGGTTGCAGCTCACTTCCTAGGTATGATACCAGATAGTCTTAGAGCCATGTCGAGGTAGCTACTCATAGGGCACCAGTCATTACACAGGTCGGCATAAGGGAACTCTTAAGGATTTTTAAATGAAAGAACAAAGAACCAAGAAGCTACAAGGGGCAAGCCCCAAGGAGCTAAAACGAAAACTAGATGTCCTAGAGCTAAAGTAGAGTTCGTGAGAGTTTGTTAAGATTAGGTTGCGTTAAGGGTCTACAAGTAGATGACTTACTGAATATAATTTTATACTCATTCTTGCTATACCTTTCTTTTTTAGGTACGTGTGGCGTCGAGTCAAGAGAGGGCGCGTTGAACGATGTGGGTTGTCACAAAGGAAGCATGTCCCGGGTCGTCAGTCCAGTCTTAGTGATTAGTACACTTTGTCCTTCATGTTTTCTTTCCTTGTCTATAACTAGTCACATATGTCCTCTTTGGATTGAAATGTTTTCCTTACGAAATAAATGATTCATTTTTGAAATAATGTTTTCCTTTGAATTTCTTGTATACACACTACACGTCATAGTCATTGTTAGTCATGACTTGAGGTTAATTTTTTTTTGGTCATGACACTAGACTACGAAATATTTAATATATATTTATAAATTTGTTAGTTGAGAAGATTAATATTTCACACGATAATCATATGCAACTCGATCTTAATCCTAAATGAGTAATGAACTTCTGTGTGTGAGAGTTTATCCTTTTGTAGCCCATTCAATATGGTTACCATTTTTGGGGATTTTATCAAATATGGAGATAGGAACATAATTTCACAAGATGTAATACAATCCTTCCCATATAGGGGTAAGTAGATGAGTAGTTCTAAGTGCTGATTTCAGGACTTGAACAATAAGGTCCTGCCCCCTCAGACACAAGAATGACTTGGTTTATGATTAGATCATAGATAAATTATTCATTAGAGAATCAATGATATTTAAAGTAAAAGATGTAATTACTGGGTAAAAATTACTTTTGACCCATCTATAATTACGAACAATTCATGAATGATCGACTTGCTTGTAATTATTATACCAATGGAGACAATTTATCCTATCGTACATAATAATTTAATTATAGGTCTATAGTGAAGAGATTAATTAATTATTTTTTTTATATCTCATTTTTAGCTTATAGTAACACTAGATTAAAATTAATATTTAATATATTAAATATAGAAGATAAAATTGATTTAATTTGAACCGTATATTAATATATTAAATATATTGAATATAAATGAGAAAAAAATATGTAATTTCGAAGTGCTCAAATTAATATTTAGTATATTATATATATTAAAAGATAAAAATATGTTTATGGTAGTGATACATTACGTATTAAAATATAATTAATGTATATGAGATAGCATTAAATAAAATTATACATTTTAATGAGATCCAAATTAGTTAAATATATATTGAAATATCTTAATACATCAAAGAATGATTTGAATAAGATATTATTTCATCAGAGAATAAAAGAAGGGTCAACAGTGGAATAATTTCATAAGTACGTGCGTCGTTTTTGTATTCATTCTAAAGCACGTATTTCTAATAGGGCCTTTAGCAGCCAATCCGAAGTTGGATCGTTATCGAGGACGATACCGAGTTTAAATGGGGGAGAGTACGTATTTCCAACAGGTCCTTTAGTAGCCAATTCAAAGTTGGATCGTCATCGAGGACGATACCGAGTTTAAGTGGGAGAGAGTATCACAATCCATAGAGTAATTGTGCCCCCGTAAAAGTCATCAAGGACGATAATTAGTTTAAGTGGAAGAATGTCGCAACCATACTACGAAAAAAGTCGGTTGTGACCCTCACATCAAGATAAGATAAGTGACAACCCTCAAGTGGCGCTCATCCAGCCACGCGAGTGTCATGATGTGACTCAAGAAGACGATGTATCATCCAACATACTGCATAAAGTGGGCATTGAAGAGAAGATGATGATAGGCAAGATAGGGGCAAAAAGTAGACAAAAGTGTTGAAGACAGGCACTTCGTTGAAGGGTTAGGTAGGGCTCAGGCCTTGACCTCAAAAGTGAGGTTCTTGAGGGTATTTGGGCTCTATTCATATGAAATATGATAGGTCACCAAATTTGGTGTCAATCGGATATTAGATGAACACTCTACGAAAACTGCATGATCGTTTGCGAAAATCATGTTTACACCGGTGAGATTGGAAATGCCTCAAAATGCACATTAGGAAGAGACATGGTGTCAGGTTTTCATCACCTTGAGTTATGTGGCCTAAACAAGTTACCCTATACCACATGCATGTGTCATAGTGAGGGCAAGCGTTACAAGATGAGTGTGCCAATATTGCGTTCATGCGCATGTGACGAAAGTTGGATTAACATCTGCTATTTGGAGCAGATTTTGTAAATGAACTAGCATGGATACGGGAGGGTCCAATGCCTCGATATATAGATGGATGGGTGTTCGGGATGTCCCCATGACATGAACTACATATGGGTCCGTTCTCAATGATCATGATCAAGTGAGCATATGATGGACAATGACATCCCGGGACTTGAGATGATGTCAAGACATGTGGACCATTTTGATCGGGAATCGAGATGATATGATGAGATGCGACGTTGTACATGAGAGACCTTGATCCCGAATAGATGTAAGATCGACAATAATGGTTTGACCTAGTGTAGAAGCAAGTCAATTGAGTCGTAGAAGATTGAACATGCACGCATAGGCAGCTTGTGTGGCAAACAAACTTGGATTCCGCACAAAACTGTGTTTGGTTGCCTAACATAAACCTCACTCAAGGTGCAATGAAGCTAAAAAGACAAGCAAAAAATGAATATGGAGCTTGGATTCCCCTCAAAACTTGTTATAAGCGTGTCAAGATCACATTGTCACACGGTTGAAAATGTATGATCGTGACATCCAACAACTATAGTTTGGAGCACTCACAAATGCCAACGTCCTAGGGATGTCTTGATTCTTAAAGTTGCTCTTACGGATGGGACACCTACTATTGTGTCCATTTAAGCTCTTGCATATCTGTCTAGCTTGCCTAACTTACCTCTCACTGCACACAAAAACGTGTCTTCAATATTTACTACATTAAAACTCAAGTTTCTATCAATGTCTTTTTCCTATTCTATCATATAAAGTTTGTCTATCTTTCACACAGCCTAATCATATCTATCGCAAAACACAATACAAAACAAAAAATTTACATACTATCTATTAATAAGTCGTATTGAGAAATGATGGGGTTTGCAGCCTTGCCATGAAATCACACTCATGCTTATAATATTATAAGCAACCTACAAACCCTAAAATCACACTCATGCTTATAATATCATAAGCAACCTACAAACCCTAAAACTGTACAAAATTAGAACCATTCCTCCGTAAATAAATGAGTAGTTTTACCGGTTAAATCACAAAATGGTTGCACAAATATCATGCATAAAGATGTATAATTGCCACAAATTTTCACGAACAATTAATGACTTGTGATTATGTAAACCATCGTGACGTGTACAAATCGATATTTATCACAAGTTTTTAACCTACAATCCACGTTAATCCATGCATGCAAAAGTGTTTCAGAATAATATTGCCAGAATGTTCAAGCGGTACCGAGAATATCGAGAGAAGCAACTACGTAGTAGAAGTTCAATGGGGGTTTCATCGGCGCCAAAGCTCTCAGGGATGCAAATGCAAGTGCTCAGTTTATACAGAGCATTTCTCCGAGCAGCTCGTTCCAAATCCGCCGAAGATCGAAAAGGGATTGAATCGGTTGTCTCCGCCGAGTTCCGCCGAAACGCCAAGCTAATCGATCACAAGAATTTCATCTACATTGAGTACCTTCTTCGTCGAGGTGACAAACAATTGGATCAACTAAGAAGCCCTGCAACTGTTGGATTGTCATCGCTCACTCTCAATTCGTCTCCAACGCAAGATTCTGAGCCTTGAAACTGTATGTACATTGCTTCCGATTCTGTTCTCGATTTGGATAGATTTTGAACCCTAGAAAATAATCTGCGATTGATTTGCTTTCTTTCCGTTTGGATCTCAGATCTCAGATTCGCGATCCCAAGCGATTAATTTCTCATTTCATTTGCAGGATACTGAATTTTGTCCTCCATTATCTTGCTTTCCAGTGACGATCAATTTTGCAGAACGGTCGGTAGTAGAATCCATATTTCAAGGTTAGGTATGAATTTAGTGTTAGAAAATTAGTATATTAAGATTACAATTAGAGATTAGTTAATTATATTGATTATGGTAAATATTGTACATTATGAGCAGCAGGAAGAGCAGGGCCTCTCTTTTAATTGGACAAATACAAAATATGCAGAGAATTAGCCAATTTCTTCAAAAATTCAATTATGAATTTTAATTTATACCTACTACATTCCTCAAGGGGACATGTCTATTCAATATCCTTCATAGCATCCTGCAATAACATTACAATCGATCATAATAGTTGTTTACATGTGTCTTGACTAATCTTGTGAAAAGATGGCTTAATCCAATAGCATTTTTATATTGACAGCCATGAAATATCTAGTTCTACCTGTCTACTCAGTTTACACGTATTCTGATCAATATCATAAAATGACTCTAGTATTACAGTATGGATCAGCCGTAGAACATTCAATATCTTGAATATTCACTCCTATCATCACTCATCTAGTCTAGTTTACGTGAATGCTGAATAATATAAAGGAACGGCTTTCTGATCCCTACAACATTTAATATCAACACTAAAAATTTTGGTATCCTAAACTATGACTTCGGGCTTTTGAATTCACAACTTATCCTTGGAACCAAACACATAAAGAAAACAGAGAGGAAATGTGATTGTATGCATGATAGCAAGCCCAATCACTGAAGTTTTCCATGATAACTTTATTTGGTCTAGCTTCTAAATGGAAAAAAATAAATAGTAGTTTTGTTTAATCTAAATTAGGAATGGACTAAGGTTATGAATTTGTCCATTTTTCTTTTGAGTTCAATAACATTATGGTGTGGAGGAATGCTAACCTCTAATCTCTCGATTGAAGATATATATTTTAACTAACTGAACTATGCTTAGATTGACATAAACTTATCAACTTATAAACTACTTGTGAGATCCCAAAGGGATTGGAGAGAGAAACGAGTGTCAAAGAGGACTTCGAAGGAGTGTGAATTGTGAGATCTCACATCGATTAGAGAGGGGAATGAGTGCCAGCGAGAACACTGAGCCCCGGAGGGGTTGGATTGTGAGATCTCACATCCATTGGAGAGGGGAACGAGTGCCAGCGAGAACACTAAGCCTTGGAGGGGTTGGATTGTGAGATCCCACATCGATTAGGGAGGAGAACGAAACATTCTTTATAAGGCGACACTAGGCCCCAAAGGGGTTGGATTGTGAGATCTCACATCAGTTAAGGAGGAGAACGAAACATTCTTTATTAGAGTGTGGAAACCTTTAATTAGCAGACGCGTTTTACAAACCTTGAGGGAAGCCTGAAAGGAAAAGTCCAAAGAGGACGATTTCTGCTAGCGGTAGGCTTGGACTCTTACACTACTCTAACATGATCATGATCATTTCAGATTTAACTAGATTTTATACATGCATTGCATTGATTGATTTCGTGGTATCAGTGGGAAAGTATACTCGAAAGGGCAAGTATTTACACGATAAAGTGACGTTACCTTGGCTAATCGTGTAACGTATGCAGCAGCAAACGCCGTTGCCAACAATCCGAGTCCCAGAGTCCATAGCTGCTGACCATTTCCTCCTCCTAGCAAACCAACTTCAGATTCTTCTTGCTGAAACATCCCAAGTAAAATTAACGGCGGAAAACAAACTGGACAATAAACATGACAACTCAGAAACATAGAAATGAAAGATCATAAACTCAACTAAGAATTCAAATCATCTTTAAGGGATGAACCAAATTGGAAACTTACAAGAATTGCTCGTCCAAACGCACCCGCACTCACATAAGCCCACGTTCCCGGGAGCATCCCCAGCCAACTGCATTCAAGGAGAATCAAAAACGTCAGGAACAAAAGCTAAACTTTGTAAGATTAATTGAGAATTGAAAACTGACCTTCCTAACACATAGGGGACAAACTTGACAGATGTGAGTCCATATAAATAGTTTCCAAGAGAAAATGGAAGCAAAGGGCTCAAACGTAGGAGGGTGACTACTTTGAAACCATTTTCTCCAATGGCTTTATCAATGGCAGCAAATTTCTTGTTTCCTTCTACAAGCTTAAGAATACGCTCACGAGCGAAATACCGAGCAATCAAGAAGGCAACACTTGCAGCAACCTGAAATATTTGGAGACAATGAGCTGATAATTAGCGGCCATATGCTATTCCATCTGTTTGTTTTACTTGAACAAATCACTCACCGTTCCACTAATAGAAACTATAACCGTCCCAATTACAGAGCCAAACAGGAGTCCAGCTGACATTGTTAATGGAATGGCGGGAATAGCAAGGATCTAGAAAGGAAAAAACAACCCATAAATTTCATAACAAGATAGAAAATGTTGAAACCGATACCATCCTTAGTTTCAGCATAAAGGTTATGGATCTTAGCAAGCGTGGTACTTTTGTACCATAAAAGCATTGGTACACACTTTTATTTAGAACGGGGAGAAAACTCTCTACGCTCCCTCCCCATTCCACCCTGTTCGTAGCAAGTTCCTGCGAAGGGATATCTTTGATAGAACCTCACAAGAGACCACATGACACTATGATCCCTCTCAACTCATCTAAAAGTATCGTCCACTACTTGTATTGTGCTCATGAACCCAGCTCCATAAATCACGTTTCATTGACATACAAAAGAAATGGAACATAAGCATACCAAAAAAACCAACCCACACCTAAGGAGACAAACAGATAACTATACAAAAAAGGGTTCCATCCTTCAAAATAAGACCTAAAATAGACCAAACCCACAACTAGCAGATAATGTTTTCTTTGGGCTTTTCCTTCTGGGCTTCCCCTCGAGATTTTAAAACGCATCTGTTAGGAAGAGATTTCCGCACTTTTATAAGGAATGTTTCGTTCCCCTCTCCAACCGATGTGGAATCTCACAATCCTCCCTCCTTGGTGGCCCAGCGTCATCGCTGGCACACCACCTGGTGCCTAGCTCTGATACCATTTTGAAGTAGACAATAAACTACAGAGATTTTAAACTATTATGTTCTCCAACTGCGACATCCCTACGCCACCCATACCAAGCCCTCACCACAAAGCCCACCTCTATAGATGTAAAAGGAAAATTCCAGATACATGTATTAAAGCAAAAATATGCGTACCTCCAATCCTGCATACACTGCTACGAACAAAGCATATCCTGCTGGACCATATCCTGTTCATCAAAAGCTCAATGTTATGAATTGCATGATTGAGAGAGATCCTTCACACAAATGGAGACCTCCCCAGCCATTGAATATCTATCCCTTTTTATTTGGTAATGATGCTATGTTACAGAAGACTCCGAATAAATTTGTCAACGGTAGCTATGAAGACTCCGAATAAATTTGTCGATGGTAGCCATGAAGGCTCCGACAAAATTTGTCTACGGTAGCCATGAAGACTCCAAATAAATTTGTCAATAGTAGCCATTAAGGCTCAGAATAAATTTGTCAACTATAGCCATTAAGGCTCTAAATAAATTTGTCAAAACAGTAGCTATTAAGACTCCGAATAAATTTGGTTAAGGCGGAAGAATGGCAGTAATGAAGGCTCCGAACAAATTTGATTAAGTGGAAGGTCGGTAGCTATAAAATTCTTTTGTCAACACATATGTCAGTTGAAGCCAGAAAGCACATAACTCATGCATACCCTTGGAGAATTTCCATAGGCATTGCTTGCCTCTTTCGTGTTCAATTCTCTTGGAGCACTTCCACGAGTGTTACTCACTTCTCTCGTGATTGCTTCTTTGGAGTGTATGGTTTAGTTTGTAACTTTGCAGTAGTAGGGGTGAACTCATAATCTAGGATAGTAGACTTTTTGTAGCAACTTTTCTTAAGGTACTGTTTGATTCTTCCATCCGAGGATTGAAGTCCAGTTCCACAAATATTCTATCTCTATGTAGTAATGTACTGGTTAAACAAGTTCCTACTAAATAGTTCAGAAAGTTAATGAAAAAGACTAAGATGATTATTATGCAAAGTTCAAAGACTAAAGCAGAAGGTTTGAAAGCTAAAACCAAAACAGAATAAACATGGAAGTACAAGAGAAAAGTAGGATACAATCATATAACTCCAAACACTATAGGTGTTTCAAGACATTCAGCTGTTCTCCTTTTTAGTAACAGTATGAACTTCAAAATAACTCCAGAAATTCAGCGTAGTTTTAAAAGAAAACTGAAGGGAAGCCTATAAAACAAGTCATACTTACGACCAATTCAAACAGCAACGAAGAACAAGCACAATGATAGTCAATCCACTCCCAAATTCAAAACTAAAAACAGAAAACAACAAAAATCCATAAACAATCGCAAAATTACCGTCAATAAACGTGGAGAACTGATTCAAGAACGCATTAATCGGATCCTTGTAAACATAACCAGCAAATGCAAATCCACCAATAATCCCAAGAAGCAACACACCGGCCAAAAGGGTACCCTTAAGAGCAGTATCGTCCTCGGCGTCCTTATTCCCTTTATCGGCGGCGGCGGCGGCGTCATCGTCGTCGGACTTGGGGCTAAAGAGCCACTTGAAACTCTGAGGGGCGGTAGTGGGGGTCTTCTGAAGAGAAGGCTTCTTGGATTGCTTGAGAGAGGAACAGGTCTTGAGGAAGTGGAAGCGTTTGTTGGGTGTGAAGCTGAAGAGGAAAGAGGAGGAGGAGAGAGGAGGAGAGAAATGGAGAGAAGAAAGATATGGCGATGGGTTTGAAGATGACGGCCATAAGGTGAGATGGGCGCGCATCATAAAGAAGAGAGAAGAATTGTGTGGAAGCTGATCAGCTCATCAATGGAGCTCTGTGGGATAAGAGGAAGAACAAGGAAGTTTTCCTTTTTCTTCTGCTGCTGTGATTTTCTCTGTTTTGTTTATTTTATTAATTGGATGGAAATGAAAAAAGGGGGGGAAAAGGGAGAAGGAGATTTGGGATTAATGGACGTGGGGCAATATAGAACATATAAAATAACTCAATTTTCGGGAATGAAAAATATATATTATAACTACAAGATTATTGTTTTTTATTAAAAAATAATAGGAGGGGAATTGGGTTATGTTTGTTACTTAGTCAGATTACCAAACTAATCATTTTTAATCTAGGTTGAATTAAAATCACGATAGATGTCCAATCTTGTTAGACCGAGTTGGTTGACAGAGAATGTCACGGTGATAGATGTCCCAATCTTGCTTGTCTGAGTCGGTTGACAGAGACGTCAACCAATTGAGTGGAGAAGGATGTCACGGTCATGCATGTCCAAGGCGTGTTGTCAATGGTCGATATCTCGATTTTGCTTCTCTAGGACGTGTTGTCCATGGTTACATGCCTGTTCCAAACCCCTTTCACATGCTTTCATCCTAAACAGGTCTTTCTCATTTCATATTGAGTCAGCTCCAAAACATAGGGAGATATGACTAGTTGTCAACTTCTTCCTATCCAATAATTATATGCAGTAAGCCGTTGCTGTTGCCTTTTGCTTACATTCCCACACCAATTTGAAGTCGTTGCTATTGCTTTTTGCTTACATTCCCACACCAATTTCAAGCCATTGCTCAAAACTTTCTTCCTGAACCGGGGTCAGAGGCTCGAGTATACGATGTTTGGCCAAGCGACGCAAGGGCGACGCAAGAACGAATATGCTTAACTGGGAAGTGAGTGCCACACAATCGCAAAACCATTGTCATCAAAATGCAATTGTGACAAATAAATATTTGATATTTGAGTTTATAACCATGGCAACCACCGATGACAAACAACATATCTATGTCATAATATTACAAGTTTTTTTTTTTCTTTTTTAGTTTTTATTTGTAACTAACATATCTCTATATAACTTAAGCCAAATTTTGAGAAACTAAACCAGACCACTGTCTGAAAGTGGAGGAAAAACTAAAAAGGCATATCAAATTTAATTTCCTTCTACCTTAATCCCTCAAGTTTCAAGTGTTTGAGGATCATTTACACTCAGTGATCCATTCTTTCATCGTGTAGATCCAAGGAACTAGTGGCGGGAGAAGGAGAATTTGTTTTCTGCAAGCCACAGTGGAATGCAGAGTTTTGTACGGACAACATGAATTTCTCAACTCTTTCATGGAGACCAGCTTGTAGTACCTGAGGTGAAAGTAGTTCTGGCTTTTCAAGAGCTTTCACTGCAGATGTTGCTGCAATGTTAAACTGCAATGGGACGAAAATCACCAGTATTCGAGTAAGAGGTCTAGCAGTCTGTCTATTCAGAAAACATCCAAAATTGCTACATGATTTATACCGAAGGAATTATGCAGCCTAATGTCCATTGGGGTTAAGAATACTAAACATGTTATATGCACCCAAGAAAATGAAACACCCTTCTCTTAAACCTGTTAATGTATGCCCACGATAATCCGAAATTCTGAACGATTGATCTCAAAGATATATCCAAGAAAGAAATTTGATACATATTATTAATGGCACAAACCCACTATCAAGGATCTCTCCTTAAATTGAAGTATGATCTGAGGCGTAATCAAACCCAAGGCTGAACATCTAATCCACAACAATGCCTACTTTGGTCTCACCAATAGGCAGACATGAGGGGAGATAAAAAAGATTGTAGCTAGTAGAAAGCGTGGACTGATAAGTGGCTTTTTCCAACTTCCTAGTACTACTGATCATAAACCTAATTTGACCTCACTGTTAGGCAGCCATGAGGTGGATAAATGACTCTACCCTGCACAGAAAGGGCAGATTAATAAGTGGCTTGTTCCCGCTTCTTAATACTATTCATCATCAATTCATAAAAAGAAAAAGAAAATATAACAGTCCAAGCCCAAGCCCACCGCTAACCGATATTGTCATCTTTGGGTTTTCCCTTTCAAATTTCCTCTCAAGGTTTTTAAAACGCGTCTGATAAAGAGATGTTTCCACACCCTTATAAATATAAAGAATAGGTTTCCACGCCCTTATAAAGAATGCTTTAATATTTTTGCATCAACTACTAAAATTCTCTATTTTAACTCCACTGATATTATCTAGAAATCCTCAGCTATGGTTCTTTGCCCCGATTGGTGTACTGTATGCAACCAGGATTCAGTGAATGAATGTGAATCAAATAGGAATTTTATTTCATGAAGTGTTCTTACAAAGAAGATAAGGACGCCAGTAGTTCTTTGGGTGTTAGAGGGATCTTAGGAGGATATTCTAGATCTAGCCCGCTTTCATGCATCTACTTGGGCACATGTATCTAATCTTTTTTTGTAATCTTCCTCTTTCCCTAATTGCCAACAAGTGGATCTCCTTCTAGCAATTTTGATTGTCCTCTTAGTTGCCCCTTGGTTGGTGGGGCATTGCTTTTTTGGGTTGCTTCCATTCAACTCTTTCACTCTTCTTAACGAGTATCTTATTTACAAATATAACAAAAACATGGACCTGCGGTCTCAAAATTAGAGCTAGGTTCAGAAAAGGAAGAAAGAACAGAATGAGGCAAAACTAACGAACCAGGCCAAGCTAAGACCACTCGATAACTGATTAAACAATGGATTTTGAAACTTCTCAATCGTCATTGAACTTAACTTTACCTACTGAATCACAACACAAATAATTATGTACATTGAAGATTCAATGCCTCACAAGATCTAATATGCATAAAATGTGTAAAATCATTTGAAAAAATGCAGCCTAAGAACCCCAAATTCTATCAAGCCACAGTTCATTTACAATTGCAGTTTCCTAACATTGATTGCCAAGTTTTTTTCCACAGTTCTTTTGAGCTAACTCAGTTGTTTCTTTTGCAAAGAAAAATAAAATAAAAACAACAATAACAGCAGCAGCAAGAACTGTAGTGGATAAGGTTAGAACCATACCATCTGTGTGACTGAGTTAACAAGAGTTTTCGCGAGGGGCACTATGCAAAACCTAAAAAGATAAGATAGGATAAAGAGATCAGTCTAAAATTGCTATTATCTGCTAAATAAACAAGAAGCTATGGTAACTAGACGATAAACAAAAACAAGAAGAGACCTAGGAAGCACAAATGTACTTAACAAACATAACAAAGAAGAATCAAGCCAAAAAATCGCTAGAAGAAGCCTCTCTCTCGTTCTTTTAGAACTGAAAATTGAAACAACAGATAGAACGACTGCCAACACTGATGGATATATATATGCAATGAAGAACATAAACATACATTCCTCGGCCGCCTGCCAAAGCTTCTTCCGCAGGGTCTTTCCATTCATCAATCCTGCGAAACAAAGGGAAACATCGTCAAAATTCAAATCACAAATTTACAGAAAGGAAACTGCAATCGAGGCAGGGAGATAGCGACTAACACCCAACCGTAGCGACGATCGAACAGAAGGCGTTTGGATTCCGTAAGATTTTTATCCATCTTCTACCCACCCATCAACGCCGTGGAACGGCCAAGAAATGGATACTCCTTCACCCTTACCAAAAACACATGGTTTTCCAAAATACATTTAATTACTAAATGGCAAAAGTCATGATTCTATAATATCGAGATAAATAAGCAACTATATATCTTCTAGATGTTCATGAATGAAATATATATGAGGTGTACTCTATTGAAGTTTGGTTCTATAACGATCCTAGATTGCTATTAACTTAAAATCGTTATCGTCATCATAACATATTCTCTTATGCCAAAATAGACGTTTAAAAATTTCATCATAAAACACTGTCGTAGGCTTACGTGTTCGAAAACGTCTTTGAAACGGCATTACAAATTTCTAAATAAAATAAATAAACATTAAGGATAAAAACACTTTATTCTAATAGAAGTCTAAGAAAATAAATACACATATCTAATGCATGTGTCATAGTCTTGACTTGTGATGTCATCATCAATCGTACATGAGTCTCTTGCCTTTACCTGAAATAGAAATATCATGTGGGTTGGGTATTTTAAGGAATACCCCGTACGTATGTGACTTCAGAGAAGGCAAACATATGCAACTCATGATTAGGGATCTATCGTTAAAACCATCATAGGGGTGGCTTCCAGTTTAGACAAATTGGATGTGTGTAGTATTTCCCTACAAACGACCCAATCATAGCCGAGTTAGTTGTCCGTAGCGACGTTCGGAGGTTAGCAGACCCCTGAGTGTCATGCAAGGCATAATCATCATTATCATCATCGTGTACGCGCTCGTACGAATCATCATAAATGGGAAAGTAACCCAATGTAATCCATGAAATCCCTATAGTTTTCATCTTTAAATCATTTTTATGACACAACCCTATACATCATTCACACATTATCCTAGATAACATGCAGACATTGGCGTTCATACGTTCATCATCATTAACATCAATTAGGGTTGTGTCTTAGAAATCTCGTCGTTATAGTGCATCATGACATTTAATACATGCACATCATCTTAATATGAAATACCATCATATTAAGTCATCTTATCATCATAAATCTTACATCATCATGTTTTTATGCATCATCACGTCATCATATAATATCATCACGTCATCATATAATATCATCACATCATCATATAACGTCATCACATCGTCATATACATCATCAAATAACGTCATCACATCATCATATAACATAAAATATAAATGACACGTGCAAGGTCCACTGAGCATGTATCGTCATACATTAGACAAGCCCTCCAACCAAGTCTATAGTAACGTCACTGGGCATGTGTCGTCATACATTAGACAAGCCCTCCAACCAAGTCTATAGTAACGTCACTTGTTTGGTTGGCCTAAACCAAAGTTCTATCTGGCTCCAAATTTGTTTGCTTTTCTACTTCGAATTCGTTCTCACTCATGTCAAGGTTTCACTAGATAAATTTTTCATCATTGTCTAGGTAAATCAGGACCGTTTCATTTAAAAGAATAGTCACATCTCTCTTCATATTTCTCCTTTCTCCACGATGCAAGATTTTGAAGTTGAGTTGTTTGCATATTCATTGTCTATACAACATCAATCACATATGGGTAGAAGGACGTTTTTTTTCCTCCACTTACTTCGTGGTGAAGATGTTCTTGTTCCAGATGTCATTAGTCAACATTTTCTACCTCTTCCAATATGTCTCTTGTAGCGTTGAAGGGTGGTGATTCTAGGACGTAATATTTTTGTGAACCCAATTAGACATCATTTTTCATCGGCTCAAAATGGTTTGATATCGTCTCTACAGGGGTCTCGATGTTTACCCCTGTGGAATCCTTGTGAAACACGATTTTTGCCCTAATCATCTCTACTTAAGAACATAGCGAGTTATTCCAAATCATTCATTTGGAATTGAGTCATCATTGAAGTATATTAATAAAACGTTTAATTATCTATTAGATTTTTAGATGTTTTTTAATATTAATTTAGTCAAAATATAATTAAACCTAAAAATAATTTAAAAACCAACAATATATCTAGAAGCAAATTGAAACATTATTGAATTGGCTAAGGCATGAATCACCACTCTCACAGCTTAACTCAATTAATAATAATAATAATTCTTATTACAATATTAATAATGGGGACAAAATTAATTTAGGCCCAAACTTGTAAGGGTTGATAATAAAATATCAAATTAATATTATATCAATTAAAAGGAAAAATTATTGCTGAGTAGACAATTTTTAAATTTATGGTATAAATTAATTTACCTAATTTATGTTCATAATTGATGGAATTATAAAGAAGAGCGTGCATTAAAGCTAAGGTCAAATATAAGAAAGGTTGGAGAGAACGAGGTGACACGAGTGTTGAAGACAAGCTTAGAGAGGGGTGAGTAGGGCTCCGAGCCATAATCTTAGAAGTTAAGATTTCGATTTGAGTTTTGGTATGCGGTTCTAAAGTTAAGTCCCTCTATATGAAAGATGAAAGCTCGTCAAATTTGGTGTTAATCGGACACCTGATAGACGCTCCATGAGACTATGTGACCACTTGCCAAAATCACGTCTACTCTAGAAAGATTAGAAATGTCTCAAAATGTAATATATGGGGAGACATGATGTTAGCTCTCCACCACTCCTAGACCCTATGGTCTGAGAGAGCTAACTAGTGGCACATATGTGTGTCATAGTGTGGGCAAGCATTACGAGACGAGCATCTCGAGTGACTTCCTTTTAAATGAGTCTTTAAGGACATTATCGAACAACATGGGTGTGCCGACATTGTATCCCATCTCATGTATTGGAGGTTGGTATATGCACTTGTTATCTGATACAAAATTCGTCAATGACATGGTATGGATACGGGAGGATTCATGTCCCAGTAGAGCCTAGATGGATGGATGTTCAGGATGTTCCGCTAATATGATCGACACATGGGTCAATTCACAATAGACATGTTCGAGCAAGCCAAGATGCCCAAGTTGTCCTAGGATGACATCATAATGCATGAGGTGTAATGTTGGAAACCAAGATAATGAGATTTTAGAAAAGGTAAAATGGTTTTTCAACCGAAGAATATGATAGGTAGAGAGATTTTTGTCTGTTGTTATGGTAAAATCCTAGATTAAATCTTCCTTCCTACTTTACCGGATCCTGTAATAATCAAAGTAATATATGTTTAGAAAATGTATAGAGAATGAAAATCTATTTATACAATCAGAGGTGAAGGAAGATTGAGGAAAGATTTGGTGAACCGAATTTAAAAATAAAATCCTAAATATCATAGGACAGGAAACTCCATAAATTTTATCTAGTAACAATATATTCCCTACACAATAATAATAGAAAATAGGATATTTAGTGAAGATAACATTATATATAAGACTTTTAACAAGGCACCAAGGTAGATTAGAGAGATAATGTTATAGAGTTCAAATTGAAACTGAAGTCATGGGCTCACATATGTTGACTCGGATTTCGAAGGACAGAATCAAACTTTCATTAAAGATATATTGTGACAACGACTTAAACTAGCCAGGTAAGTGGCCTTACTATAGGCATGGTTATATTTGATGTTGACATGTGCCTGTGGTTTTACACATGTCATATATACTGATATGTGTGAATTATCTGTGAATCAGTACGCGGATTGTAGGATAATAATTATGGTACAACGTGTTCAAAGATATGTTTGAGATAGGATATGAGAATGATGCACAAAAATCTAACAATAGGAGTAAGATACGTTCATGAAACGTTAAGGTTAGGTTACATACCGGAGTGCTATGGATAGGGAAGATTGATGAAAGAATATAGTTAGGATATGGGTAGAAAGGGATAAGTTTGTGATAGATTGATAGAACGATAGGGTTAGATACGTTCCTGTGATGACATGACTAAGGTACGTTCATGTAACGATATGATTATGATAGGTATAAGAACGTTAAGACTATGATAAGTTAGGGAACGATGTGACCACGAAGTGTTTACGATATGACATGTTTATGATACGATATATTGTGATGTGGTATGTTATATTTTAGATTGTTTTGTGTGATCATTGAAGTAATTGTTATATGAATTGCACGTTATGAAACGACATGTTAAAAGCATGGAATGTTATGTTATGTTTTCTAAATTGTATGTATACAATATGTTATGAATGACATGATATCACGATAAATGAAATGAAATGTAACCCCGTTAGGATTATGTATGATACGTAAACTGAAAAATGAGAAATGACATGTTAAACATGAAAAATGATAGCGGGGTTATATTCATTAATGATAAAAGTAAAAATGTTGGGGACCTCATGCATTATATTTGCTCATGCATTTAGGGGGATTCACCTATTCCATCACGAGGGTACAGACGCATACATCCAATGGCAGGACAATGATCGTTAGTTTTGCATAGTGCTACCGTGACAGTTACTAGTTCTAATGGGTGTCCAACCTAAGGAGCGTCCCAGTGTATGCTCGCTCGACAAGTGAAGTGGCCTAGCGATGTGCGAACTGACTGGTGAGCCCATACCCGCACGTATGGGCTGTGTGTAGAGTATATGGTACACGTCCAAATTACCTATGATGACAGCACCGTATGAAAATAAATTGAAATGATAGGTTCCGTCATTGCATTCACATGTTCTTGCATTTAACCCCAATAGTGGGGTCACTTACGAAGTATTTCTTTAAATACTCAAGCCATGTGCTACTACATTTTCATGTTAAGACAAGACATTCCAGTACAGTTGACAACGACATCGCAACTTGAGACCATAGCATATGCATAGGATAGTGATATTTATTTTCTTAAACTTAGGCTAGAATAGGATGTTTTTAACTTAAACACTTATTTATTTTATTTAGTCTTCTGTTGTGTCGTTTTAAAGATGTTTTTGAAACACGTAAGTCCATGACTGTATTTTAAGATAAAGGTTATGTTTTATGAAATTTAAATGAAGTTTTCGACATTCAATGTTTATGGTACGTATATAGTAGTGACCTTAAATTAAATAGAAAATTTCGGATCGTTACATAGAAATTAAAGAAGATATTTATGCAAATAGGTCATTTTCTTCAGTGTAGCAATTGTTTATTTATTTATTTATTTTTATCGAAACTCTTAATTTTTTTAAAGAAAAATTTAAAAGTTTTAAGTACATTAATATCCTCTTATAAATAATTAATTATAAGGATATTTTTAAATTAAAAAAACGTTTAAAAGTGTTTTTGAACGTATTTAAAAAATATAATATTAATGAAGAGTAAAGTATTTTTTAAATAAAGTATTAATGGGAAATTATATAATTTTTAATATATTTTAAAAAAGATTAAAGGTATTATAGAAATTAAAAAATATTTTTGAAGAGAGGAGAAGTTTGAAAGAGTGAGAATGAAAATGAGAAGAATGTTTGATGTGCCAAAACACATTTATTGAATAACCGATTCTTGAGGATTGGAGTGTTCTGGTTTACTTCAGACGCCGACAGTGAGTTCATCCGTATTCAATCCCATCTTCCATCGTATTTTTCTCCATACTTCGATTCTCCTCAAACCCCCTGTTCTCACCTCTCCCCATTGCCCACATAAATCTCCTCTACGCCTCTGGTTTTTGATACTCTGTTGTTGAATTCCAAGATTCAACGAATTTGGGTCAGGTTTTGATTCGGGGGGGTCGTTGGTTTTCTTTCTTTCTCACTGGGTTGGATTCCTTTTTCTACTACTTTTGTTTGATTTCTTGCCCTTTTTGTGTTTTGGCTGCTTGTTTCTGTATTCAACTTGTTTATTGTAGTTTTCCCCTTTTTCATTTTCAGTCCGTAGGTTGAGGAAATTTCTATTATTGGCCACTATGGAAGGAGCTGTGGGTGCTGAGTTTGAGGATTGGGAGGTGCTGCTCCATGATTCGAACGCCGAAACTCCCCTGACTGCCGCTGAGTTTTCCGGGGAGAAACCGACCCGTTTCGGCGGAGCTGAGGATGTGTCCGATTCCGAAAGCATGATCAAATCCGATTATTTCTCTCTTGATAATCAGGGACGGCGAGCGAAAACTGTTCCTGAGCGTGATCTTAGCGAAGAGGAGGGTTCGGTTAAATCCGATAATCCTAGTTGGATTGATCCGAGTTCGGAGAATCGGCATAGTCGGGTAATTTCGGGAGAATTGTGGTCCGATTCTGGTAGTGATAGGTCTGATGATCGTAAATTTAGCGAATTCAATTTGAAAACTGAGTCTGGAATTGCAGAATTTCTGCTAGGCGATGAGGAAATGAGCGGTAGGAATCGAAAATTGGAGAGTTTAGAATCACATGTTGGATTAGCTTTTGAAGAATCTGAAGAAATCCAACCCCAAAGCAAGGATTTGAACAATTTCTTGTCTGATTCTGGTGGGAATATAGATCAAAGTGGCTTGAAAGTTGGGAAGTTGGAAGAAGAAGAAGGCAAAGAACATTTGGAGGAGAACAAGAATCTCCAAATTGAAGAAACAAAAGTGAATGCAGAATCTGGCAGTGAGGTTGGAGATACAAGGAAAGTAGTTTGGTGGAAAGTCTCATTTGATGTCTTGAAGTATTGCATGTTTAAGGCAAGCCCTGTCTGGTCATTCTCATTAGCAGCTGCTGTAATGGGATTCATTATTCTTGGGAGGAAGCTCTACAAAATGAAGAGGAAGAGCCAGAGCTTGCACTTGAAGGTTATCCTGAATGAGAAGGTAAATTCACTAAGAATTTATACAACAAACAAATTAGATGATGAACTGTTGATACTGAAATTTTTTCTTAGGTTAACTAATTGCTTCACTGTGAAGAAATTCTGGAAATTGTTGTTTGTTGGGTTTATTGTGCCTGCATATTTGTTGTCATTTTACTTGGTATATTAACAATTTGAGTGAAAATTCAGTATTTTTCTTTATAGTGAAACACAAATCAAGTTTAATAGGCATGGCTCGAGTTTGTTGTTAGCTTATGTGAGTGGTGATTTGGTTGTTTAGGTCAGTAGGCTCGAGCTTGAGTTTGTTGTTAGCTTTTTGTGAGTAGTGATTTAGCTGTTTAGGTCAGCAGGCTTCGAGCTTGAGTTTGTTGTTAGCTTTTTGTGAGTAGTGATTTAGCTGTTTAGGTCAGCAGGCTTGAGCTTGAGTTTGTTGTTAGCTTATGTNAGTGGTGATTCGGCTGTTTAGGTCAGCAGGCTTGAGCTTGAGTTTGTTGTTAGCTTATGTGAGTGGTGATTCGGCTGTTTAGGTCAGCAGGCTCGAGCTTGAGTTTGTTGTTAGCTTTTTGTGAGTAGTGATTTAGCTGTTTAGGTCAGCAGGCTCGAGCTTGAGTTTGTTGTTAGCTTATGTGAGAGCTGATTCGGTTGTTTAGGCCAGTAGGCTCGATAGGCTTGGTGCTGGGGCAGTTCAGCTCCTTCTCATTGATGTGCCAAAATGTGAACCAAGTTTAATACTGCTGCTGTTAGTTGGCTTGCTGTGAACACTTTCTTGTTGGACATTTATAGTTGGGGCATTTATTGCATGGTTTTCCTTTTGGGAACTTCCCCATTTATTCAAGTTTAGCATTCAATTAGATGAAAACGACACCTTGAGAAATTTGGGTAGGAGCTAGACTGCTTTATGTGGCTGATATTCTGCAACATAGGCAGCAATTCCCCCTCCCCCTTTTCAAATACTCTATCGGGATGTCGATTTTCGGCATCGTTTCAAAGTTGGGATTATATTTTTTGACCCTATGAACTAATTATTACCTGCAGAAGGGATCTCCACTCAAGAGCCGAGCTGCTCGTCTTAACGAAGCCTTTTCGATTGTGAGGCGTGTCCCAGTTGTTCGACCTGCTCTCCCTGGTGCCGGGATAAATCCATGGCCTGCAATGAGCATGAGTTGAGGATTCTTCCCACACGAGATGCGGATAAAGTAAAAGTGATGGTGTTTCCCTGTGTCTCTCTCTCTATCTAAAAGATGTAATATTCCACAGGTTTCTATCTATGTTATGCACCAATACAAGATGCTTTCAGCATCAGCTGTCTGTAAAGTGAATTCAGATAATGGCTTCTCTTTTCTTTTTTTCTTTCCCTTTGAGATATTCCATTTTGTGTTTATATTGATGAATGCATAGCTCAGGCAAGTAGTCCCATTATCGGGATCAAGCTTCACGTATAATATGCAACTGGGGGCCTAATCATAGTTGTACTTTGGGCTTTATTTTCATGTAGGGTTGGATGCATAGTACGTTCTATACACAATCTATGAATATGCATGTGGATCCATTAATGTACTCTCTAGGGCTGACTATGGACAAGCACACACTTACTGTTAAAAGTTAGAGGAAAAGGAAAGTACACGAATAATATCATGATGTATAGTGTACTTCTCTTCATAGTCTATGCACGTGGACTCACCGGAGGAACTTTTTAATGTACTCCTTAGGACTAATTATGGACAAGCATATGCTTATGCTGTCAAAAGCTAGCGGAAAAGAAAAATACCTCGAATAATATGATGTTCAAAAAAAGTCAAGGTTAGATATTCCCAATGTAAGTTTTGAACTTACACTATAAGCATAATTTGATCTTCTTAAGTATCCACAAGTAAACCGTCAACTCGGCTTGGATAGGGTTGAACTTCACCTATGATATTCAAACCAATCATGCCATCGATTTTAGAACTCATCAATAGAGTTATAAATACCTAATTGTCCTTAATTCAACACTAACCTGTGGCCAATCTGAGTCGTTGGATCATTTTGTGGCAACTCCTTATAGGATGTAAGCATGATGAGGAGAGATGTGAAAAGCTAAAAGTCATTGATTTGGAAAAATATCCAGAAGCGGACCCAATCTACATAAAATCGAGTTTTAGGGTTATTTTTGCAATTTTCAACTTTTTGGTCTATTCTTAGAATTCTCAGACTTTAGAACTATTTTTCCAACCATGAGCATGTATAGCAACAACCTAGGTGAACTATTCAAGACCTTGATAGGGATAGAATATAAAAGGACTTTTGGGTTAAACATCCAAAATCGGAGCTTGTAAGCCCTTAGATTTAGGGTTAACCTCGACAATCTACAATCTAGACATGTGGTTTTAGATTAAAGTTGTATTTGATTTAGAGCTTGCAAGTAGCTCAATGAGTATATTTTTATACTCATTCTTGCTACTTTGTGTATTTTAGATGATAGATGAGGAGTTAGTGGGGAGTAGGAGCATTCCAAAATTGCATATCTCTAGAAGACCATTTAGGCCCGAGTCTTCCTTTTGTATTAACTTGTTTTAGCTAAGGGTTATATGGTATAATGTACTCTCGAGCATAAATTTTTTTTTTAGTTATTTATTGTCTCATGTCTTTCATAAGTTTCAAGTCGATACATAACAGTACGTGGCTCGAGTCTCTCAAAAAATTATTTTATGTGCCCAATACACATCATCTAGTTTGGTGGACTAGTCTCTTCTATTAGGTTTCACTACCTTTTCAAGTACGAAACCGAGTGAATATATGTTGTTATAATGATTTCAATAATGTTTCCACTTATTTGTTAGAAATAAAATTGAGTTTTGTGCTAATCTAATATTAAACTTTCAAGTGTGTATTTAACCAATTTATAAATTCAAAAAATCAAAATGTAAGAGATTTATTAGGTATAAAATTGAAATTTCAGAGTTTTATTAGAATATTTTTTTTTACTGTTTAAGAACTCATTATACATCCAACTAAAAATCTTAGAATATTAACACTTTAAGAGTTCATAATCAAAGAACATTTGATCGTTAAAAAATTAATTTTTAATTTGAAAGCTTTTTATTTTGTTAATAATTTAATATCAGAGAGAACGGACAACATAAAATAATTATCAACCATGTTTCTATCTTATATATGTTCTTTTTTTTTAAAGTGAAACCAAAAATATAAATAATCTCAAACTATGTTCGAGTAGATTAGCCTATGAAATTCTTTTGTTTGCATATCTATTAGTTAGAGTCACGAGAGTGTGTAACTCTACAAACTATTTTCTTAGAGCATTTTCTCTCGTGCTTACTTCTCTTGAAGCACTTTCTAGAACATTACTGGATTCTCTTTTGACTCTTTTAAGAGCATTTTCACGGGTGTTACGTATCTCTCTCATGCTCACTTCACTTGAAACACTTTCAAGAGCGTTGCCTGCCTCTCTTATGTTTACTCTTTTTGAAACACTTTCACAGACGTTTGCTTGTCTCTTTCATGCCCACGTCTACAAATGTTTGAAATGACTTTTCAAATGCTTAAAAAATACTATTAAATAGTAAAAAGAAAAAAAAACTTTGTCAAATCTACTCAAATATTTAAAAGAATGTACAAACATGGAGTCCATTAGGGAGTTCACGGTGTAACAATAATGGGTGAAATTCGTTTTGTCAATTTTATTTTAGGCCTAAATATAAACAACTTTATCTTTGATGCATATGTTACTTTTCAACTTTACTGTCCATGATCGTTTAATAGTTTCATTCGATCTTTCATGCATCAAAGTTTCAACCAATCCTGTACTCTTAATCCATTTTCAGCCTTGAACGTGTGCAATTTCAATTTAGTTAATAATCTTAATGATTATGATAATAAAAGAGTCAAAACATTGGTACAAACTGGAATTAAAATTTTAGCTTTCTAAATATTGTTCTAAATTCCCATGGGAATATGTTTTTTACTTACCAAGGTTCAGAAGGAAAGAAAACGTTTAATCTACAATAGATGTTTTAAACCAAAAGAAATGCTTGAGCTCTTATTAAGTCCCACATTTGAAAAGGCACCAAAAAGAAAACGGGGAAATGTCTTTGGTGGCAACAGAAGAAACGTTAGCCACCACTTATGGGAGGGATAATTGCTAACTCATCTTTATCTTTAACAATTGTTGACTCAGTTGTATAATCCTCATTCAGAGCAAGAACCACACATCCAATGATCTCTTCTAGCCGTGGAAATTTTCCTACAATCTTGTTCAAACAATCCTTGGCAGTACTGCCTGAAGGGACATCCAATACCATGTCGTTTAGGCCCGTAAGATCTCGAGCTCTAGCAAAAAACAAGGCCTTGATTTGAACCAGATGCTCCACCTTTTCCCCAGAACTCTCTGAAGTTTCAAATCTATATTCTTGTCCTTTCATGTCTTCCTCTTTGGACAATACCCACGTGATGAATTCACCAGTGTGAACGGTTTAACTGTAGAAGCCATATCATGAAATGATGATTATTTTTTCCAACGACACATGATGGCCCGAGAAAGATATGTTAAAGCATGTGAGCTAATTGGTCGATAATGGGAAAATGTGATCCAATTCAAAATATGCAGTTCACTGTGAATGGAATTATTGCAATGGATGTTGGTAGCATTACCAATATCTATCGTGATCGATGGCAAAGGTAGTGGTAAGATTTTTCTCATCAGATCCAGGTCACCTTTTTCACAGTGGACTACAGTTTACTAGATGCATAAATAGGAGTTTCCTAGAAAGTTACCATCTCACTCATTTGTAATTTGATGATGGTAACATTAGATTTTTGTTCCAGAAGGGAGGGTTCATTCTGAACTTTAGCAGAAGTTCTCAAGACCATATTGTTATTAGTATCATGTAGGGAGGAGGAATAATTTGTTGCTGGTCTTTATCTTGATCCAGATAAACTTAAGAGGCGAACTCACTTCGCTGGTCGTGAAGTTCTTGGCAACTTACAACATTACTACAACTTCTTTTGGTTGGGACATAATCCTTTCCTCAGTCTACTCTTTTTGGACCCACTCGTAGAAGAAATCGAAAAAATCCCTCTTCTTAGAAGAAAGTTGTTTCTCTAAGAACAGGAAGTTAATAAAATTAAACCAATAGAATGTTACTAAATCCCTATCCACTTACCTTCCTTGTTTAGGATTCCCTCATTAGTGTGCTCCATTTTAGCAAGGGTGATGAGGAGTTTTTGGTAGGAAAGTGATGAGAAGCATGGATAATCTAATCTTGTTGGATAGGAGGTTGTTTCTAAGTGGTGTAGCAAAGGTGCTTGGGTAGGGTAAATTTTGTCCAGTAAGGATTTTTCTCTCTTGGTTGCTAAGCTTTGGTGATTTCCTTCAAATTCAAATGCGTTATGGCATAGGATCATCATTAAGAAGAAGTATAGCTATGAGTCCACGGGTGGGACGACTATTGTGGCTAAAGGCGCCTTCAAAATTCATTAGAAAGCCATTTGCTGCTATATTTTGTGTCCCAACAACTTCATTCATGTATTTTTTTTTTCTTTTTCTTCTCGAATGATCTTCATAGGTGGGCTCTCAATTTTTTACTGCATTTTCTGGTAAATCTCTATTTGCTCATTTTGGATGCTCAACCAGATCCCTTGTGCTCTATTTCACCGTAAGGCTCAAAATCCCTCGGAATCTTGTCTGCCAATTTATGGAGGATTAACATGCAACTTGTCCAAAATTCTTCCGGTATGTGTTTAGGTCTGCTGCTTGAGAACTGGATAATATCTTATGAAATTTTGGGCTAGATTTCTTGAAACTTTTGGTCAAATATATAGTTAGAAAGGGTTAGAGGGCTAGAAGAGGTTAGGTTTGGACAAAGGATTTGGAACGAAAAACGCATCCAAAATTCAAGGTGACAAATAAACACTTCAAACGTCAGCTATATCCAGGCTCCAACCAAGGATTCAGAAACCAACAATGAAAATGAGTTTAATTAAACTAATATGACATTTACAAGATTCAGAAAAGTCATCTTTAGTGTTTACCAGATGATACAGATTTCATTCGTAATAGTCAACATGCATCTCCATAAATACTCTCTCACCGATGCTACTCGCTAAGGATTCTTCTTTCTCCAGAAAGTAATGTGAAATTTCGATTAACATAGCAGACCTACCGATTAATTTTGTCTAGTACCAATTCAACCTCATTGCCTATAGTGCAAAACTGAAACGAAATCGTTCAACAACTCAATTCAACAGCCAAAGAATAAGAAAACTAAAATATTTGAATTTTGATCCGCAGATTAGGTTCCAGGATCGAGTTCAACCCCTATTTTAGGTGTTTTTCCTAATCAGAAACTCGATCAGAATTAAACACCGGAATAAAACATCGAAAGAAAATTCCAGAAATTTGCAATCGAAAAACGAAATTTACAAAAATGAAGGTGAAACACTTACACGAAACTTGCGGCGGAAACGGGACCGAAGATCAAGAGAGCATCGACAACGCTTGCAACCAAAGAAGAGCTTTGAGAGGACAGGATATGTCTGACTCACTGTTTTATTAATTATTGATTAATTCGGAATACAATGCTAGTCTGTCTTTTGTCCACCATGCCTTACATTTTAATATTATTTTTTAAAAATTCATAAAATCAGCTTTAATATCAATTTAAATTAAATTTTTATGGAATTTAATAAAATAAAATAAAAATTCATTCTCAATATTTTTTAATAGATTTTAGATATAAATGTTTTAAAAATATTTATATTCCCCGTTTAAAAATAATTTTGTATTTTTTTGAGGAGAAAATTGATTATTTTTCCGACTATTACGATTGATTCGATAGAGTAAAAATATGGTAAATTTTTTATAGTTTTAAAACTAGAGACCCAAGAGATTTAAAAACATGAGACATAACTTCCTCCATATTCGCTCATATTCTAAGTTTGGCTCTCTATGGCACCTGCTCCATATTCGCTCATGTCCTCGACTAGCTTCTAGTTGTTACCTAAATATATGTAAAAACTAGAGTGAGTATATAACTTCGTAAGTAGTCTACTTGTAGGCTTTTAATCGTGTCCATGGTGGATGGTAGGGATACTATACCCTAAAATTTGACCAAAGGCATAACACGGTTTTTGTATTAAGGACCTTGGTCTTAGACCACGAGTTCTTAAATTCATAAGATTTTGTTAGTCTGGTGTCTAGACCTCACTTATGCACGTATATGATACCTCAGTCTTTGATGAATTTAAGGAGAGTGGATCTTATTGGGTTGTCCACTTCCACTTGATACACAATGCATGTCACTAGTCCTGATCCAAAACACTCCGTTTAGAAGATCTTTTAGGTCACATGAGAAGTAAGCAACATAAACCTCAATATAAAACTTGGGCTCGATATTTGCACAAGAATTCAAAATTTAAATTTTGGCCATGGTTGTCCCAACATTCCCTTGCAACATAGTTTAGGTTCTGGCATCCTACGAGTAGGGCATCTAGAAAAGAGTTTGAACAAGGGAACCCACTAAAGCGAGAAAAATATATGATCATAATGTACTATGTATCGGGAGGTCTAGGGTCACTTAGGACATAAGGCGGGTCTAAATAGAGTAGTACCTTGCAGTCTAAGTGTCAAGGTACTACTCTATTTATAACCTTATAATAGGCTGACCATAAAACATCATAAGGACAATGTACAGGTATTTTGGTTATTTTACCCATATCTTTGGTTTAGGTCCTAAACCTGATCCTACGTCCATCAAATTTTGCTGTACATCCTAATTATAAGATATTAGGTTATCCATTAAAAACATTAAATTTGGGTCTTTAACTCGTGGTCTAGCCCAATCCTTTCAAATCTACTTAGTTCTGAGTTAACTTGAAGGTTATGAGGTAAGACCAAGCTATTCTTACAAATATTTTTTGAGGAAATACCAAAGTGGCTACTTACTTGCTCGGTGTGTTTGGAACCTTCGATCTCGCACCCTGATACTCAACCTTGTCCAATTTTTTTTTGTATTGGACCTGTAGGGTGTCAACATTAGGGAACCAAAAGTATTTGGGTTGAAACGAGTCTTGAATAGGAAAAATTAGGTAAATAAACCACTAGAGTCCATTTTTGGGTGACGTGGCCAATTGAGGTGAATTGACCACATCATTGTCTTCAACATCTATATAGAGAATAGAGACAAACATCGTCCATTAATTGAGAAGAACTACATAACACCGCTCATTAGTGAGGAAGTATGCACTAAAGACTAAAAAAGCATCCGAGAAGTATTAAGTAGGATATCCTTGAAGGTTCGTTAGGAAAGGAGTACGACAATTCATGAGCGGATGACTAGCTCAAGCTGAGTTGGTATGAACCATATAAGGAACAGACAATTCATGAGTAGATGCATGTGGTGCACTTAGAATAAATTAGCTTAGGAAACGAGGAAGTTGCCCTATTGTATGTTAAGAAACGACATAGCTCATTAGTGTGATCGACTCCTCAAACAAGAATTTTTAGAACCCTGATGAACTTTGAATATGTCAAGGTGGATTATGAATGGACATAACGAAAGATTTCCACCGTTCTGTAACCTAGGACAATACAAAAGTAACCATGACATGAACATAAATCTTAAGAGCCAACAAGATTGTTGGGTATGAACGTTTCATTCATGCCGTGGAAACATTAAAAAAGACTAAAGGTCAAGCAAACTTGCATGGAATAAATATGGAAGTTCTAATGAGTTTTTAATCTTCTTGCTCCAGCTTCTCAAACGTCGGCACAACTTAAGCATAACAACTATCCTGATTACATTCTAAATCATAGATTTAGTAACAAACCATGAAATCATAGATTTGGTAACAAACTAGTAAATCACTAGATTATCTTACTATACACAAATATGATTTATTCCACGTTTAACAATAGTATCCTATTTAAATCTGGTGAACATTAATGAAAAATGGACTTTCAATCCAGCTTATGTTTCTCATTCTAGATGTGGTATACAGTAGGGAAGAATAGAAGAAAAGTGACAGAGATTAGAACAGAGGACAGAGATGAATTGGGATCATCTTCCACCAGATATATAATCCTTGTAAGCCCACATCTCAAAAGTTTTAAATTCGATAGCAATTGCCCTGACTAAGCACCGAAAATCATCAATATTTTTTCCTTTCAACAATAAAATCAAGAACTTATGCTTAGAGTAGCACATACACATAAATCTCTTAGAGGAACATCGATTTTGTTGTTCTTAAATATTAAAATTTCCTTATTGGTTGAACCAGCAAAACCAACTTCAAAATTTCAGAGATTGATTTAATACATACTTATTACATTCATCATTTGTGCACGATTCACTTGTTCTAATCAAATAAATCATTTATGCACGAATCAATAAGTGATCAGCGAGGATATTCACTTTGTTCCAATCAAATTAAATGGAACAAATTACCGACTCTCATTTATTTATTGGAAGACCAATGTTTACATATTAGTTTTGCATATTGGTGTGAAATTCATTTATTTATTGGAAGTCTAAAAAGTAAATCAATGTGTCTAAATCTTCAGAAGTCGAGTATCGAGCAGATGTTTTCACGCTTTAGAAGATAGCAATTTGACAAGTTGAGTGTGATTGACATACACAACAGGTGAATATTAAGAAGTGTGATTTATGTTTTTCAGTCAGGATTGAAAGTTAATCTTAATTAATATTCACAACGTTGGAATAGAATACAAACTATCAACTAAATCTATAAATATGATAAAATTAGGGAATAAATCCAACAGAGTATAAAATATATTTCATAACTAACTTTATATCCGAAATAAAAAAATTAAATTGCTATCTTCCAAAGGTGAAAACTTCGACCAATTGCTCAACTTTTAATGATATGTCACCTTGATTTGCTTTTTAGACTTTCAATAAATAAATGAATTTTACATTAAATACAAAATTGGAAACATCACGTCTACGTAAATATGCAAAACTCATAATATGCTGCCTTTAATGTATCGTAGAACTCGAAGAGCTGCTTCTCGGTTCATGATGCATAAATGATTTACTGGGTTGATTATTTGTTCCATTTAATTTGATTGGAACAAAGGCGGATCATTCATGCATAAATGATTTACTACGGGATTGTTAATTTGTCCCATTTAATTTGAGTGGAACAAGTGAATGAATATCTTGCATGATCAGAGTAATGAATATAAAAAAAAATGTGTTAAATCAATATCCGACGTTTTCAAGCTGAATTTGGCTGATTTCACCCTAAAGAAAATTTTGGTATTTAAGAACACCAAGTTATGTGTTCCCCTTGAATCGCTCTCATTTATGCGCTTGAACTACGATAAACATTAAGTTCAATCGGTACCAATGGCCATAGAAACTAGGAATTAAAACTTTGATTTTATTCTGAAAAGGAAAAATATTGATGATTTGCAGTGATCCCAATTCATTCATCCTTTGTTTTCATCTCTGTCACTTTTCTTTTGTTCTTCCTCTTCTCTAGATACTGGGTGTACATGGTTCGGGTTGGGTTGGGTTGAGGGATTTTTTTTTGACCCAACTCACCGTTTGGGTTGGTTGGATTGATAACCCACCCAACCCGAAACTTTTCACAACCCAACCCAACCCAACCCTCTATTTTCGAGTTGGGTTTGGGTTGAGTTGTCAATTTATTTTTGAGTTTTATTTATTCTTAATTATTTGGATACAATTTTACATAAAATATATTAAAAGTTCATAAACAAACACAATTAATCTATAATTATTCACACACAAAAAAATCAATCAATAAAAAACAAGGAGCGAAAATAATTGACTAAGTACCACTCTAGCAAACTTATTTATACAAAAGATTCTTAATATATTTTGTATATTTATTTAGCTCGGGTCAACGCGAAGGTTTTTCCATTGAACAAGGTCTCGTGGCTTCGCCCCTTTTCCGTTCGAGTTCGTTATTCTCAGTTATTCTTGAACTATCTCTTTCACTTGGTAAAGCAGCTAATTAATTTTCTCTCTCTCCCTTCTTTCACTCTATCCTGCCTTCCTTACAAACCTGAAACCGAACCGATTCAATTCGAGTTTAGAAAAATGACCCCGACCCTATCTGAAATGCTAATCCAACCCAACTCAACTCTTATAATTCACGTTGGGTTGGTTCAGATTGCCGAATTGTCAGGTTGAATGAGAAACCAATACAAGCTACCAAAAGTATTAAAATAAAATATAAAATATACTAGTCAATTTCTAAAAATGAGGGAAAAATCGTAACTAATTACAACTATATAAAATATATTCTATAACTAAGTTTATATCTTAAATCAAATGTCTTAATACTCCTTCAAGTTAGTTAGGTGTGATTGACAGAATATATTTTATATAGCTGTAACCGATAGAAAATGACAACCTATTGGGTAGCTTAATCCCGAGCATCTCAACTTTCTTTTTCATCATCAAACCTGTTCCTCACATCACTACGAAGCTAAAGCAATTAATTCCATCCAACGAGATCAATTGCCTAGGATGAATTTCTCGACTTTTAGAAACAACTCGATTTCTTACTTGATAATATACTCATTCAAATTTGAATCAACCTCTAACAACTTAGACGACATACATAATCTTCATTTCCATTTACTTTTTTTTTTATTTTTTATTTTGGCTCAGCTATCCCACCTAACCGAGCCATTCCAATAAAGAAACGAATCTATTCGCCGAGCAAAAGGAGAGAGAGGGATTCAAACTCTCGATACTAGTTTTCAAGACTAGAGCTATCAGCCACTCAGTCATCTCACCGAAAGATAATTTCTATTTGATTTATATTCTATATCATTGTTTAGAAAATTATCTTTATGGAGTGCTACTTTTGCATAAACTCAACATAATCGAGGTTGTTTTTCAAAATTTCTAACTTATGAAGCTATTCGTGTTTTTTGCCTTTTGGAACTACTTATCCAATTTTAGAACTTTGAGGGCTATTTTTCTAAATTCAAATTTTGAATATTATTTTTATTTCTTTCTTTATCATCTTCTTCTTTTCCTTCTACAACTTCACAAATTTTTTATTAAAAAAAATATATCATAAATACCCTTTTAAAATTTTCATTAATACTCTTTAAACGTTTTTAAAAAATATTTTAGAACTAATTTTTTATATTTAAATTTGTGACTTTTTTGACAAAATTATTGGTAATTTTTATTTATTTATTTTTGTTAAAATTACTGGGTGGATTATAAAAAAAATTGGATGGAGAGTGGAGATTGCAATTTAAGTAAAAAGGTTAAATTTGATAAAATAGAAAAATGAATTTCCAATTAAAAAAAAAAAAAAAAAAAAAAAAACGGAAGTGGACAAAAATGGTGATCTAAAAGAAAAGTTGGAAGGGTAAAATAGTAATTAACCTTTCAACGGTAAACGGCAAATGAATGAACTAAGAAGAAAAATTAAGGAAACCAAACCACGCGTAGACTGCAACAGAGAAATGGAAGAACCCCAAACACTGTTGCCTTGATCCTTCCGAATTCCTCTATCCTTCTTCCATTCCCCCAAAATCATCATCTTCATCTACAATTCTTCGACATTTTTGGTATGTAAACTTACACAGTTCGGTGAAGAAGCACAAAAATGGCGTTGAATATGAAAACTCTCACCCAAGCCCTGGCCAAGACCGCCGCGGTGATTGAGAAAACCGTTCAGACCACCGTCCAGGAAGTCACCGGACCCAGGCCCCTTCAGGATTACGATCTTATCGATCAGATCGGCTCCGCCGGTCCTGGCATGGCTTGGAAATTGTATTCTGCGAAGGCTCGTGATTCTTCGCGGTCTCAGCAATATCCCGCTGTTTGCGTATGGGTTTTGGATAAGAGGGCTCTATCGGAGGCTAGGGCTCGCGCGGGGTTGTCGAAGTCTGCTGAGGATTCGTTTTTGGATCTGATTCGATCCGATGCGGGGCGGTTGGTGAAGCTGAGGCATCCGGGAGTGGTTCATGTGGTGCAGGCGTTGGATGAGAATAAGAATGCCATGGCTATGGTTACCGAGCCGCTGTTTGCTTCGGTGGCAAATGTTGTTGGGAATCTGGAGAATGTTGCTAAGGTTCCTAATGAGCTCAAAGATTTGGTATGTAGAGCCCCATTTCCCTCAATTTTCTTTATTTTTTCTTTTTCCAAGGTGTTTTCCAATCTGGGTTAGTTTAGTAAATGCGAAACCAGATTGAGTTTGAGGAGCCTCTTATGTTATTCAATTGAATTATCGGTCTGAAAGTTGTGATATTGGGTAATCTAGTTGATGCCAAAATATTATAGTCATTTGCTGCAATTTGTGTGGATACAATAATCACTCGACGTAATATTTATTGTCAACTTCTTCATAAGTTTCCAATTTCGTTACACTTGCTTTGAAGAAGATGGGTAATGATTACATACAAGCTTGAGTTGTATTGTCAATTTAACTTGTGTACATTTTTTATGGGAGAAAAGCTTTTCATTGATAAGTTAAAGACATGAAAAATTCATGTTAGAGTTGTTATTGTTTTCTGTAAATATATTAGTTGCCTTGTTATTTATTGTTTTTTTTTTTTTTTTTTTTTTAATTTTTTAACTTTCTCCTACTTTGATTTATCTTGTACCTATGCATATATCTCTTTTGTAAGTGAAATAGAGGGTTCTGATTTTCTCAAACCTTTTGCAGTTATGTGGTACTAGAGCTTTAGGTCAATTAAGGTTTTATTTTTCTTTTGACCTATGGTTTTGTCAACCAATTGGTTCTTTTTTGTTGCCGTTTTGTCTCATTGACCACATCATTCGAAAGCCTAGTCGTTGATCAATGTTTCCCTAAAATTCAGTCTAGATCTGAGCGGTATGTGAGGCTCACGCATTGGTGTCACCACCACACACTGGCACGTGAGGGCGTGTGTGCTGCTGGTTGTGATTTGTCTTCCGTGGGTTTGCTCACCATATTATACTCAATCTATTGGTGTGTTGGTTTTGGTCATACCGTGTCCGGTTTTTTGGTATTTGGTGGCATCCTTGTTTGGGAATATTATGGTTTCTTGAGATACAATTTATCGTTTTCTGTTAAGCTAGAAATTGGTCTATTTGGGGTTATAGTTGAAAAAAATGTAGTAGTAATGTTTTCGACATCATTTTGATGACATCCAAGATTACAAAACATGAGCTAAATGTGGTACCCACCCCCCTCATCTGCAAAAGGGCCTTGGAAGTACATAAAGGAACATCAAAACCTCATCACCAACCGAATTCGCCGTAGGGTGGGTGATGGAGGAAGCACATCATTTTGGACCGACCTATGGATTGAAAATATCACGCTAGCCCTATGGTATCCACTTTTGTACAGGCTCTCTCATTGCCAAAAAGCCACGATAAAAAATATATGGAATGTTGTTAACAAATTTTGGGACTTAAAACTTGGTAGGAATTTAAAGGATAATGAAGCAACAAAATGGGTTGAATTAAGCCTTGCCTTGTCTCAGTGATATTGTCAAACGAAGCAGACTCATTGACTTGGCTCCCTAGCGCTGACGGGGTCTACTCTACAAAATCCTTGATGATGGTCATGAGGAAAAAAGTAGAAGCAATAAATCCGGTAAAGACAGTATGGAAATGACATCACCCTATAAAGGTGAAGTTCTTCCTAGGGGAAATAGCACATGAGCCATTAGCACAAGCGAAAATCTTCAAAAAAGAATGTCTTGCATTACTCTTTCTTCAAATTGGTGTCCATTATGCAAGAAAGTAAAGAAATCACAAAGCCACTTATTTATGCAATGCACATACGTTCAGAACTTTTGGACAACAATTCTCAATATATTCGGATGACATCTCACACCTCCTTAGGAGGTAAAGGATCTATTGGACATGACCTTAACGTACCACCCATTCAAGAATGCAAAAGGCCTACTCGGAAAAGCCTCATCATGACTTTCTTTTGGAATTTGTGAAAAGAAAGAAATAAAAAGATATTCGCGGAAAAAACACAGACTTATACAAAACTCTTCAACAATGTGGTTTACTAAGCTATATCTTGATGTAAGCTGTCTAATATTTTTACTTCCTATAGTTATACCTCCCTCATTGTAAATTGGGAAGGTCTTTTGTAATCATCATCGATATTACATTTCTTTTGTAAATTTCAATCATCAATGAAATTGTCTCTTATAAAAAAAAAGAAAAAAAAAGAAAAGAGCCGAATGAAACCAATTTTATGCATGGTGGACTAACGTTAGTCATTATATTTAGAGCATTGATATGGAGGATCATTTGACTGCAAAAGCACCATAGATAGATGATACTAGAATTGCTTGGTTAAAGGGCGATTCTACGGATAAAGAACTCAATTGAGAGTGAGATAGTTGGGCTAGTTATCACTGTGAATCGGTTAAGGGCTATTGGAACTCTTGAAATTTCTTTTTTCAAGGAACGGAAACATTAGTATAGTGTTTGATGCGTGCAAAACTCTTTTTCAACCTGATCAAGGTGATAAACCTCCAACGGGTTATTTTATGGAGTGCAAGATAACATTTGTAGATTTTGATGATTTGCTATTGATTGGTATTGATGTAAAAGTAAAGACTGCCCAGCATGAGCAATTATTTATGAGTTTCCTAGTTTACCTTGCATCTAAATATGATACGACTAAAGATTAAGTTCTTTCTAGTTCAAGCATCTCATTGTTGGAAGACGATTATAATTGAAGTCTTTGCACAGAGAAGTTGCAAGTGATTTTTCCATTTGAGTCTATTATCCAAGTGAATAGAGGTAATAGAGAGGTAGGATCGAACATGTCTTGAGGAAATCCCAATACTCAAAAGTCAAATTCAAGAGATGTTGTTTGCCACTATTGTCACAAACCTAAACATATGAAATGTGATTGCAGGAAACTGTTGAATAAGAGCTAGTGGTTTCAATTTTTACATGTTGCCTCTACTTCTTATGCAAAGGTCTATTATGATTTATTGAAGAAATGACCTGAATTATATCTATGTTAATCCTAGCCTTAATTATATCTATATTGTTATCTAGTATTTAAGAATTTAGTTAGATTTTTTTTATTTTTTTTTTGTTTACTTAGTATCTAGGGGTCTAGTTAGAACTATTACCTTTCTTTATTATAAAAGGCACATGTATCTCCTTGAAAATTAAGGAGTGATGTGAGTAAGATAATTTAAACTTGTAACATGGTATCAGAGCCATTCTATTCCGAGAGGTATGATTAATCGTGTAGCCTTTGTAGCTATCAATCTTCCACCTTAACCAAATTTATTCAGAGCCTTCATAGCTACTGTTGAAGTCGTATCGTCAAAGTTGTGCGATCAATATTGTATATAATCCTATCCTGTCCAAGTTGGATATGGATGATATCTCTTTTGCAACCTGAGGGGAGTATTGAGGGAATAATCTTAATTATGTCTATGTAAATCCTAACATTAACATTCTTTGTCCTTAGTGTAATCATTTGTCTTCTTTAGGTAAACATTTGTCTTCTTTAGATTGTGAGTCCTCCCAGTTTACTAAGTTTCATCTTCCAAGTCTGTACCCTAGGGTCAATAAACGAGCAGTGCTCTTTTTTAGTTTGCCCATTTTGATGCCTGAGGTCAGTGTCCTATTGGGTCCAAGAGAGAGTTTGGTATTTTGTTTCCTTTGTAGACGATTATTCTCGTGCAATTTGGTTATATTTAATGAAAAGTCTCTGTAGAGTTATTTTTCTCATTTTTGTAACTTCCATGTTGAAATTTGCTCAATTTAGTGGTTCTCTTAAAGTTCTACGAAGTAATAATGTTGAAGAATACTTTTCTCGTGCTCTTAGTTCTTATTTAGGTGAACATGAAATTTTTCATCAATCTTCTTGTGTTGATACTCCATCTCAAAATGAAGTTGTAGTATGAAAGAATTGCCATCTCCTCAAAATTGCAAGAGCCTTAATGTTTCAGATGTATGTTCCAAAGTATTTTCGGTCTGACGTTGTTTTGACGGGCTTTTTTCTTAATAAATCGCATGCCTTCCTAAGTTCTTAAGGGTGAGATACCTTGTCATATTTTGTGTCTCAGACAACCTTTGTTTTCTCTTTTACTCAAACTATTTAGTTGTACTTCCTTGCTTGGGAAATTCACCCCCAACTCACAAAACTAGATCCGAAGTTCTTAAAATTTATATTTCTTGGTTATTCTCGTGTTCAGAAAAAGGGTATTGGCGTTATTTTCAGTCTTGATCGATACTTTGTCTTTCTGATGTCACGTTCTTTCAAAAAATTTCTTTCTTTTCTTCACCTTCAACTAAGAGTTAGGAGATCATTTAGAGGAAGATGATGATTTTCTTGTCTACATAATTGTTTCCTCTTTTGAGTCCTCTAACCATCCATCTCCATCTATACCTATTTCTAATGACCCACCTGCTACTCAAGTTTATTCTCGACGACCACTTCCCTTAGTTACATGCCTTGTACTAAAGGTTTCTTTGTCCTTGGATTCAGGAACAAACGATGATCTTCCTATTGCTCTTCTTAAAGGTAACGCCAGTACACTTATTCCATTTCCTCTTTTGTTTCATATAACCTTTTGTCATCTTCTACATGTTTTTTCATTGCATCCACGAAGTCTGTAAGCGTTCCTAAAACTGTTCATGAAGTTTTGTCTCATTCTAGATGATGTGCTGCAATAGTAGAAAGCATTGCCTTAGATGAGAATTGTACTTGGAATTTAATTTCTCTTCTGGTAGGCAATAAGCTATCAAATGTACATGGGCAAGCAGTCAATGTCAATCCAGAGGACCTGTAGCTCGGTCGAAGTCTCGTCTTGTAACACAAAGACTATGCAAAAACTTATGGTGTCGATTATTCTGATACTTTTTCTCCGGTTGCTAAATTGGCTTTTCTCAGGTTATTTGTTCCATTAGCATCCATTCATCGTTGGCTCTTGCATCAACCTGATATTAAAAATGCCTTTTTTTATGGTGATCTTCAAGAAGAGGTGTATATGGAGCAACCACAAGATTGCTCAGGGGGAGAATGGAATGGTACATCACCTTTTTAAATCCTTGTATGGATTTAAGTAGAGACCACAAGCATGGTTTGGAAAATTAAATTAGGTGATTGAAAACTTTGGAATGTGGAAAAGCACATCAGATCATTTTGTCTTTTATAAACAATTTGAAAGTGGTGTCATTCCGTTGGATGTGTATGTTGATGATGTTATAACTGGTGATGACACATTAGGCACCCGATCACTCTAGACCTTTCTCCATTGATCAAAAAACAGAAACCACTGTAGATGGAGATCATCTTTTCCTCTTTTTTTTTTTCCACGGTAGATGGAGGTCATCTTTTAACCTTTTTTTGGTGGAGGCTTACTAAATGTTTTGGGTTTCACTTCAAGATGATGATTTAGCTCACCGTTTTAACAAGTCTGGGGTTGTGTAGTATGAGATTCTTAAGTCTGATTTCTGTTGTCCTTGTTTGGTGTGTGTGTGTGTTATTTGTAAACTTCATCCCATTCTTTTGTAAAAGTGTTTATTTTGTTGGTTTGCCATTTGTAAATGTAAGTGTTTTGTGGATAATTATGAGTAAGTGTCAAATGTGTTACTAATAAATTAATGTTGAGAAAGAGCTTCTATTCTATCCATAAACCCATTTCTTCATTGATTGAGAAAATCAATTCTGACTTATATTTCTCATATGTGGCATATGCATGATTATATATACGGTTGAATCTCTAATCATGTGATGCTTGTAGCTTGCTTAAAGGCTTCTCTGCTCTCATCAGATTGTTCTTCATCTACATTTCACAGGAAATGGGATTACTGGAAATAAAGCATGGTTTGCTTCAGATAGCAGAATCTTTGAACTTTCTTCATAGCAATGCACATCTCATTCACCGTGCTATATCTCCTGAGGTACAATTTTATTTCAACTTTTTCCTTGCTTGGGATCAGGCTAAGTTAATTGGTGAAAATCGTTTTGATTAAAAAAAGTTATTCTCTGTTTATTACCTCATTGTCTTGGTAGCTTAAAACCGTTTTTTAAAAATCCTGAGATTGTGTGAAGTTGGTTTTTTGCTTCATTGAGAATTGAAAAGGCACAAGTGCTGAAGTGTTGAATGATACAAACTCAGTAGAGTTGTTGAGAGAAATACCCCCCACTTCAAAATAACAAAGAAGATTGCAGAAAAGCTCCCATCTTCTATTTTATTGGTCTCAGATCCTCAAACATGTAGACCCAATTCATGATTCAATTGCTGCAGATAATTTGAACCACGAACAGAAACTAGATACAACTCCCCACCCATCCACCCTGTGCAGTTCCTAATACATTTGATCTGTGTATGTAACTTGAAATTATGACTTTGCAGAATGTCCTCATCACTTCAAATGGAGCTTGGAAACTTGCTGGATTTGGCTTTGCAATTCCAGTCGATCAGACTTCGAGTGACATGACTGCCATGCAGGGTTTCCACTACTCAGTGAGTTCGACATCCACTGGTTGCTTGTTAAATTTTAAACGTTATAAAATCTGTTGGATAGTGCCTTTGTCAGGCAGTTGTGATCTGAAAAGGAGGTCAAGTCTTTTTGATATGGAACTTTCCATTTATATGCATTTTCGTTCTTTTATGATTTATTCACTCTATAATCCTGTTCCATTGGTTTGTAAAAAAGAAAGAAAGAAAATCCTGTTTCAGTTTCATGCTCCAGCCTTCAGTTTAGTCATAAATTTTACATCCTTATTAGTGTGTCTTGTATCTATGAATACTGGGCGTTGCTTTTATCCTCATGTTAATGTACAAGCTAGCCAGCTTCCTATAATTTTCACTCTTTATACAGATTTTGCTCATACAATATTATGATATGATTAAAGATCATCGTCACCAAAACTAATTGAGACTTCTATGTTAATTTTTGTTAAAATGCACAGGAGTATGACGTTGAAGATTCTGTGCTACCTCTTCAGCCATCGCTGAATTATACTGCTCCTGAGTTGGTCAAAAGTAAATCATCTTTGGCTGGAAGTTCCTCTGATATTTTCAGCTTTGGATGCCTTGCTTACCATTTGGTTGCTAGAAAGCCTCTGTTTGACTGCTTCAACAATGTTAAAATGGTATATCCAAGTTCATTCTTTCTTCACTTAATCACCTTTTCTGACTAATTTGCTTACAATGCTTATTATTGCAAGTTTAAATCATCTTACTTGCTTTTCTTTCTTTCTTTTTCTTTTTTTTTTTTTCCAAAGAATGACATGTTTCTTTTATAGGGAAAGACCGACTAAGTCTAAATCAATAGATAATCTAAATTCCCTAAATACTATTAATCAAATCTCTAATTACTATGTCACAATAGATCTAAATAATAATTCCTAGATACTAGATAACTAAATCTAAATAATAACCCCTAGATATTAGGTAATTAAATTTAAATCAATCCAACCAGATAAATTAGGGAGTTCCAGTACATCCCTTGTTTAATGAGATTACATAAATAACCTTCGACACTCCGTTCAAGCTGAGTAATAGATATCAATCATTCTTAGTTTGGATACTAACTCATGAACTAAACAAATATGTCCTAAATTAATGCTAATATATTTGACTAATGGGAAAGTCTTGTCCAGATAATTTTGATTTTCATGATAGGAGATTCTTGTTTTTCTGGTCTTTCCTTGTATATTTCAATTAGTTTGAGTCTCCTTAAATGGCTTGATGTAGAAGGAAAACCATATTCTTGGTCTTCAGCGGAAGAAATCAAGTACAAAACTCTCTCTGATTTCTAGTTTAGTTAATTAAGAACCACTGGTGTTTCTAATGTGAATTTATTAGCCAAGCGTATAAAATTAGTACATTTTTCCTGTTTTCTTTTCTTGAGGCTAGCAGACCTTTATGATTATGACTGGTGTTAATGAAGGTGTTGAGAGGTCTACTGTAATTTTATTAAGAACACACTAAAAGTTCCAGCTGATGCCCAGTAGCACTTGTTATTGAGCTTCAATTAGTCTGCCTGTAAGCGTTGAGGTCCGGGAGTGATTAAGATTCCTGGTCCTAAAACTTGTAAAGCGATAAAGTATTAGTATGCATTGGAAAATAGCATGCTATTACAAAGGCTTGCTTTTAGTGTCCTCAACTGTGTGCTACTATACCACTACCCGTTATGCATGGTACACAAATCAATTAGCTATTCTTTTCAACTTAAGTGAATTGGAAATGTTGTATGCTGAATTATGTATTTAAACCGCATTATGTATTATGATGCTGGAAGCTTGATAATGTTGCCATATATTGGTTGGTTTTGTACATGTATTAGCTTTTTTTTAAGGATGTGTACATGGTGCACTAAAGCTTTATTGTTGTACTTAGTAGTTGTTATAGAGTTACTTTTCATCTCTCTATCTGAATTCTTAAAAGGTATAGACTGAGGATAATATACCTGTTGGAAAAACTATTATATGAAAGTTAAAGGAATTGGCACAAATATTCTTGTAAATCATACCATTTATCGAAGTTCCTAATTCTTGTTATTTTTTTCTTTTGGTTTTCTGTTCCTTCCCCCTTAGTACATGAATTCCTTAACTTACCTGTCAACTGAGTCGTTTGCTTCAATTCCTCGGGAGTTAGTTCCTGATTTGCAAAGAATGCTCTCATCAAATGAGTCTCTCCGGCCAACAGCAATGACGTTCACAGGTAATACAATTGGGAATTCCATCTAACTGATACATCCTCCTTCAGCTTCAAGAGAAATTATGTTGATTAAGTTGTAACATTGGATATTTGGTACCGTCCACAGAAGTTGGAAAATAGAAACGGTTGCACAAATTACATGCTCTTGATGAAATCTAATATGAGATTCGAATTATCCTTTTCATGTTGATTATGCCACTTGTAAGTATGCTTAATGTTAGATCCTTCGTGATTCTGACTAAAGCACTCCCCCCAGAAAAAAGCACAATATTAGTCATTTTTCCATTGTTTGTGCTGGTTATAGTCTGTTCAAATCTACATTTATTTGATTTTCTTGCAGATTCCCCATTTTTTCGGGATGACACAAGGCTGCGTGCTATTCGCTTTCTTGACCACATGCTTGTAATTCTTTCCATTTCAACTTTACTGATTTGTGTTTCGCTGAAGTGTTATCCAGCAGTTACTTAAAATAACAAAGTAAGGATAGTTGAAATTGGAAATTTGTTACTTTATTATTAATACTTTTCAGGAAAGAGATAACATGCAAAAGTCTGACTTCTTGAAAGCTCTATCTGATATGTGGAAAGATTTTGATTCCCGTATATTGCGCTATAAGGTTTGATTTTCTTCTGGCATATTTATCTATGAATTTTCTGGTTGTTGTCATGCTTTCTGATCTTACATTATAAAATTTTGTTTCTTTTATTAGATACAAAAATTCATTGATTGAATGAAGCATGTTAGGTGATAGAAAACAAGCTAAAGATAATCGTTGTGGTTGACTTAGTGCCCAGTGGTCAAGGCCCAAGGGGACATGGTGAAAAGCCGTAAACCATGTCTTTGATGCATGGGTTTAAATTATGTGGCCACTACCTACCCAACTCTCTTTTGCCAAATTTTATAGGATTAAAATGGTTGTCCTCTGAGGTAGATGAGACTACACGTAAACTAGTCTAAATGCTTACAATTAAAGGGGAAAAAAAAAAACAGGAACAGCCAACGATATATGATAAACTTCCCCAGTTTGTAGAAATGAAGGACGGACTACAGTTGAAAAACTCTTTAGGATGCAACTACAAAAGGAACCAAAGATACTTGATGCTATATTTTGAAGCAAAAGTCAGCCTTATCAAAGTAGAACACCAGAATTTGAATCCTCAGGGATGAACAACTAATGGATTGCAATTGTTGCCCCTCCGTTTTGTTTTGTTTTTTTTTCATCGGTTGAATTATTTGATTACACTTAATAACGCAATTTCCAGAAACACCCTTGTCTTGGACATGGTGCTTTGACTACTTATAAGTTATCTCAGTTTGCATTCCAATTAGTAATTACTCCACAGAGTAAGAATATAAATAAGTCCATCAAATGCTCACACACATTTATAAGACGAGGAGTTTACTAGTAGTCTTGTGCTTTCCCAACTTAAAATATATATATGTAGTAAAAGAATAGGGATCTCCCATTGAGGGTTTCGTTGTGTCTTTTGCAGGTCCTTCCACCTCTCTGTGCAGAATTACGTAATATGGTTATACAACCTATAATTCTTCCCATGGTATTCACAATAGCAGAGTCTCAGGTACAAAACCTCCATGGTTTCATTATTTATTTATTAATCTTACTAAGGTTGCATGCAAAAGTTGACGTTGAAGTTTACAGAATTGATAGGGGCCATATGAAGTTTATTAATTTCATGTTATATTCTTGATTTCCATTTTTTTTTTTTTTTCAATGAGATTTCCTGGCATACTGCAGTTCCACTAAAAATCTGAAGTTGGTAGGTGTATGGTACTAAATAGTAATAAAATATAGCATATCTCAATTTGTTCCTAAATACTAAACATATGTATATATGTAGACACACCACACACATTTTTGTTGCTTTCTTTTAAGATGTGCAATTTTCTTTTTCGTAGGTGGACTTGGTAAATACATGTTTGGTTCTGAGTATAACTTAATGATGGATAAATTAAGGATGGTATTGGTTAATTTTTTCCCGTATTTAAACATATATATAGATAGATATAAATACATATACACAAATACATACACAGATATGTATATAAATGTATATATCACTCATGCATTTTAGTTGCTTTCTTTCAAGTTTGTCCGGTTTTCTTTTTCGTATGTGGACATGGTAAATACATGTTCTGAATATAAACTAGTGATGGTATTGATCAATTTGTTTCCTTATATTAACACACACACACACACACACACACACACACACATATATGTTCATGCATGTATGCACACATACGTATCTATATAAATGTATATATGAGTTTTCTCTAAGATTGTGTTGCTTGAACCTGGACTTCGTAATGCATGGATTTTTTTATTATTTAATTATTTATTTTGCTGCATTACTTTTGGGTCTGAGGTGTGTTAAACAAGCCAAGAAGTTGCGACTTCGTCTAGATTGATATGTAGAATCTGGAATTTTTTAGGAATGGATTTAATGACTTGAATCTTGTTGTTGTTCAATTTCTATATTTCAGCTGGACTATATTGTTGCCTTATCTATCCGTCTTATAATAAAAAATAGAGACACTTCATGGTTCATTTACAAGGGAGGAACTGATGTTTAATTGGCTGACATATTGTTAGCTTCTCTCCTTGGTTGATGCCTTCCTCTTCTCTGTTTTGAGAAATATAATCTTTCATTGATGGGATGAAATGTAAAATATGAAAACTATATACCCCTACATCAAGGAGCTTTACTAAAATATTTTTTCTATATATAAATGATGGTATGAGTGTGATATGACCCTCCTAAGACCACAATCAGAGGTTCTTATTTTTATCAATTGGAGGGCCTTTTTATTAGTATATTCCGCTGTTCGTGTATTTACTAGTTAGTTGTGACTTGTGTTATCTTCTAATTCTTCTGCGGTTCATCTATTTACTATTTGGTTTTGTGGGATAATAATTTTGGAATATAAGATTAATTTCTTAAATCTTGCAGGATAAACATGATTTTGAGCTATCAACTTTGCCATCTCTTGTTCCTGTCCTGAGTACTGCTTCAGGTGACACATTGTTGCTGCTTGTGAAGCGTGCCGATCTTATTATTAACAAGGTAACGTCAAGTAGGTATGCTTTTTGTGAGGTGATGCTAGCTGGTAATTTTACATGCTAAAATGTAACTAATTATATATAGTGCTCTAATTCCACATCTATCTTTATTTTATAATACTGTGAGGTCAAGGGAGAGGTGAATAATTTTTTGAGTATAGAGTGGAACATAAAAGCTTCTTGATACCACTCGATTATGAGTCATGACCAAGGAAATAGGGAATTAATTCAGAGGAATAGAGACATGGGAAGGTTTCGTGATATAAGGGGGATGGATGCAGAGTCTTTGGTCGAAAAAAGAATGAAGGAAACCATTATCGCAGCTCCAGTGGAAAAGCTCTTCAGGAATACAGGGGGAAAGTTCCTTGCGGCTACAGAAGTTAGTTAACTGTAGGGACCATTTGTGGAGATTTCAAATTATCTGACAGTGGAGATTGGATTGGAGTACAATCCTAATCTAAGTAGCTAGCAGCTACATGAAGGAGATGTGTGTTTAGATGCTTTCTGGTCAGATATTATAAAAAATGCCAAAAATCATTAGGTTAAAACTGGTGAAGGGAAAATCTTTTGGCATATAGGGGAAGAAAGAAATGGAAGTTTTCAATGACCAAGGTGGAGGCGTTAGGAGGAGACCTTGAAATAGCTATTACCAAGATTCAATGTTCATTCTGGAGTCCTTTAAAAAAAAGAAAAAAATTATTCCCCAAGATTTAATCTTCTCGAGAGAGGTGAAAACAAAAGCCTCAAGAAAAAGTTAACGAGGCAAGAAAGAGATAGACTAAAAGTAGGAATGACCAGAGAAACGTTGATCAAGATCCATACCGTAGCATCTTTTCCCAAGAGTGATTACTTGATCTCGAAGGATAAAGAAACCATCCCACACCGATCTCCTCTGTATCGATGGAGAGCGACAAGACCCTATGGAGATCGAAGAAGAGAGATCAGGAAAAGACAACACTAAGACTATCTAATGCAACTCTTATTCGAAAGGAAATAAATACTTAGAGACAAGGAAAAAGGATGAACAAAGGTTTACTGCTAACCCAAAGGATTCTCCCAAAAAGAAACTCGTGATCCTTCCTCAACATAACACTTGATAAATTCAGAAAAGGGGGGAACAAGAAAAAGCTTCCCGAAGGTTTTCGCTAAGATCCCGAAACTCCCCACTTGAAATCCACTCAGAAGCATGGGAGCCATGCCCACTCACAGTCATTCTAAAGAGCTTTGTTGGGCATTCTCAAGTTCCCAATGCCCAGACTTGCTCGCTCAACAAGCTTCAATACCATCTCCCACTTTACCAAATGGGATATTCCCCCTCCCACAAAGTTACTTAGTCTCTGAAGCATTTTACTCATGGTGACTAGGATCCTAAACAAGGACAAGAAGAGTTGAGAATCTCACTGAAGACTGCCCGCATAAGAGTAAGTCTCCCCTCTTGGGAGAAAAAAACCTTCTTCCAACTCGACAACTATTTTAGGAACTTTTCCGATACATAATTCCAAAAACATGGCTTTTAGGATTACTACTGAAAGGGAGCCCAAATAAGTAGAAGAGAACTGGCTAACGTCACATCCCATTGTCATGGCCGATGATGCTAACTTGGAAGGACAACAATTTATACTAAAAAGAGAACTCTCTCCCCTGTTAATCTTTAGATCAGAAGTGACTTCTAAAAGGAACAAGAATCTGTTGAGATTAACAATTATCTCTCCTTTCCTAAACAAAAAAAGAGAGCATAGTTGGCAAACCGAAGGTGAGACAGGTGAACTAAGTCCTTATCCACCTTAAATCCATTGATCACATTCTTTTCCACTTCTGTCGTCACGAGCCTGATGCCACCACTAAGAGAAAAAGGAAAGGCGATCCGGATCACGTTGCCAAATTCCCTTTGTTGAATATTGCTTTTAGGTCTCCCATTAAGAAAAATAGAGAAATTTGCTGATCTGTCACAACTTCACATCCAAGTTCTCCACTTGGTTCTAAAACCCTTCTTCCCGAAACTATAGCTAGGAAACTCCAATCCACATGGTCATACGCATTCTTAAAGTCAATCTTAAAGATCATTTCTTCCTCTTTTCTCTCCTTATAGTCCTTGATGGCTTCATTAGCAATAAGAACTTGATCCAATCCAAAGTTCTCTGCCCTACAATAAAAGCTCCATAAGAACTAGAGATAGTACTAGGAAGCACTCACCTCAATCTATCAGCTAAGGTCTTAGCAATAATCTTATACAAACTTGCTACAAGGCTCATGGGTCTAATATCTTTTACCTTGTTTTCTCTTTCTTAGGAATGAGACATACGTAGGTTTCATTCTTTCTAGAATCAATAATGCCCCTCTCATGAAACTTACAGAAAACCTTCCACGAGACCTCCTTAATGCTATCCCAACAATCCTAAAAGAAGGCTATAGTGAAGCCGTCAGGACCAAGCCTAAAACCACCAAGTTAGGGGAGTTTGGTGTTGAACAAATGAATTTGAAGTTCTCACCAAGGAAGTTGACATTGCTTATCTTCGAAGGGAGTGATTCTCATGTATTTATGTTTTCAGACCGAGTGTTTTACAAAGTTAACCATTTGATGGAAACAGCCAAGATGGAAGCAATTTCTCTGTGCATGGCAGGCAATGTGCTAGCTTGGTTCTGATGAATCGAGAAGAGGAATTGGCATGTTGTTGGGAGGAATTTAGGTAGACATTGATTAAATGATTCCAGTTGCATGGGACCCTCCATATATGAATGCTTTTCATCCCTCTGTTAAGAAACAGGTGTGTGAGAGCGTATCAAGCAATTTGAGGTGTTGGTTGGTTGCACTGTTGAACTGTTACGTGAAGCTCCAAGTCTTGCAAGGGAGATATACTTCAAGAGGGAGGCCATGGAGGTGGGAACTCTTTTGAACCTAGCCTTTCACCCAAACAAATTCATATAATTAAAAAAAATATACCTTGTCCGTTTGGAAGAAAAGTGATGTGATAGGGGTTAGCTTTGGGACTGGTTTGGAAGGCTACAACAAAACTACAAGGGAGAAAGGATTGCATTTTGGCACAAGGATAAATATTGTCATGAATGACTACTTGTTAACAAGAGAGAACCAAGGTGGTTAAGGAGCCCATGATGTGATGGAAGTTGTTGTATTGTCACTTAGTTTGGCTGTAGGGATCTTGTTGCGGCGGACAATGAAACTGAAAGGAAAAGCACAAGAGAACTTGATGTTGGTCGTGGTGGGACAATGCATGAATTCATACTAGGTCTCAGTATTCAAGAAATCGTGGTATCGTATTTGAACTTATAACTGTTCTGTACAATTTAATCTTTGAAAATGTTTGCATGAATTTGTTTCATTGTGGACACTTGAATAACATTTACTACATTTAGCTGATTTTTCAGCCATCAGTTTATGTATTCCTTTTCCCTCCTTTGTTTTTCAATTCTATTTGATAGCATGTTCAAGGGCAACTTTTCTCATTCAACCAGTCTGACATTTTTGTAGACCAATCAAGAAGCATTAATAACAAGTGTCCTGCCATTGATTGTTCGGGCTTATGATGATAATGATGCTCGCATACAAGAGGAAGGTCTGAGAAAATCAGTTTCCCTTGCCAAGCAACTTGATACACAGGTGAGAGCTCCATATCTTGTGTTTATGATCGCTTTCTAGTTTATCCCCTCAAACCCTCTTCCTTTTCATGAAGGTGGGATAGTTAGTCTGCAAATGCATCAGAGAAGTGATGCTAGAACATACTTTGTTAGCTGTCTCTCTCTTTTCTTTATTCATTTATTTTTCTTGAAGCCTTTTTTAATTAAGAAATATTAGTTTTAGGATGTCTCAACAAGTTTCAAACTGTCAAATATTATCTTTTTTTGACCTTTTTTATGGTATGCACCACCCTTGCATTCACATTTGCTTAAATCGTCGTGTTCTTACAGTTAGTGAAACAAACAATTTTGCCCCGTGTTCACACCTTAGCTCTAAAGACGACAGTTGCGGCGGTAAGTATGTTCTTGCAGTTCTATTTGATTCTTCGTTCTTTGAAGATCTTTACTATTTGTTTGGTGTCTTGTCATCTTTTTTGTAATTCCTCCCTTCTAATGAAAGTAAAGTACCATTTCCTATCCAAGAAAAAGAAAAGGGAAAAAAAAGGTAATTGCAATTGATTGATACGTGGTTGTTTTTTATAGGCATTCATCTGTTAGCCTTTATCCTTGAGTGAACCTGAGAGAGTTATAATAATGTTGTTGACATGAATTACTTACGAGAGATTCCTGCTTCATTTTGATTGAGATGCATTATTGATGGTGTCTTCTAAGTGATTTTGGAATGGTAAATTAGCATCTTCCTATTTCTCTATTGACTATTGACTATTGATTAGGTACTTTCTGCTCAATTGTGTGATGTGTTTTACATATGTAAAAATGAGTGGTAATTTGGGCTTTCCTTCCTACGTACAGGTCAGAGTCAATGCTTTGCTCTGCTTTGGAGAATTGGTTCCGATGCTTGATAAACACGCAGTTCTAGAAATCTTGCAAACAATTCAACGTTGTACAGCTGTTGACCGTTCTGCTCCTACTCTCATGTGTACCCTTGGGGTAGCAAATTCAATCCTTAAGCAGGTACTTACCATATCTAGTTCAACCTGTTTTTGGAAGGATACTCTTGCAAAATATTTTTGTGCACTACTTGAACCAACTTGCCTTCTGACACTCATTTTGTCAGTATGGAATTGAATTTGTTGCGGAGCATGTTCTTCCTTTACTCACACCTCTTCTTTCAGCCCAACAATTAAATGTTCAGCAGTTTGCTAAATATATGCTTTTTGTCAAGGACATTCTCAGGTAATATTGTTAAACACTACAACCAAAATCTGTATGCATGATTGAGGGCACGCACGTTAATGTAGCTTCATGCTTTTGGAGAGGTTACTCTTAGCAGTATATTTCTGATTCTAACGATATTTATCCATCGCAGGAAAATAGAAGAGAAAAGAGGAGTCGCTGTTTCTGATTCTGGAATATCAGGAATGAAACCCTCTCTGATTTCTAATGGCTCACAGTCACAATCATCAATCACAGCAAGTGATGTCTCGGTTCCAACAATAAAAAGTCGACCTGCTTGGGACGAAGATTGGGGCCCGACTTCTAAGACACCTGCATCCTCACAAAGTTCTACTGGCAATGTCTTGTCTGCTCCTGTTGTTCTTGGTGGTCAATCCATAGCTGGAAATTCTATACAAACAAATTCTGTTGTGACGACATCTCTGTCTAGTAATCAAACTGTTGCATCCTGTCTTCCAGTTGATATTGAGTGGCCTCCTCAGAACTCTACCAGTAGTACACCCATAATAGCTGATTCTGGGATGCAAGCAACTACAGGATCATCATCCACTTCAAGCTTGGATGGCGAGGACCCTTTTGCTGACTGGCCTCCACGTCCTAGTGGATCATTAGCAGGTGCATCAGGAGCTTCGAACAACGGAGTGGTCGGACCATCCAAGAACAAATATGGAACTGCTTCATCCATGACTACACCGAACAGTTTGAACTTTCAAACAAACGACAATGCTAGTTGGACCCTCAACAACCAAAATACTAGTGAACCAATGATACAAAATCATGGAACTTCGACTTTCAATTCAAGCAGTCCGGGGAGTGGAGGCATCAATTCCCTAAATTCTATTGGATTCCAGAAGCAAAATCAGGGAATACCATCCCAGTTTACTTATGATGCCGACAAGAAATCCACTGATCTTGGATCCATATTTGCGCCGAGTAAGAGTGATCAAAATATTGCACCTAGACTTGCCCCACCCCCCTCAACTGCTATTGGTATAGGAAGAGGAAGAGGAAGAGGGAGGGGGGTTTCGTCAACACTTCGTTCTACTCAAAACAAATCATCATCTGGGCAACCTCCCCTGATGGATTTGCTGTAGTGGGTGGATTCTCTGTATCAGAAATATTTGGAAGATACAGATTGCCTTTTGTAGATTTTTGATCTTGTGGCACCCAGAGATGGATCTGAGGAACTGCATATCAGGTATGAGTACATTCTTTTGACCCTTGCAAGTAAAGCGTGAGTTGGGTATGCGAGTTGATTTTTGGTAAATGCATTTTTTTCTGTTTATAATCAAAATTTGAACTAGTTTATATTGGAAATTTTGTATGCCTCTCAAAGTGTATTATTCATTCATTCATATATAAGTTCCACTCCCAGTTTGTGACTAGTTTTTGAATGACAATAAAGGAAGTTGATTCATGTCTCCCCAATGCTTCATAAAGAGTTTATGCCTCTTCAGTTATCTCTCTCCCTCGTTTTGTCAATTGATATCACAGATGCCATTTCTTCAACCCACTCATCGTGTTCTTCCTATGCTCCATTCAAAGTTCATATAGTTTATATATTCTATCAAAACTAGTCTACCTGGATATGATTCTTGTACGGGATATAATTCTTGTACTAACTCTTCACGACTTGGTCAGTGTACAAGTGAATCATATCATTCTTGACGCTTGATTTGGTTAAATGAACTTTGTAATTTTAGGAATTTACTAGCTTTCCATATCACTAAATTCACAACCGGTTTTTAGATTTTAGGTTTCATAATTTCTAGTTTTTACTTTAGTTCATTTTGGTCCCTGTACTTTTAAAATTTTATTTTGGTCTCTTTAATTCATTTTGATGTCTCTACTTTTAAAAAGTTATCAATTTAAGCGTAGATTTTATGTATGATTGAAGCCTTCCATACAATTCAATGTCTACATTTCAAAAAAAAAAAAAAATTATATAGTAAGTAAAGTTTCATGCTTAAATTATGATCGAAAAAATGAACTAAATTGACCCATTTTCAAAAGTACAACATAAATATGGTCATTTCAACATTGGAGTCGTAATTAAGCGTAAATGGAAGTACATGCATCACATAATTCATACGGATATCATTAAAATTTAATAATATCATCAAAATTTAACAACATATAAATAAGACCATAGAGTAGATTTTATTCATGCAACAACAATTTCATTCAATTGAACCCATAGGCCTTCCAATGCTTAATTTGATGTTCCCAAACTTTCCTAAACTGACCGTCCTTAAAAGCTCAACTTCAATATGATTTAATTTCACCAATATCATTCCACGCATTAAAATTATTAAACTTAGAGCTCATTCATGAGGATAATATTAGTGATAAATAACCTTACTTGGCTAAAATAGTAACCAAATTGACCTTTGTTAGCCTAAATTAGGTTCAAAACGCTTTGAGACAAGCCATCGATGCAAAGCAGTATCGATTTAGGTAAATCCTGTCAATGCAAAACAACATGGACAAAACAAGCCATCGATCACATCGATACAAAACAGAGTCGACAAAACCAACCTCTATTGTCACTAACGTGATGCACCGACAATGAAAATTTCTACCTACAAAAGGTCACCCAAGAAGGTTTTCTCGATGGCCCTTCCCAACAACTTCTTTGCTTTTCCCATCTCTTTGTGGCATTGAAGAAACCCTAAATTATTGTACCAATAATTAAGAATCATAATATATAATTCTAAAACAGGTCAACGAAGTGGGGATAATAAATCCAAAGATGCAATAAACTCAACAAAAATATGACATCTAAAGAGCCCAACCGGAACAATCTTCTATTGGAGTTCGAGTTCAAGTTCATCCTTCCACTTTAGCAACCATTCTTGGCGTCGATCTTAGGACGATAACCTTTCTCAACATCGTAATAAAGTTTATAATGCATGGAGTAAGCCAACTTTGAGCTCTAAAGCGTTTATACTTACCCCAACAACACTGCTGTTACTGCACAACAACACGCCTCGGTTCGGATAGGCAACAAAGTCTAGGAACTAACTTCTTCTCTGCAGTCTGCACAACTATGAAAATATCAGCTTTGCCCACCAATGGTGACTCGAATAACTTACTTTCTGAGACCTGATAATCGAAAATCCCTTGGCTACCTCATTGAGGGCTATCTATGAACATAAAAGACTTAGCACGAAAAAGTTTCCTAGAGCTTCATACTTGCAGATCCTTTTACCATCCGCCATATCAACTACCAATAGTCCCCACAAGAGCAACGCCCATCTTTGAAATGATGGAAACGAACCGAATCTCTAAGAATTATCTCTCTTTTCTCGATTACCGAGAAGAGCTTCATTGCCATGTGGCAATCTAAACAAATCCTCAGGTTCTTCATCACTCTCACTGGAGCTGAGTCTGGCAAATGGATAATCCCAAAAGCCACAGCCAACTTTTCACTGTGATAGTTCACCAACACATTGGTCATGGATTCAAGCTCAATTTTGTAATCAAACTCATCCTTCATCAGATGTAAATTCTTTGTTTTTGCTAACATTTCGTCCAACTTAGCATAAATCAGTTCACTATTTTTGTGAGAGCGATCACCTGAAACAAATGAGTACACTTGATCTCCTACTTCTATCCAGCTTAGACCAGGTTCTTTCTTAATTCTCCGATCTTCCATTAACTTCCTGACTTTTAAGGCATCTTGCTTGTTTCCAGCATCCATATAAATGTTATAGAGAAGCACATAAGATGCAGATGCCAAAGGTTCAAGCTCAATTACTTTCTCTGCAACACGTTTTGCAGTGGATGTATCCTTGTGAATCCTGCAAGCACTTAGTAAAGCTCGCCACATCACTGGTTCGTGCTCGAAACCTAAGTCCAAAATTAAACTCTCTGCATCGACCAACCTTCCAGCTCGACCAAGAAGGTCAACAACACAGGCACAATGCTTGACATGACTCGTCATAATGTGATCTTTCTTCATAGTATCAAAGTACCTGTCGCCAGCAAAACCAAACGGATGGATTATATAGAAACATATCCAGGCATAAGACTGAGACAGACCGTCTAAAACAGTAGACGGCTAAAGAAATCTTCACATTTTTTAATCGAAAAGTAACCATATAACATAGCATTTAGGATTGAATTTAAGGGAAAATAGCCAAAAGAAGACCGCAAAAAAAAGTTGCTTGGGAAGTCGAACATCGAAACTAAAAAATGAAAGGTACGAGGCAGAAGTATACACCTCCAAATCCTGTTTAAGCCTTGAGGGAGCAGAGACGGAAAAATAAATAAATAAAAAACAGCCCAAATAGCAAATCCTGAAATAAAATTATTATAGGGTCAAGTGATTTTGGATTAGGCTAATGCCTTCACAACACCTGTCATAACCTTATATCACCAAGCCTTTCAACATGTAAAAAATTGGTATTGAATGACAAGAAAGTATAGATTCATGACTCACCTTATTCCTTCTTCAACAAGCCCTCTGTGACTACATGCGATTAGAACTCCAAGGAAGGCAAAGTGATTAGGTTCAATTCCACAACTCTTCATCAGGTCAAAGAATCTCAAAGCCTCGATTGCATGCCCATGCTGTGCATTGCTGCAAATTATTGTTGACCAAGACACAACATCAGGATTTTCCATTTGTTGAAAGGTTAGATTGGCTGAATATAGATCTCCAGACTTAGCATACATCCAAATCTGTGAATTCTGAAAGATGGTGTATCTCGAGATGCCAATTTTATTTGCATAACCCTGGATTTGTTCTCCAGATCTTAACATGCCCATATTTGCACAAGCACTCAAGATCGTGGACAAAATGAACTCATCAGGTTTCTCTTTGGATGACAAAAGTTCATAGAACAAAGCCAATGCACGTTCAAATTCTCCCTTTTGAAGGTAACCAACAATCATGGCAGTAATCGGGACTATAGTCAAATTATGAATAGAATTAAAACATGAAAAAGCATCCTTTATTGAGCCTAACAAAAAATACAAATCAATAAGAACACTTCCAATGTACTCATCCGACTGAAGGCCATTCTTGCATATTAAAGCATGAGTTTGCTTTGCAAATTCAAAATCCTCAACAGCAATACAAGCTTTAAGTAAGCTTGAGTATGTAAACATGGACGGTTTTATTCCACAGCTTTTCATCTCAAAGAAAAGATTGAGGGCTTTGTACGCACATTTATCTTCAATTTTCTCTTGTTGGAGCAAACCAGCCATCATTGCATTATACATCACAACATTTTTGTCCACCATTTGGTCAAAGATTTGAATAGCATCATCCAAACTTCCAGTTTTTGCATACATATCAAGCAATGCAGTCCCAACAACAACGTCCAGATGTAGGCCAAGTTTGATTGTGAGGCCATGAAGCATTGTCCCAAATATTTTTGAACCATTGAAGTTTGAGCTACAAGCCTTCAGGGCACTTCCTAGAGTATAAGTATTCAAAGTCAATCCAGACTGATGCATTTTCATCAGAATTGTCAATAGCTCTTCATATTTTCCATTTTGTGCATAACCAGCAATCAACGAATTCCAAGAAACACCATCTAAATTATTAGCATGGTCAAACAACATCCTTGCATGATCAACCTGGTTGCATTTTGAATACATGTCAATAAGGGAATTGGTCAGAACAACTTGGGAGCCTAACCCACTAACTAAAATTAACCCATGAACCATCTTACCCGCATAAAGATCCCCACTTTGACTACATGCTGTAAGAGGGCCTGCACAAGTGTACTTATCAAGTTTCAAACCAAGTCTTCTTGCTTTATTAAACAAAAGCATGGCCTTGTCAAGGGTTCCTATCTGGATATATCCAGAAATCAAAGAGTTGAAAGTTATGATGTTTGGTTTTGGCATTTTATTAAACAATTTGTCAGCAGAATGTATATCCCCACATTTGCAATACATGTTAAGAAGATTGTTCTGCAAAAATAGGCAAGGCTTGAAAAAAGTTTTGATCATGTGGGCATGAACAAGCTTGCCATGGTTCAAGTTCCCAGTTTTAGTAGCTGATTGAACCAGCTTAACATAGTCTGCAGATTCTAAAAGGAAAGTCAAAGAATATGGTGGACAAACTTGTGATGGGCCCAATGAGTTCAACTCCGAAGTGGCAAAAGACTCTATCCGTTGTCTACTGAAAACAGGAAGCATGGGGAACATAGAGGTACAGGAAAGAAAACTGAATCTCCAAACAAATGGTTTCTGAGGCAACATTGTTTCATATTGCTAAATAACTAAACCTGTACAGAGTTTCAAGTGAGATTTAAAAGAGGGATGATCTATTGTGAATGAACTGAATAGAACAGCTAACTCTACCAAAAAGTCTTCCACGACCCTGCATGTTAACCAATTGAGTAGTCAACAAATGAGGAAATACTATTAGAACTAATGATTAGCTAGCACAACACAATGCATAATAATTGAAAATAAAAATAGATCATATCAACTAATTAGAATCAGGAGTTTGATACCTAAGCAGCAAAACAAAAATTAATCAACTTTAGAAAAGAAAAAAAAAATTCCCTTCTTCAGCTAGGTAGGCTATGTAGATGGCGATAGATCCCAAACTACAAAAATTTATGCACGTAAAAAAGGAAAGACAGAGAGACCAAGTGATGCAATTAATTGAGAGTGAGATGAGGATGCCCTTCGAGAGAAGGGTGTTGTATTGTTGTGGGGCCACTTCATACAGTTAGTTATATTTGTGTCAGTTAGTCAGAGGAGTACTTAAAGGCTGTCTACGTAGGGAGAAGGCATCTTTTTGGCATTTGGCTTAATTGTATCTTTTGTTGGGCATTTTGGAGAGGGAGGAGTTCTCAAAATTCCCTTGACGATTGCCAAAAAAAGTGAATATGTATTTGAGGTTTATCACTTTGGTATCACAACCCCTTTCCTACAAAGTGGCAGCCTTGGAAGAAAGGATTTCAACAATGCAGATTGGAATGGAAGAGCGTCTTGATCAGTGATTTGACGTGATTCGGTGATTTTTTTAGAACCAATTGAGCGAAGAGGATAAGATCACTAGAGAATTTGCACAAATTAATGAAGGACTTGGTCAGACAATGGAGCAAAAGTTAGTGCAAGCACATGAGATTTGGTCAAGAAGACAAGAAACTATTCTCCTAAGAACTCCTGCGTGGTCATGCAAAGTCCCTCTGTTTGATATGCGTACGAGGAAGTTGGAGATTCCGATCTTTAAAGGAGAAGATGAAGAAGACCCCTAGAGTTGGCTACATTGAGTAGAGAGATACTTTGTTGTAAATCAATTAAGAGAGAAGGATAAACTGGATGCAGTGGTTTTGTGCTTAGAGGGAGAAACTCTCGATTGGAACCAATGGGAAGATGCAAGAATGCAGGTTGGAAATGAGTCCTAATCCAAGCCCTAAATCCAAATCTGCTACAGGGAACTTGGGTCAAGCAGCTTGAACCATATTGTGAAGTCCAACCCAAAATTTAAATGCGAGCACTTCAGCGAATTCAAACATATCTTCAATCCCCATGAATGAATTGTACGGCCCTACAATATTTTCAAAAATAGATCCGAAGTTGGATTATCATCCGATTCGGGTTCTTCAAAGGACATTCCAAAAACAGCTTTTCGTACTTATGAGGATCACTACAGTTTTTGGTGAAGTCATTTGGTCACTGGAACGCAATCTGTCAACATTCCAATCAACTATGAATAATTTGTTTCTGCCATATTTGAGGAAATCTGTGATAGTCCTCTGTGATGATATCCTCATCTATAGCCCAATAGTGAGTTCACACAACTTTCACCTTGCTACTGTGTTTGAGAGAATAACGAATCAGATGGTGGCTAATGTTACGGAAGTTCGAATAGAGTACTTGGGTCACTTAGTGTCGTCAAAGAGAGTAGCAGTCGATTCGTTCAAATTAGAGGCCATGAAGAAATGGAAAACGCCCATAAACATAATATACTCACAGGGATTCCTTGGTTTAACAGGGTATTATCAAAAAATCTGTGACCAATTATGGAACTCTAACCTTTCGTTTGATACAGTAGTCGAAGAAGGATAATTTTAGTAGAAATGCAGCCGCCCAGCAGGCATATGATGCAGCAGTGGGAATCCATTTTTAGAATATAGGTCACTTTAACAATATGCTCTGTTGTACATAAAGCTCAAAGAGGCAATGTTGTCCTACTTGGAATCAATGATGAAAAACCTCTCTACAATTCTCTGTTTCTCGGGACAAGGTACATCAGTGGCATAAAAGTGAGTTTGTACAAAGACTTTCAACATTGGCACATTCTAAAAAATCCCAATTCATCTTCAACAACACACCCTTCCCTTAGAAGAGCTGTAAGTTGGATGATGTCCATCAAAGTCCTTGAATTTCCCAGATAATAGATTGCTAAAATGTTTCATATGGAAAGATTCCTAGAAGCTCGAAACGAAACCAAACGCTATATCCCATCTCCTAGAGCTATTTATTGGTTAATCTGAGGGAGAGAATTTCAATTGTGAAAAAAGACTCAAGGACTCCTTCCCAACTAACATACATTGAAGAGAGAGGCTTGAATACTCATGGTCGAAGAATCAAGGCCATTTTCAGCAGATGCCATAAAGATATACAAACGATCAAGGCCTCAATTGAAAGCAACTGTTCTTTTTTATGATTATTATTATGCAATTCGGCTGTTGTTATTTATATAAATAGATCAAAATAACTCCTCCATTCATTCATAAGATAAATCCTAATTTATGACTTCCAAGTGAGAAAAGACGGAGATGGAGATGGGGAGAATACCAGTTACAACAACAGAGTAGAAAATCAGAGCAAAGCCGCAAGGAGGGAGGCTGCGGCTGCACGAGCGGAAGAAAGACGGCGGCGGCGACACTGAGGTGCTGAAAGGGAGAGGAGACGCCGTGAAGAAGAGAAGGTGGAGCATGTGGAGGCAGAGGAATTTGAACCCATGTTTCTCATCAATTGTAGTTTGGGACTTATTTTCATATACCCTAAATTCTTTTTTTCGAGTTAAATTACAATTTCTTTTTATCCTATTTGATTATTATTTGTTTTTATAAATATTTAATACATATCTATTTATATAATAAATTTTGTAATTTTTAAATTTAAATAATCGAATAAATATAAATCTAATGGTCCAGAAATTAATTTTTTAATTTTTAGATAAAATAAAGTCCTTATAATTAATTTGAAGTTTTTTTTTTTTTTTTTTTTTTGTCGCATTGTTAGATGTAAATTTGTATAATCAGCTTGCCCCGAACCTGCCTCCCTCCGGATCGATACAAAGTATATCTCCGTTTGATTCCTTTATGAGAGTTATAGATGGTGAATCGATGAAGCCCCAAAATTTTCCGCTTTCGTTTAATCCTAAAGAGTTAAAGACGGAAGTTATCAATGAAGCCCCATATTCCAAAGTGTATCTCCGTTTAATCCTCAAGTTTTCCGTTTCAGTGGTTATCATGAAACTTTATTCTTGGTGTCTCAGGAAACAAACGAATGGGACTAATTTGTAGGCTCGGATTGGATTTTAAAAATTTCTTCTCTCCATTGGTTATGAAAACTCGAATTGGGCAAACATGTTCGGGACACTTTCAACTCTCAAATCGTTCATAAAACTTGTTGAGGAGCTCATTTAGAACGTGTAGGAATTAATCTAAACAAAAATGGTTAACTATAGCCCTCAAATTTAGAAGAAAATTTGACGTAGGAATACTTCTCAAATTAATTTCTTATTTATAACCCAAACTTAGCCGTAAAATATATTCGCGATGAGCACGATATCAATCTTAGTTTTGATTCAAGAAGTATTCCCAACATCGTATCATTCCATTTGAAATGTCGGGTTGAATTAATCGGTTACGAGCGAATTAATTAACTAAGCTTGAGTTCCACACCATCAAAAAGGGCAAAACGAAGCAAATGATTGATGCGGCAAATTCAATCAAATAAAAAAGCTTTGACACTGATTGCAAATGCGTTTGGTCTTCATGCACCCAATGCCTTTACCCACAATCAAATTATTTTCAATTTTTTTTTATAATATCTTTTGCTCTCATCTCGATCTCGACCTCGACCTCTCGACCTCTCGACCTCTCGACCTCGACCCAGTTAGAGTCCCCCACAATATATAATACAATTTTCAGTAAAAAAAAATTCCTATTTCTTTTCGAGAAATAACTTCAGTGTATTTGGTATCAAAACACGTTAAGAAAGAGAATCAATTTTCTTTTAAAAAAAATGATCTTGGACATTGTGTAATATTCACAAATCTCGTGCGGGGTTAATAGTTTGAATTTCCCATCTTAAAGAAAACCATTTCCGCTCCGCTTAGCCCTATCCCTCCGTAAGGGTGTTTTAGTGATAAGTTGTAGATAACAACCCTAAGGATTTTCTCATTGATGAAAATAACGATATTTATGATAGTGGCGATATCGATATCGACCATGACGTTGATATTAAGTATGGATATGACGCTAGAAATAGACTGAGAACGGTAGTAAAAAATATGAGGGGCAAATTTGGAATATGGAAAAAGCCCGAAAATTTGGAAGATTTGTAGTGAATTACTTAGACAAATCCACACTTTTGGCTGATTATCACTTCATTCCAATCCTTTTCTCTAAGATTGTGAATGCTCAATTTGTCTCTCTCGCATGCCCTAACCCCAATTATTTCTAATTTTATTTTTTAAATCAAACTCGTAAATTAATTTATTTTATTATCAGACATTTTAAATTAAATTAACTAATATGAAATTCTAATATTAAAAAAAAAATCAAATTCTTTGCTGGGAAGGAATAAAATAAAATAAAATAAAATAAAATAAAATAAAATAAAATAAAGATTCTTTTAAATATTATGCATCCCCCACACCCCAACTTTCTTATAATTTGCATTTTGGCCCCAATTTTGATTACTTCAACGCTTTGGGCGCCGATTTCTTACCGTAATCCAAGGCCCTCCATTTTATTCAAATTATTTTTTGCGCCATTTGCGCCCTTTCCCTTTCCACTTTTCTAATTATACTTTGACCTCTTTTTTCTTTAAAATTAAAATTATAATTATACCTTATTTTTTTACTCAATATCCCCTTTGGATAATTTATTTGTTTAAATTTATTTTTTAATTTTGCGTTTAAATTTCAAATCAAATATTATCTCGGGTTGATAATGTATCAAATGCGAATGATTTTGTAAATCTCATATGGTATAGTAATGGCGTTATTTAGGGAGTAAATTTTTAGGGCATAAATGTGAGTTCAATGATAAAAACATAATAAACACACAATATCAGGTTAAGAATGAGAAACATAAGTGACTGGATGATATATCTTGTGGAAGGTGATCTTAATTCATATGTCGTTGTTCTTGGACTTGAAAGGTACTATGTTAAAGAATGAGTCCCACTTATGTTTTTTGGACTTTTGATTCTACCTATGTTTCTCATTCTTAACCGACCATTTGATATTTATATCTTTTAGTTAAAAAGGGATTATATGAATAAGCTGAGACTATATTTAAATGGGATCGATGTTAGGTGACTCCTCTGATTCATGTTCATCTCTTTTCAATAGCTCAATTATAAGAATTTCAAAATAATACGTGTTTTATTTTTAACAATTCGATATTGAGTGATCTTTTGATATACGTTACTCTTTTTTTTGTGACTCAATTCTATAAACTCCAAAATTAAGCATGATTTACTTTGAATAGACAATTCTATGTTAGGTGACCTTCTGTTGTGATGTGTGGAGATAGCTTTTATTCTCATAAGTAAAAAATAAGTAATGTGTCTAATTCTTGGATTTTGAATTTTGGGCATGAGACGTTAGTTTTCGAATTTCGAATCTTTCATAGCTATCTTCCCATTATTCTCTCTCACGGGAACATTCCAAAAACTAATAAACGAACAAAAATTTGGTGCATTATCCAGCTGCAAATAATGGAGGTATTATCGGGGCTAAATTTATAATATTTAGAAATTTTAGAAATAAATTATGGTTTATTGGTATGACCAATTATTCCAAGAAACTAGTATTAATCGTTTTTTTTATTTATTAAAATTAGATGAAAATTGACGTAGCATACAAGACATCATTTACATCATCATTCACATAAACTAATGCAAAAAAAATTCAATATTGCACATGACTTTGACGATATCTTTCGAGATTAAATAAATGGTAAAAACGATCTTAATCTTCTACATAGTTGTCAAGAATATTTAAAGATGTTCACGAGACAGGGCGGGGATGGAGAAGTCTTCCCCGACCCCATTTAGCAAATGGAGAATATAATTTTTATCCCGACCCGATTTTTTTCCTTTTGGGTTTATATTTGATTTATGGCTTCATATATTGAGAAAAAGGTAACAAAGCCTTGAATGGGTAGAAAATGGAAGTAATTGTTACCAAAACATACGTAATATAAAACATAAATAATGGAAATAAGATGCTCAAAAATGGAAAACCTTTGCTATAAAAGGGAGAGAAATTGAAGCCAATAAACATTATCATTTATTAACTTTATAACTTCATGAATAATAATAACAACAATTTTTTTGGGTTAGTTGAGTTGGTGACTCGAGTCATCCTAATAACATTCACAACCTAATCTAACCCAACTCTCTTTATTTCCAGTAGGGTTGGACTGTCGGTTTTTTTTCTTTTTTTTTACTTATCAAACATTCACAAGTCACAACACATTACTAACATTAGTTACAACCTCAAATCCTCTTAATTTTTCATAATAATCAAGTAGGGTTGGATTGTAACCATATTTTCAGGTTGGTCTAAACAAAAAAAAGTCAACCTGCAAACCGACTCAATTTTTTTCGATTTTTCAAAAATTCAACTCAACCCAAATCGAAAAAAATAAATTTAAACCCAACCCAACTCCAATTTTTATGGTTTGAGTTGGATACTCGTAATGGGTGAAGTAAATGGTAGGTTTTGAAGCATTATAAAGTGAGAGTTGAAGTTGGAGCATGATTTTAGGTAGAAGGCATAAAAAGGGGAAGCTTTAATTTAGAAAGAAGCATGCAAATTTGAAGTGTGAGTATTAAAAACCACATTTGTTATTGACTTCCAAAACAAAAGCCTCAAATTGCGCTACTCATAAACTATGCCACTCTTTATAAACCCATACTCCCTTTGCATCATTTTCAATCCAAACTCAAATATTAACCTCTCTTTTCATTACCCGCATCTCCTATGGCTACCACCACAAACGTTTCAACGTTCTTCTTCTTCCTCTTCCTCCTCTCGTCTTCCTTCTCATTCAATATCACTCGAGGCAACCCCAATTATCGAGACGCCTTGGCTAAGTCCTTATTGTTCTTCCAAGGACAACGCTCTGGTAGAATCCCAAATGGTCAGCAAATCGCTTGGAGGTCCAACTCTGGTCTCTATGACGGCGAACTCGCTCATGTATGTCTCAAAAGTTTTGACATGTTGTCAACCCAAAATTTTAAATTTTAAATTTTTTTAAATAACGTAACCCATGTTTTATTTTTTTACCATTTTTAAAATTTTTATTAATATATTTTAAAAGAAAAAAAGAAAAAATGGAATTAAATTAAATCATTACTGTTTTGTTTTTTTTCCCTAAAAAATTGGAACTTTACCAAAATCATCAAATCGTTGGGCAATTCTCAGGTGGATTTAACCGGCGGGTACTACGACGCCGGCGACAATGTCAAATTCAACTTACCGATGGCATTCACAACCACAATGCTTTCATGGGGAGCACTCGAGTACGGGGCGCGTATGGGCTCGGAGTTACCCAACACACGCGCCGCCATCCGTTGGGCCACGGACTACCTTCTCAAGTGCGCCACCGCCACACCGGGCAAACTCTACGTCGGCGTTGGCGACCCCAACGTCGACCACAAATGCTGGGAACGACCGGAGGACATGGATACAGTTCGGACTGTGTACTCTGTCTCTGCCGCAAACCCGGGGTCTGACGTGGCCGGCGAGACAGCCGCAGCTCTCGCCGCCGCGTCGTTGGTGTTCCGGCGGGTTGACAGAAAGTATTCCGGACTGCTATTGGCGACGGCGAAGAAGGTGTTTCAGTTTGCCGTTGAGCATCGAGGGTCGTACAGTGATTCGCTTGGATCGGCTGTGTGTCCGTTTTATTGCTCTTATTCTGGGTATAAGGTAAAGATTCGGAATCTTTTTTTTTTTTCAATTAAATTGAATAATTTAAAATTTTATGATATTAAATATTTTTTATATGAAAAATAGGATGAGCTTGTGTGGGGAGCAACATGGCTACTAAGAGCAACAAATGATGTTCAATACATCAATTTGTTGAAGTCATTGGGCGGCGACGATGTCCCTGACATCTTTAGTTGGGACAACAAATATGCTGGTGCTCATGTTCTTCTCTCCCGGGTAAATATCATTTTTCACTCTCTAACGCCTCGAGAACTCCGGTAATTTGGATTATACAACTTAATTCATAAAAATCGAGTCTGGGTTGGGTTAGGTTAGATTCTTTTTCGATATGGATTGGGTTGAATTTTTGAAAAATCGAAAATTTGTCGGTTAACATTTTATTGGTCGGGCTGATTTGATCAATTCGACCAATCGAAAAATAGGGTCGCAACCCAATTCTAACATACCTTATCTTTAATATTATTATAAAAATTAAAAATATTTTACCTTTCTAATAGATGTTAATGTTGTGCTGTGACTCGTAAATGTTTGATATTTGAATTATTAATGCAGCGTGTATGGAATAAAAGTGAAATTTTTTTAAGTAATTAAAAGAAAAAACAATAGGACGACCCAACCCTTGGACCTACAACTCTTGAACGGGCTAAAATAGAAGGAAAACCAACTTGGTTGTTCGAGTCACTAACTTGAAATTTGAGGATGGTTCGAAAGATTTCTCCAACCCAACTTGTATACATACCCCTATTAAATGGTTGATTTGTATTGGTGTAGCGAGCATTACTGAACAATGACAAGAACTTCGATTCCTACAAACAAACAGCTGAGTCATTCATGTGTCGGATTCTACCTAATTCTCCATATTCCAGCACACAATACACACAAGGTATGCTATTTTCCGTCCAATTTAAGCATAATTCAATCTGTAGTTCATAATTTAAGCTCGAAAGTTAATAAGCTTAGGATTTGTGTAGGGGGATTGATGTTCAAGTTGCCACAAAGTAACCTCCAATATGTGACATCCATAACATTTTTGCTGACCACATATTCCAAGTACATGTCCGCCGCCAAGCACACCTTCAACTGCGGCGGCCTTCTTGTCACTCCGGCATCCCTCAAGAATCTAGCAAAGCAACAGGTAACTACCAAACGCCGTCGTTTTTGGGCTCAACTTAATAACACTTTTTAATTAATTTAACAATTTAAATAAATTAATTCAGGTGGATTATATATTGGGAGTGAACCCATTGAAGATGTCATACATGGTGGGGTTCGGCAGAAACTTCCCCAAAAGAATCCACCACAGAGGATCTTCGCTGCCGTCCAAGGCCAGCCACCCTCAGGCCATCGGCTGCGACGGCGGTTTTCAGCCCTTTTTCTACTCCTTCAACCCCAACCCCAACATCTTAACCGGCGCCGTCGTTGGCGGCCCCAATCAGAACGATGGCTTTCCCGACGACCGCTCAGATTACAGCCACTCCGAACCCGCCACGTACATCAACGCCGCCCTTGTTGGCCCCCTTGCCTTCTTCTCTGGCAAGACTAAATGATTCCATAACATCCTATGTTATAACTACGTGAATATAGCTAGATTGATCCCCGAACGTGCGGATAAAAATAGCTCTTTTCTTTTTCTAAATGTGTTCGTAGCTTATCCTACCACCAAAAAAATATGGTGATAAAGTGACAGAATTGAATTAACACTTTGAAGCTTCTTTTAAAAAATTCAAATCAAATCAAAATGTCTGATATATCTATTAATAAAACAAAGACGGGGACAAAGATTACTGATATGAATCGAGAGACATCAATCATACAATATATTTCAATGAAGATGTGAAGAAAATGATGTTGAAATTATCAAAAGATATTTCAATTCATATCACACAGAAGAATAAAGTTTCATTGTTTTAAATTTTGGGTGGATTACAATTTAGAGTTATTATTTTATATTAATATATTTTAAGACTTTTATTTACTTCAGTTACATTTACATTATAATTAATTATGGTCAAAGTATGAATGTTAACTCTTGGAATGCCTTTAACACGGTCATTTGGAGGCTATATAAAACCCTGTATGTTGTATTTGTAAGTAGACTTGGAAAATGCAGTAAAAGAAGCATTTGTGCTTTCTTTTAGCCAATGACTAAGTTTCTTCGCAATTCTACGTAGTTTAGATTGCATGTAGAATCATTCAAACTTGACATGATCAATCTTGCTTGTGGAGTGATTCGAATCTCAAACAAGTGTTCTTGCCTTGAGATATTTAGTTAACAAGAATCATTCAAGCTAGACATGATCGATCTTGTTTGTGGAGTTATTCGAGTCTTGAGATATTCGATCAACAAGGTAATCCGAATCTTACTTCTCTTGTAGTGATTTCCATATCATTTGGTATCAGAGCCTTCTCATAGTTTGATTCCATATCAATTACATTCCCTGTCTTTATTCCCATTTCCATTCTCAACTTTGCCCGACTCCACTTTTATATATAAATATATCTATATCTATATGTTACATATTGAGATGTTTTACGTTCTTTTTCACCAATATTATATTAAAAAAAAAAGAAAAGAAATTGTCCACTTAAAAATCAATTATTAAAAAAAATGTGGAAAAGGAAAAATCTCGTGAATCTCATTCATACAAATTATTGAAATCTCGACTATAATATCTATAAAAATAAATAGAAAATTTTCTCCACCCGACATGAATTATCAACCGACATTATTTTTCATTAAAAAAATGTCTAATTTTATTACTTAAATGTCAGATTTGTTTCTTTAGAAAAGTGGAAGGTTTGATTTGAGACCACTCTTGAATTTATTCGAGGACCTTTGTTTTTTTTTGCTTTACTTTTTATTATTATTATTATTTTAATTTTAAAATTTCAAGTATTTCACTATAGAAAATCCATAATTAATTACTTTAAAAAAAAAAGAATATTATAATATTTAATCATTCACCCTTTTTATTTTCTTCCTTATATAACTCGAGTTCATTATCAAATATATGTTAAAAAGCACGATGATAGTCTCCCTAACAATATCTTCGGTCAGAACCTATACACGCCTTGCTCTTACCTTAAATTTTTTTAGAAAGGCTAAATATTGAAAATACTCTGGAAAATATGCATATATTTACGTCAAAAAATGGCAAACTCGAGGATCGTACACATGAGATTAGTAGTTGATAGTTGTCGTGCATACATATAGGTAAACTGCATGTAATAACCTTAAATTTCTACTTACTTAAAGTCGCTACAAACGTTTCATGCTAAGCTCATGTGCAGTAATACAGCTCTTAAAAAGACGTCATTGATAACATGAATTTCGAAGAAATTAAAACAACTTCATCTTTGAAAAACACTGCTATTGTCTTACGTGTTATGGTCTCTGCTTGCGATGCCACCACATCCGTGTATGGACGCTTTACCTTTACCTGAAAAATGATGTGACACACGGTCTGACTATTTTAAAAAATACCTAGTAAGTGACCCTACTATAGGGGTCATGCAAAAATGCAAGCATGCTCTAGGAACCTATTCTTAACTCATCCTAATGGTGGCTTATAGTCCGAAGTAACTTTGGATGTGTAATACTTTCATACACACGACCCGCACGTGCGAGTGTGAATCTCGAGGCGGGTCGCACCCTCCCTTGACCCATCATCATCGAGCAAGTTGTCTGTAGTGACGTCTGAAGGTCAGCAAACCCCTGAGTGTCATGCTCAACATGATCACCGTTGTCATTATCATCATCATAACATGTGTGTTCGCACTCATCATCATAAAAGGGAAAGTATTCCGATGTTTATGTACACACAACATGCATGAGGTTCCTCTATTTCTCATCTTAAAACATCTTTCTGATACAACCCTAGTCTCATCTCTATCTTACTTTTAGTAATACATGCTCATTAGATATTTATGTTAATATCATTATTCAGGCTATGTAGGGTTGTGTCCTAGGCCGATTTCTCAACATGATGCAATATGATATTCATCACATACAACATGCTTAATATGGAAAACATCATCATATTAAGGTAACAACGTCATGCATCATAATCATCATCATAATGTTATCAAATATATTATAATCATCAAGTATCAACATACATCATCATGCGTCATAATTAATATACGTCATCATACGATATTCTACGTCATAGCTCATATATCATACATCATAATTCATACAAGTTTCTAGCATATCCTATACTCAGACCACTTACTTGGTTGACTTTAGCCAACGTTCTCCCTAAATTTATGATGTTAGCTCTCGTTCCTTGAAAGTTGTTCCAAACGTTGTCAGAGTTAATTTTCTTTTAGATACTTCATCACCTTTCATTAGTATTTCACAAATAATAATAATTCCAATTGACATTTGTGAAATACGACGTTAAAATGATCTCAATTACCTTAATCGGGGTCAAAATCAGTTATGAAGGAATAAAAAAACGTAGGGACTGGGGTTTAGTTTGCTAAAGTTTTTAAGCCAAGGGACTACATGAAGCCTAGGGCTTCTGTTTGCTATAGGTCGACACGTGTTGCTCAAGGGAAACAACACGATGTTGTTGCTTCTCAGGTCGAGGCGTGGTTTCAAGTTAGCTCGCAGGTCGCGTCGGTGCAGGCATAACTAATCTATCATGTTAGAAAAGCTAAAATAACCTTGAACCTACGACAATAAAAACTATTGAACCCACTAAAATAGAAGGAAACCAAGCTATATAAAAGCATAAGAAATTCCTTAAATTGGCCTAAAATTATAGAAAAAAAAAATTCTCGAGTTGAACTCTAGGGAGATCAACAAATATCTAACTTACCCAGTAATGATTCGTTCCTTAATGAGTTGTTCGACCTTCCGATGACATTCAATGGCTCAGTGTGTGACGATGACATGAAACAAACGAAGGAGAGTCGATAAAAATTCACAAAAATCGATGATAGCTAGTCGATATCCTTCAAAATTGAGAGAGAGCTTTGATGCATGGTGTGCTTTCACATATTTAACAAATAAAGGGTGACTCATCAGAGTTTTCGCCGGTTCGAAGAACGGGTCAAACCCAACCCTTGGATAGTTACGAAAACTTTGAATATCTAATCTTTTAGGGGAAGATATATACTTCTGGCTAATAGAATTTTATTAAATTCATGTAAATTGATACACTTATTTAATTTTATATCATATACCATAGTGTCATTGTCTAACAAATGAGATGAATTAATTATTCGACTGTATAATTAATTTTTAGACCATTAAAATTGTTTAATAAGTGATTAGGATAACATATATAATCGAGATCTATAAAATATCTAAGTGAAATAAAAACTAATAAAATGATTAAATTTCCATCATTCCACGTGTACGGTTCAAATAAAGAGTGGAATAAGAAAATCGAAATCGACGTGGCAAATGGGAGCCATAAGAAATACAGGTCAATCGGCACACTGACTTAGCTGTCGTTTCTCTTTCTTGTTTATCCTTTAACTCAATTTATTTTTGCTTGCATTCTGCAACTTAGGGTTAGGGTTTTGCATCGCAGAACAATCATGTCAGGAAGATCAAATGGTTGCACTATTTACATAGGTTTTTCGTTGTTATCTCTCTCCTTCATCTTTCGTTTTAACTTCTTCGTTTTCCTTTCATCAGGATTCTGTTGTTTGCGTTTTAAGCTATGTTTTTACTTCCTTCCTTCCGTGAAGTTCCGTATGTAAATTAGGCCTTTCGGTGCTGGATTTTCCTAAGAATTGTGTTTATTTCCTTCTATTATGTGCTACCAATGGATGCATAGGACATAATGATATATTTATCGATTCTCTTACAAAGCTCTGCTTTGATTTTCTTTGGTGGTTGAACAGAAAGGATTGGATCGTGTGCCGGATTTCTTCCTCCCCAACTTTTTTGCTCTCTTTTAAATGCGTTTGATTCCTGTTTATAGCATACTTGATTTGCTGCTTGTGGGGTGAAGAAGATTGGAAGTTGGCCTTATTTTGTGTTTGTTTCACTTAGATCTCTTACTTAAATTTCATTTATGCTTAACTGCTTCAACCTCGATTTCACTTTGCCCACCATCTTTGATCTGCTTCTATGTAGATTTTCCTCTTATTTCTCTAATAACTGGATACTCTGCGCATATATTCTTCCGGGGAAATTTTCTTCACCCCTCTTATCTTCTGATACAGTATCATACATTAAATTTTAAGGATGCAGCCATCCTCTTACGGTTTAGATGCTACCTACATCTTCTTCTGAGTCTGATTTTGTTACTCTCCGCTTTCTTTAGGAAATTTGGATGAAAGGGTAAGTGATAGGGTTCTGTATGACATTCTAATTCAAGCTGGGCGGGTAGTGGACTTGCACATTCCTCGGGACAAGGAATCCGGCAGGCCCAGGGGTTATGCTTTTGCAGAATATGAAAATGAGGAGATTACCAACTATGCTGTTAAGCTTTTCTCTGGTCTCGTGACTCTACATAATCGTACCCTAAAGTTTGCAGTATGTTATTAATTTTTTCTTTCTCAACGCAAATTCTTCATGTTTTCTTTTATCTTGGTTTTTCTTGATCAAATTTGTTTCCTAACTTATACATGTTTTGTTTTTATATTAAAGTTTCATGTACTAAGTATATATTAATTGGTGAAGTTATCTTTGTAACAATTTAAAATAATCTAAAAATTGTATTCCTTCATATGCCTTATGTGGCATATTGCCTAACTTTTCTAAAGTTTTAGAACCACATCCCAATTATACCTATTTGTTCTAGTTATTTACAAATCATAGTTCGCATTTAGAAACAACCTTGTGTCATCATAATTAATCAATGGGAAGAACCAAGATAATTCATGGATCAAACGTCATAGTTTATCTCACAGTGCTATACTTAATCTAGTTTAGTTTATATCACCACAAGTTTTAGTGACGAACTAAAACGTTCTTGAAAAACCAAAAACAAGTCTGAACATATAATTTCATATATTAAAATGATATCTATTAGTTTTCTATGAAGTTGTATCTTTTAAGTCTTATTTTTTACAGAATAGTAGCAATATAAACAACAATGGAGGGGAACATAGTGATATAAAGTTTCCTTTTCTTTTATATTTTAATAGATGATATTTTTTTATACACAATTATATACTGTGCTGTCTCGTATTTCCAATTTTGCAATCAGACGACTGTGCAATCTTCTTGCATCAGTTTTGATTGTGTGGTGAGTTTTAAAGTTATGGGAATGATGCATAATTTTTGACGTGCAAACAGGTATCTGGGCAAGACAAGCCTTCACCTAGTAGTAGTGCAATCACTTCATCATCAAATATATCTCATAAATCAAGGTCGCAGATTGTTCCAGGTTATTCTAATGAAATATCTTCATATTCCAATCGCTTGTCAAACTCGTGCAGGTTTTCTGCATACCCAGAGAACCATCTAGAAGGTGATTTTCCTGATATTCCTTTATTTTTGTCTTTGTTTTGTTAGTTTGCTAAGAAGTTGTGTATGCTTTCATGTGCCTTTCCTACATTGGTTCAACGAATCTGTATTTCTTTTATTCAGCGCCTCCTTACCCTGGGTTAGTTAACCAATCTAATGGGTATGGATCAAATTCGGATCACCACAATAACCAATACAGTCAGAGATATTCTGGGACAAATTTGGATAGCTTTAACCATCCTAAATCACGCCGCCATGATACGAGTTATCCAGTATACTATCCTCCTTATGAACTTTTGAACTAAGGCAGCTAGCGCATACCATTTTGGTTAATCTTAATGGTGTCCTAAGTCTTAGGATAAGTTGGATCTCTTAGTTGGATGCAGAAGGTTTAGTAGAAATGACATGGTATTTGCTATGGGCATACTGGTTCAATATATTGTCATTTTGTAGGTGTATGTATTTGTATGATTTAGCTGTGTTGTTATAGTTGATGCTCTAATTAAAGTATTGTAATCTATTTGATTAAATAGTCAGATTTTCTTCAACTCCAGTTTAATGTAATGGGAGTATAAATGATATTTTTCATGGTGACTGCAAGGAATAGCCTTTTGTTTTGTGTATATTAAATATTTATTTTTCTTTGAAGTGTTTTACTTGATCCAATGTGTGAATGTTACTAATGTTTATACTTATTGGTGGTGGCTTTATCATGTCGCCCTTTTAGAATTGGTTAATTTTATTTAAAGACAATGGGTAAAATTGTCGACCTGACTGGTTTACTTTTCAGTGAAGTGGAAGCTAAACTACTTGTTATCCTTGGCATTTTTGTTTGTGTTTATTGTCATTTCTGCCTTTGGGTATGCCAGTACTCTAATACTTGGTAGGTTAAATTGTAAGGTGGCATGATCTAGCTTTGACCTGCCCCCCTCACTATAATGCACAAGAGAACCTAGAAAAGTTCACTTTCTTCTGGGAAGAAGGAAAAGCCAAGCTCCAAAATGAGAATTGATATGACTGCTTTTGTTGCATTTTGTAGACCTAGTTCATAGCATCCTTGTTTGAATATATATTTTTCAGATTTACGTTTGTTTATCAATAATTTCATTGTTTAGCGTTTCAGTTTAGAACATGCTTGAATTCTGAAAAAAATTAAAAAATGAAATCTGAAAACTATTTAGAGTAGCTTTAACTTTCTGGAAACATTTCCGATAGTTGATTAAAGCATGCTCATTGTTTGTAACAAGCATAATTTTGAAAGCAGAAGAAAATTCGATGTCTGGTAACCTTTTGTTTGTCTTGTCCTCTTATCTTTTTAGACTTCTGATTCTTATATTCTAAAGTGCTGCGTAATCTGAAAAATATGTATGGCATGCTTGAAAATTTCTTGACGTAATAGCTTTTTGAAAAGATTTAATGTTTGAAGAATTAGTTTTTTGAGAAACATAGGTTTGTACTAAGCTTGAGAGCCATTCGTTATTCGATAGTAGATAAAACATTTGGTGATCAGGTTAGTGGCAGCTCTATCCGAGGATCAATAGTGGTTTCTATCAATATTCAAGAATCTAAATGGCTCCTCTTATTTGGGCCCAAAGTTGTTGTGTGGAGTTGCCCATTAATTTTCCATTCTTTATAATATGAATTTGTGCATTTCCTCATTTCTTCCCGTTTTGTTGGTTGTGAAATCTTTATTTGATGTGTAATACGTTTGTTTGTATGGGTATGATAAATGATCTTTCTTTGGCTGCGTTGTAAGATTTTGGATAAGTTTGATGCAGTCATATAGCTTTAGTTAGCAAGTAGTGTTTTTGAGTGAAATCCTCTTGTATGAAGCACTAGTAGAGAAAAGTACATCGATTTAGTGCTGTCAAAGGATTTGCATTTGCCTTTTCAAACAAGAAGTGAAAGTGTAATGAAAAGCATCCACGTCCCAATGGATAGTACATCCTAAAGGCCTTCTAAACCTTTGGTGGTATAGGTTTGAATCCTAGTGCTTAAGTTTGCTTCTAGGGGCATATATTTTTAGTTTCGAATATATATGTATATGTGATGCCATTGTCAAGAAAGTTGGAGAATGGTGGTAAACTGATGGAAATATGGAGCTTGGAAATGGATGGTCATAGAACAGAGAATATCGAAGATGGATGGCGAGATTGAAGCAAATAGTCAATTTGATTGCTTTTGTGGTGGAATAAGGCGTTTTGTCTTGTATTTGATTTTGTGCAATCACATAGAATTTGAATTGAAGGAAGAGGTTCCCTGTAATTGAAATTAGTATTAGCATAGTTCATTAGGCAAGATAGTGGGTAAGCCGTGGTTTTCTGTCCGAAAGGATTACATTTCTGGCATCTTCTCTATAATTGTATTTAGAATTGTTTTTCTTTGTTAACCATCCATTCAAAGGCAGCAACAGGAGGGTTGTGCTCGTTGGATGATTACGAAGAAAATCTCGAGCTCGTATTGGTCATAGGTATGGGTTCAATAAGCTTGTTTGGATTGGTCACGGGCATGAGCAGAAGCTTAGAAAGCTGAGATACAAACTATTTGTGAAGAGTACAATGGAATGTAAAGCAAAGCATGTGGGTAATTTATGATTTATTAATCATACGTTTTCTTTTTTAATGGAAATCATGTATTTCAATTTATATGGGCAAGTAGCATTTGAATCAAGGTTAACTCTTGAGACAATGAGTAGTTGGTCACTTATTTTCATTTGTTGGGATAAAATGTTAAAATTTGGGGTAGATTCAAAGTTTGGGTTTTCTTAATACAATAAATATAAGGAACGAGATTTGAAGCTTCAATTGTCAGAGATGCATTTATTAGGGGGACAAGTTTCTTTGGTTTTTGAAGGAAGTTGACTTTTGGGTTAGCTTTGACTTGACATGATCTTAAACGTGTAGGTTTAAGGTTTGTCCAAGTGCAAGTCTAGCGGGCGCAAGACACTTTGGGCTCGGATTGAGGGTCTACTTTCAATCGCAATCACATGGCCTACCTCTTGGACTTGTCTCATTACATCAAGTTTGGGTCCGATTTGAGGTAACCCATTCAATTAGCCTATTAAACATTTATTTATTTATTTATTTATTTTAAAAAATACGTTTTAGAACTTTCTTATCTAAATGTAAATTTTTTATTGAAATTATATGCAACAATTCTATTAAAATTCTGTTTTTTTTTTTCTTTTTAATAATTAGAGACTGCTACTATATGTATGATATGTATGATGTAATCATGATGGGACACAAAGAATTTAAAATTCTGTTTTTCTGATCAGCTTTTCGAGATTTCTAATCATGATGGGACACAGAGAATTTAAAATTTAAATATGCATTCAAGTTTGTGTAAAAATACTATTTAAACTTGCAAAACTTTTATTTTTAAAAGAAATAATTTAAAAAAAACTTGTGTGGCTTGTGTTTGAAGTATAATTTAGTCTATCTCTATTTGTTATTATAATATGATAATAGTGGTGCAAAGGCTTAATGTACAGGGAATTATACTAAAGGAGATAAATCATATGGTAGGGATCAAGATTGCTTTAATGTCCATCGTTTTGATCTATATAAAAGCTTTTTAGGACAAAGTATTTGAAGATCATCTAAAATGTCAAACATTATAACACACGCCTCGGGATCTTCTCTAAGGAAAATGGGCCGAGAGTATATTGGGTATAGAGTATACCCAAAGACACATGTCTCATTAATGGGGTGTAAGTGGGAGATTGCTAAGATTTATCCTTATCCATTATTAATATATAAAGTCATTAGTATAATTTTCAACAATATATACTTAACATATAAGAGGATCGTAGTCAATAAATGTCAAAAATGATATGTATTACATTATATCCGGTTAGATACTTTATCATACAACTTAATTTGTAACAAATAAATCCTTGAAATATATACTTTTTATCCAAAATTTATGAGTTTAATCAAGAGAAAAAAAAAAAAAAAAAACCATACAAAATTATGGATTCTTCAAGATAATACAAGCGGCATAGCGCTTCATGGCTTCCTCCTCTTCCTCCATATTTATGAACCCAACTCCACACCTTTTCAATTCAATGTTCCTCGAAACAGATCCACCATAATTAACTTGTAACAAGAACCCAAATTCAATCTCTCTAAATCCTTTCATCTTCCTCCTCAGCGACTGGGTTCGAGCCAAAACAAACAACCAAATATGATCCATTTTCCTCATCCCAGAAATCGTCAACCCATTAACAAGAACATCTCCCTTCTTCAAATTCCCCTCATCCGGGTTCCTTCCGGCGACAGAAGCAATAATGGAGCCGGAAACATCACCCCCGCCGCCGCCGCCGCCACACACGACACATAGAGCAAAGCGAATCAAATTAGAATTCGGCGCGGTCGGGGATCCCATTCGACTGTAATCGAAGACCCCATTTTTGTGGTGAACCAATCAGGAATCTCACTCCCAGGAATCATGACATTGAATGCACCATTTCGAAACAACATGCTCTGCATCCAAGAAACGATCAATCTCTGAAGCTTTTTATTGCCACCCAATTGATAGCAGTTCATAAGATTCAACTCTGTCATGAAATACAATTGCTCTGTTTTTAATACAAGCGAAGGAATGGATACAAGCTAGCCGCAATCCTTCGACAAGATCCTTAAAATTCTCGGTGGCAGTTCGGGGATGCACAAAAGCTTCTTGCATCGATTCAAATTCAATATTTTCAGGTTTTGCAGCTGAGAGATTGTTGTCGGAAGCTGACTGAATTTGTTGCCACTCAAATTCAGCTCTGTTAATGAAACCAAACGCTCAATCCCTTCTGGAGTGGCTTTGAGGTTGCAGTAGCTGAGTTTCAGTTTGGTCATAGCGAACAGAGTGGCCAATAACGGGACCCCAATTGGAGAATCATCGGCCATCGAAGCTCTGCAAAGACAAAGGAACAGGCGTGTCATGATATCACATGTGCTCTGTTCATGCTCTGTTATGGAGGTGTGGTCGAAACAGAGTTGGAGTAATGTGTGTGTGTGTTGCCGGAAAATTGTGGGATGTTCTTGAGCTTTGAACAGCCTGAAAGAATCAGTACTTGAAGGGATTTGATGTTAATTTTGGTGGGAAGATTGGTGAGATTGATGCAATCTTTCAGATTCAGAAAAATAAGGTTTTTTGCAGAGAAAATGGATGGATGAATGATGATCAAACTGGTTCAGCCTTCGAGCTCTAATCTCTCGAGATTTGGAATTTCTTCGAAATTTGGAGTGTTTGTCAAGTTCTTAGAGTGGTTTAGATTGATATACTTCAAGTTCTTCAGATGCTGTCACAAATGGATCACATAATAATCGTTCGAGATATCATTTAACTAATAAAATGAGACCGATAAGAAACCTAATTTAACAGGAATGGGAGAGAGATATTTGTGTTCAAATATCATCATCCTTATGAGTTCATTGGGTATTAATTCAAGGTCCGAAGATATTTATATATTTTAGAAAAACAATTTAGATATTTTAGATAAAAGATTTAAATATTTTAGAAATAGAATTGTGTAGACTATATCGTAAATACCCTTCCACTCTACATGAATTTTCGTATCAAGAAACTCAAATAGTCTCTGAGTAAAGTATAATAGTATTCTACGAAGTGTCTTGTAATCTCGTTCCGATTTGTGTTAATAAAGAGTGCGGGTGTTTCCCACAATCAGTTGTGTTCAACAATTTCATGGGGATGAAGATTAAAACAGGAGGTGGAAATGGGACGGAGAAGTATTCCTCGTCACCACCGACCCGTCCCATAAACATCTCTAGTAATAGCTAACTAAATAAGATGATTACCTTGTTTTCGAGCCAAAATTGTTTCAAATTTCTATGGCAGATGTGGAGGCCAATAAGGTTATTATGTTGGGAACTCGAGGGCAGAAACTCCCAGGGAAATCTATCCCATTTCAAGTATCTCACCTCAGTTGGGAGCAAATGTTCTAAGTCATTTTCTGATCTCTCGTACTTAAATGGGTTCATACTCTAAAAGAAGCAACCGGAAACCATTAAGAAACAAATGGAACATAATCGATGTCAATTACGTAAACTTAAGAATACTTTCTTTCTTTCTTTACTCGACTGTTATGTATAGCCCTTGATTTCAAGGTCGAGAGAGATCTTACTAGAGTTTTTCGATCTTGTTCACGAGTACCACGATCTATCGAAACGGTTTATCCTCGTCCATCCGGCTGCCCTCGTAGTCTCATTTCTCTCCCTCTACACCTTTGTTCTAATGGAACATAACTTCAAAGATGGATCCTTTTTAGTATATGTATAGGCTTCTAGGTGTTGGTTTGCTTCCCATGGAAGATGCTTGTGATGTATGCACTCTTGAAAATTAGATATTTTTGAAATTTTTTTTAAAAAAGTTTAGAGTATTATTAAATTTTTTGAAAGTTTAAAGATATTTTTGTTGCAAAGTATAAAGGCTCAGGATGTATGAAAAACGCTATAAAGTGTCCATAATAATTTTTTTTTTTTTTTTTTTTTTTTTTTTTTTTTTTTTTTTTTTTTTTTTTTTTTTTTTTTTTTTTATACTTAGAGGCAATAAAGTAGACTTTGTTCGAGAGAAGAAAGGTTTGAAGTTCGTAAGTAATCGGTCTCCAAATGGTTGGTCAAGGTGGAGTTGGAGGAAGTTAGAGAGTTCGTAGAGTGTTGTCCTGAAGAATCTGTACTAGTCTGAGACTTCGTTTCTTGCAATAGTTAAAAACTTGTTTGGGAGTTAAAAGTGTTTTTAGCTCGTTATTTAATTATAATTAATTTTGTGAGGAGGGTTGAATTGTAAATACATTTAAGGTTGGTTTCACACTATTAGGTGGTGTCCCATTCCATTGTTTGTGCTTTGTTGTCCTTTGGCTTAATTCAAATAATTGTGTTTTATTCTCAATTTGGTTTTTGGTGTACATATTGTAATAAGTTTGTTGATATCCAATATTTAACGAGTGTCCTTTTATGCATAGTGTCACGATTGTACTTTTCGAACTTTGTGACGTCATGATCTTAACATGATTATGATAAGTCTAAGAGAAACTCAAGCCCCATTATAGCTTTCTCATTCGGCTTTATCGGAACTTAGGTGAGGTTTTCTTTTGCCGATTGAACACAATTATGACTCGACCTTGCCTTTACTCTAGGCTAATGTCCTTCAAATGCAATGTCATCTCATTTCATTGTTTTGATTTCCAACAACATAGCCCATATTTCATGATGTAATTCCAAATTCGGAAAATTTTTGGTTTGTTCAACGTCGGGGTATCCATCGGCGAATTTTTATTCATGTTTTAGGGCAGTTCTGAAAAGATACTCTCTCTTTTTAATATCTCAAAAATTCCATAGAAACCCGTATTAGGACTTAGTTTCTAAGAAAAAGAGCATTATAATAGACACTTAAAAGTGAAACCTAAATTTGGAAACTGTATAAATTTGGAAACTGTAATTGGACCTTCCAAGAATGGAGGGAAAAACTAGATAGTTTTCAATACTACTTGAGCAATGTTCAAATTTGATGGTTTTGACACGTATGATCGACAACACACACTAGAAATTTTTTTCGCTCTTGTGAATTTTCGATTTGTTCAATATCAGGATACTATCAGCGACTTTTTGTTCGTACTTTAGGCTAGTTCTGAAAAGGTACTTTCTCTTTCTAACATCTCAACAATTTCTATAGGAAACAATATTGCACTTGAGTTTTGAAGAAACATAGCCTATAACACTATAATAAGCGCTTAAAATCAAAACTCAAATTTGAAAACCCTAAATGGGCATTTGAAGAACACGATGAAAAACTTGAGTTACGGTCGATGTTTTTCGAAACTACTATGAAGAATGTTCAAATTTGATGGTTTGGACATGTGATCAGCAACCAACACCAAAAATTATTTTCTCTCGACCAATTTTCATTTCGTTCAATGTCGGGGGTACCATCGACAACTTTTTGTTCATATTTATCAATTTTCATTTGTTAATAAGGTAACCCACTCTAAATCTGAGTTGCACTCTATAACAAGTAGTGTCTATCAATATAAATATCCTTCACGAGTTGTTTTTAATTACAAATGAGTCAAAAGTCTATTTTATTCCTGTAATTCTATCTCACCTTAGATATCATCAATTCTGATGAACAATTTGTTTATGATTTAAATTATAAACTAATTTCTTCTTGGGCTCGTGAAAGAATCAGGTCAATAAGAGGAGTGAATTCCATCCAATAAGATAATGTTCACCCATCCTCGTTTGGTTAAGTCTCTTAATGTTTGACATATAAAATCGGCTACCAAAATTATTTTCACCCATGTAAATTAGAGTACATCCCACTCATATGTTTACCTAAGCAAAATTTAAATTAAATAATTTATAACCATTACAAAATAGTACGTGAATCCATATTATTAAAAGATTACATTAATAATATTAAATTTCTTTACCCATTCGATAATACTTAATTACAAATAAAATAATCAAAATTGTTATAACATCTGTGAGTTCTAAAATAAAGACAGAAATGGTTATCTTCCAATATTTATGGAGGCAGAAGAGATGGGGCCGACTGACATGGACGAAGAACTATTCCACATTGTTGAAATCCCCTTAGCCATGGATCTTGAACTAGACTCAAACAGAGCTTGATAGCCAGCCCATGGCTCGAGTGCTGGCAGTGGGTCTTCTCCATTAAGGAACCTCGTGACTTGCCTCATGCAGGGGCGAGCTTCTGGCTTCCACTGAGTACAGAGAAGCCCAAGTTTGAGCACCATCTCCATCTCCTCCACCTTATAATCCGAACCCAACTTCGGATCAGCCACATGAACAACATTACCCGTTTCATACAACTTCATCACCCAATCCACCAATACAATCTGCCCTGATCCCAGAGGCTTTCTTCCACATGCCACTTCCAGCAGCACTACTCCATACGCATAAACATCTGCGCTCTTCGACGCCTTCCCCGTTCGAAACAACTCTGGCGGTATGTAGCCTATTGTCCCGACAACTTTCGTCGTGTGCGATACTTGGTCGTGGTCGTATTGCCTCGACAAACCGAAATCGCTTAACCGGGCATTCATGTCGCCGTCTATTAGAACATTGCTCGGCTTTACATCTCGGTGGATTACCACTTGCTCCCAATCTTCATGAAGATATAGTAATCCTGCAGCAATTCCTTTGAGGATGTTCAATCTTTGCTCCCAATTCAAAACGAAGTTTTGAATTGGATGATACAAAAGAGAATGAAGGCTCCCATTTGAGATATAATCGTAAACTATGAGAAGATCGTTGTTTTTCTTGCACCATCCTTGAAGATTAACCAAGTTCTTGTGTCTTAATCTTCCCAAGCTTTCGATTTCCGCTGCAAATTCCTTCAATCCTTGGCTCGAGTTTCTTTTTACTCGCTTTACAGCAATCTCAGCTCCAGTTGAACATAACGAGCCTTTATATACTGACCCGAATCCTCCAATTCCGATTTGCTGGCTGTCTTTAAATCCATTTGTTGCTGTGTAGAGGTCTTTGTAACTGAATCTGTGAGGGCAATCTTTTTCCCAGTCCTCTAAGCTCTCAGCTTTCCTCATTTTTCTAAACAAGAAGACCAAGACAACAATTCCCAGAATGACCAGAATCGATGAAACTAATACAATAACCATAAACTGGGGATTGGATGCACGAGGATGGCTCTGCCGTTCTGGTTCTATGGGAAGGAGAGAGTACCTCAGCGGCCGTGCCAGTGCATTCACGGCGAAACTCCATCCCAGAATGTAATGAGAGCTTGTTTCGATTCCAGTCGACGCAGAGAAGCCGACGTACATTTTTTCCTGTAGAACAAGAGTTAAATCAATGGGACAGGAAAGGATTGGCTTCTCTGGTTTTTGATCTGTCAAAAGGCCTATAGAAACACTCGCACTTTTTCTGAAACCATCATATTCAATCCAAACAGCAATTGGGTCACCGGAATCAATCGAGATTTCCGAAGTGGTATCATTAAAGTAGGAATAAGAAGCATGTTTGGAGGAAACAGATACAACACCATTGATGTTAATCCCAACATCGTTTCCTCTGGAGTTCTTGAGCTCATCATGTCCTTTAACAGTGTCAAATTCAACAGCAAATATATGGTTGGATACGCTTCCATCGTTGGAACGATTAAATAATCCAAGGAAGTGCCCACTTTCAGCACCTTCAAACTTGTTTGATGGAGCCAAGGTGAATGCAAAGCCGTGGCCGCCATGGCCGGGGCTGGATGGTTTAATGGCAAACACAAAAGTTGTGGAGAAAGATGAAAGAGAAGTGTTATTAATCAGCTGAATGGAATCAGGATAGAATGCATGGCCTATGACATTTTGTGAAGTGTTGGTGAGCCTCAATGCACCAGATGGCATCACAACTGCGGTTCCATCGAGAAACAAGCCTTTTCCTTGGCTAAATCCATTGTATAATAAAGAAGATTTTGCAGAGAAAGCTGCTATATGCAAGAAGATGAAAAGAAAAGCTAAAGGATTTGGAAGAGCCATGTGCCTTTGGAAGAAAGCTCTAATCAGCTCCAGAAAAGAAAGAAAAAAACATGGCTATCCATATGAATGAACACCGTTGTTAATATAAATGAAGGGAGCTTTGAATTGGTCGCAATTGGAAGCCAGACTTATATGGATTACTGATGGGGATGGGAGAGCCGTGTGAACATTGAATGGTTTGATGGGGAAGTTCTGAAATTTCAAAGCTCCAGACCCAAATGAATCTTCAAAGAAACAAAAACTAACGCCACACATAATTTCTGAATAATACACAAAATGTAAATGAACTTGTGAATTTTCTCGGTTGTTTGGAAAAACTGATGTAGAAATAAGAGATCCTCAAAAGTCTTTTTGAAAAATTAAAGAGAAGAATCAATACACGTTTTCTTGTTATCAGTAAGACGTCAACATCAAAACAAGTCAATCCGAGTTGAGTAATTGAGCCAAGTTTGTCAAACTGGGTTAGGCAAGTCGAGTTGAGTCGTGCTAACCATGCTAGCCTAAGTCAAGTCTATCCTCGAAAGTGCACACTTGAAACCGTATTTCTATCCTATATATCATGGAAGAATGTGCCTACAAGTGTAATGGCCCAGATCCACTCCTAGTAGATATTGTCCTCTTTGGGCAGCCCTTTCGAGTTTCCCCTCAAGGCTTTAAAACGCATCTGCTGGGAGAAGGTTTCCACACCCTTATAAGGGTGTTTTGTTCTCTTCTCCAACCAATGTGGGACGTCACAACAAGATATGCTCACTAAATCCTAATTCATATCCCACCTTTCACAAAAATTCTAATTGATTTATGCATCACAGTGTGGATGATTGAGTACTATACTGGTGTTAAATTCATGGTTTCTTCATCTCGTTTCTAGGTTGAGTTCATGTAGGTCTAGCTTAACTAAATTTGTGCATAAAACTTCAATAGAAAAGATGAAGTCATTAATTGGAAGATTGGTCACAACAATAGGAAACCAATGGGACTTTTCAAAGTAAGTTTTTGGAGCATTGGCTCTAATTTTACAATTTTGTGGTCATTAGGATTGGAGTTAGAAATGCGTTCTTATTCAAACTAAACGCTCTCTAATATTATGTTCCGCAAGTCCCCTTAATATCGAAGCAAACTCCTCTCTTTATATAAGATTTCAACCACTTGAAAGCCAGCCACCACGAAGCCGCCACTGTTTGAATGTCATTCCTTTTGCATGTTAGGTGTGTATGCGCCATATAATTTGCTGACAGGCTGCTTAACCACTTCATGCGTGCAACATCTTTGCGTTGCACTAACTACGGGTACTGGAACAAGTTCTACGAGAGTGCAACCGTGGGTAGCACAGGAATTAATGTGTTGTACGAGGAGACAGAGAGTTCAAGAGGTATTGGAAAAAGTACTTCAAATGAGATTGCCAAAGCCTAGCACCACACTAAGAAATCTCGACCGAATGTCAAGTATGCCCTATTGTTGAGGATTGTTGGAAGGGAGTCCCACTTTGGCTAATTTTCAATTTAAGAACTTTGGCTAATTTCCAATTTAAGAAATGATCCTGAAGTGAGGAATATTATTTCTATTGGTATGAGGTCTTTTGGAGAAGCCCAAAGCAAAGTCATGTGAACTTATGATCAAAGTGGACAATATCATACCATTGTGGAGAGTCGTGGTTCCTAACACCTACAAGATGCAAGATTCGACGAATGTGATAGCATCACTCAACTTGTTAAATATGTATGACGCAGAAAGGGTATTCCGATCATGTACATGCACTTAAAAGTTATGAAGAAAATCTTACAGTATATTTGGGAGACTGAATCCTTCGGGTCATTCAACACTAAAGTTCATGCTAGATGGATATTCTGATAGTGATTGGTGTAGCATGTGGATGATCGGAAGAGTACATTAGGATTCATGTTCTTTTTGGGGGACACAGTATTTACGTGACTTTCAAAGAAACAATCAATAGAAGGCTACCAAATTTATTTGGATAGCACATCTGCTATCGAATTGGTTCACAATGAAAGAAACAAGCATGCTGATCTGAAGTTCCATTTTATTCGAGAGCATATGAAAGGAAAAGGAGATAGAGCTAATGCATGTGAAAAGGGAAGACCAAGTAGCTAATATCTTTACGAAGCTTAGTGCCTGTATGAAAGATGGAAGAGAATTAAGTTTCAGGCCTAATAAACTTAATTCATCAACATGAACAAATTTTGAAAAAGGTCAAATTTAAGAAGTTTATTGGATACATCTTGAGGTTAGATTCATTTGGTAGATACAATCATCATTGTTCAGAACAGAACAATATCCCAAAAGGATATTTCATATAAATTTGACACGTTAGGTCTTAGAAGAGAATGAACATTATATACAACAGTTTCTACCGAGGTTCAGCACAAAAGGGTCAACTAGTTCAACGCAAATGCATGGACCAGATAGAATATAAACCAAGGCCACGAATCTCAGTCAAGATATCAAGAGAAAACAGCGAGGGTCAACTTGCTTAACCAGAGAATCAAAGAAAAGAAGAAAACAAAACGTTCATAAGGTGGGAATATTTTAGGCACTGATTTTTTACGCTTCTCTTTTGTTTTAATAACTTTTTGTATTAAATGTTATCATCAAGAGCTATCTTTACTCTAATTTGGTGTGGTGAGTGTATCTTAAAGGAAATTAACACGTGAGAAGGAAAAAGGAAAAGTACCTCATACTATCTTCAACGCCCATTCTCCCAAGCTGTGTATATTCTTGACTGCATTAAGTTAGCCATTTTGGAGTTCTGGTGTTCAGCTGATGTGGGGTAACTAAGAATCATTACTTCTGTTTCACTTATAGGCCTGTGATCTTCTTGGTTATAGTGTTCTTTCAGTGACACACAATTCCTAGCAAGTACATAACGTAAACCGAGCGGGAGCTTCGGTAATGACTGGAGCCTACTGCAGTTGTCCAAGACAAGGCATTTGAGATTGATAAGCTGACGCAAACTATTAGGCAGGTTGGTGAAAAAGTTCCTGCTTAGATCCAGAAACTGCAATGAAGACAGAGAGCTGAGGTTGTTGGGTAGGTCTCCATCTATCAGCTTGCAATCACTAAAAATCAGAACTTTTACAGAATGAAAATTCGATAGGCAAGTCATCAACTTCAAACCAAATGAATGTGAATTATAATTCCTTGGCGTATCCCAAAATGGGAACAACGAATAGCAGAACTTTCGGGACAGGCCTTCACAGTTGAATACTTCGAAGTTCGGCAGAAGTCGTAGAGACAATGGGACATGACTAATAGAAGTACCACTCACATCAAGCTTCTTTAAACAAGAAATGTTTCCCAAGCTGTCTGGAATTTGATCAAGCTTTGAGCAGCCACCCAATGCAAGATGTTTAAGGGATGTCATGCAACCAATCGAGTCTGGGAGTGTAAGAAGATTTTTGCAGTTTCTAAGATCCAACAATTCGAGGCCAGTGAGTTTTCCAATTGACTGATGCAATTCTCGAATATCAGTGCCATCTAAATGAAGCTCTGTCATAAGTTTCATGTTTTCCACAATCTCTGGAAAATTTTCAAGTCTTGAACAACCAGAAAGAACGAGAATCTTGAGTGATTCGAAACAAATATTAAAAGGGATTCTTTTGAGAGATTTGCAATCCTTAAGATCCAATAAGATGAGATGTTTCAGAGCACCAACAGATTGATGAAGCTCCTGCAGTCTTATACAACCATTCAAGACCAACCTCTCAAGATTTGGCACCATTGACAAATTAGGGGTCTTGATCAAGAACTCAGAATTACTAAGGTTTATTATCTTCAATTTATCTAACCTCTGTTAAAAAAAGGACATGGCTACAAGAATGTCATGATATTATCAATTCAACCGTTAAAGAAAATTAAACAATGTTATTGATAAAAGTGGCATACCTTTGCTCCTTTCCAAAGATTTTCAAGGCAGCTATTCGGTAAACTGAGTTCCAATAGTTCACTCGGCTGGAAACGTGACGGTAAATGTCTTAAAGGATATCCATGCCAACTAAGAAGTCTCAACTTATCTGAGAGATACTCAAGATCTCCACAAAGGAACACATTATGAACAAGCAACACTTTCAGGCCGGTCATTGTCGAAAAGAACTTGGCATTTAAGTGTGACTCTCCATGCTCGTCCAAGTCCAAGACTATGGATTCAATGTCTTCTACTCCCTAAGAATATGCAAGGAGGTGAATTCAAAGTTCAAAAAGAGCTTGTTTCTGAACGAAGAGTAACATTGCTTACATTCTTTATTGAAGCTTTACCTGACTATGTCTCAAAGCATGGTTGACATCCTTTTGACGCCACAGCCTACAGCATTTTCCTGACGACTCCTCAAGAAAAATTTCTTGACCTAATTTTTTTAGTAAATTATGCACCTGTATTTTGTTACCGTGCACGGTTATGAGGGATTTCTCCTGCAAAATTTTTAGTCCATCAGCAGCATCAATTCCGAAACTCTTGAACATGTCAATGACTTGGTCTTTGCTCCTTCCTGTAAGAAAACAAGCAATATCCAAAAACATTCTCCTCTCTTGCATTTCAAGTGCATCATAACTCATTTTCAAGTTTTCATAGACTTCCCTGTTTAAAGAAACATTTAAATTTTCTACGGCATCTTCCCACGACGGAACCAATCGACCGTGCAAGGAAGACCCAAGAACCTTAATTGCTGATGGGAGGCCCTCAGCATATTTTATAAATTGCATACAAAGATCCAAATAACCTTTCTTACAAGACTTGATCCCAAATGCTTCATGACAGAAGAGCTGAAGAGCCTCTTCATCATTAAAACCCTCAACATTGTATCGCCTATCAACTCCGAGAGAAACAAGCAAACCTTCATCTCTAGTTGTAATAATGACTCTACTTCCAAAACCAAGATATTCTTCTCCACCTATCAGTTCTTTCACCTGGCTCACACAATCAACATCGTCAAGAACAACAAAAACTTTTCGGTTTCGTAGGTTTTCCTTTATCATTGCAGCTCCATCACCGTCTTTAATGCGAACTTTTCCTTTCAATAGAGTCATGGAAAGAAGTTTCTCCTGCAAGGATACCAAGCCTCCAACATTCTTTAAAGCTTGCCTAACATTCCGCAGAATGCAACTTCCATGAAATTCACGGGCAACAATTTTGTAAAGAGCTCTGGCAATAGTTGTTTTGCCTATTCCACCCATCCCCCATATCCCAATAAAGCGCACATCATCCAGCCCCATGCTCAAAAGCACATTTATTCTTCTTAACCTCAAGTTCATGCCAACCAAATTTTCATCATTGCTAAGTAAATCAGGACGCAGATGATTGAAAACATGCTTAACAATTTCTTGGACTTTCTCTGTTTCGGTCCTGTTCATAATACAACCACCTAAATTCAATTTCAAGTTCAAAATTCAATTTCCAAGGGACATGAGAACTTTGATACTGATGTATAAGAGAGAAGGAGCAAGAAATCATACTCGTCATTTACATGCCATCCAAAGAGACCTCCAACCTCTCTCATGGCACACCTCCAGCTCTGAACCTCTTCGAAATTCTCCTTGATGTTATTTTCGTGGTCTATAAAGAAATTTTCATAAATTCCAGTAGGACTGATGACATCGAAGGAATTAATTTTGTGGAAAACCACGAGAACCGTTTGACCTAATGTGTTCTTGCAATGGACGATCTTAGCCAGTTCCCTCAAGCACCACTTGGAATCTGCATAGCGTTGAGATAGAATAACAATGGTGGAGCGCGACTCCTCAATCGCTTTGATCAGCACGTCGGCAATGGCCTTCCCCCTCTCGAGCTCATCGTCATCTCTGAAAACCACAATGCCTTGTCGCCTGAGAGCTTCGTAAAGATGGTTGGTGATGGTCTTGCGAGTGTCCTCGCCTCTGAAGCTCAGAAAGACGTCATACGACCATCTAGGAGAAGAAGAAGAAGAAGAAGAAGCAGCAGCTGATTTCTTTGTGATTGAGGAAGCCATTCACTACTTGATCCGGGTGCCGGAGAAGGATTACAAGGAAGAGAAGCATTCGAAGTTGATGGAAAATGTTACGAAATCTGGACTTTCCATTGATTTTCAGAAACTTTTTCCACAGTTTCTCTCTCTCTATCAGACGACTGACGATTGAAGTTTGAAGTGCTGACCATTTTTTCTTTTCTATTTCTTAAATATTCTTTTTATTATTTTATTATTTTTTATATAAAATAATTAAACAAACAATGTTTAGGTTGAAACAATAATAAAAATACACTAAATTTTATTATTTTTCTTGTCTGTATTCGAATATGTCTTATTCTAATTTGTTTGAGACTAAATTTTTTCCAAAAATAAATCTTTAAGAATTGAAATATATATATATATATATATATATATATATATTTGATATTTTTGAAGTTTTTAATTATGAATACATAAGTAAGAAAACATTTGCCGCCACCTCCCAGAGGTCTCTAACCCCTTAATTTTTGCCAGTCCTCCACATTAACCATCCATCCTTCTTCCCGAAAGGAGATTTTAGTAAATAACTAAATATAATACTTGAAGTCAAAATCAATTTGATTACACCATATATATCAGGTTGGACAGATCGGACTATATTCAACTGAGCTGTCCCGACCATTTCCAACATATTAGACTTACTTGGAAGAAGGAAGAACAATTGCCCTACTTGGAAGAGACTCCAAGTACTTAGCCTCACATCAATGCTAAGATCACTTCGAACATGTACTGAGACCTGAAGTTAGCCGCACCCTACATCGTTGAGTTTGTAAAGAGTCGGTTAATAGAGACCTCAACCAATTGAGTGGGGGATGATCTCATGGTCATGCTTGTCCAAGGCGTGTTGCCTGTGGCCACATGTAAGATGTCCCGGTCATGCTTGTTCATGACATGTTGTCTATGACCGCATGCTCATTTGAAACCCCTTTTACCTACTTTCATGTTAGATAGGTTTTTATTGAGGATTGTTGAAGATTGTTGGGAGTGAGTCCCACATTAGCTAATTTAGGGAATGATCATGGGTTTATAAGTGAGGAATACTATCTGCATTGGTATGAAGCATTTTAGAGAATCCCAAAGCAAAGTCATGAGAGTTTGTGCTCAAAGCGGACAATATCATACCATTGTGGAGAGTCATGTTTCCTAACTGTTTTTACTACACCCGCCCAAGCTAAAATGTTGGAGAATTTTTAGTCTTGATGATTTAAAATATAAAGTCATGAGAGTTTATGCTCAAAGTGGACAATCTCATACCATTCTGGAGAGTCATGTTTCCTAACCGTTTTTACTATATTTTCTGTAGTCTGTATGACCAATCACTAAAATCATGATTTAGAAACTCTTGTCAATTCTTCCTATTCGGGTTATATACTATCAAAGCCATTGTTGTTACTCATTTTTAGCTTATAACATTGATTTATTAAAAATTATTTTCAATGTTTTTCTCATATTTTCTAAAATAATTTTCTCAAATGTGACACGAGGGTCAATCATATGTCGATATTTCCGCAAAGTTGAATTCCACACGAGTGATTTGTTCGTTAGGTTTGAATAAGTGTTACACAATCACTGTCTCATATGCTGCAAGAGTGAAATTGCGACACCGAGGTCATCCCATCACTTTAAAATCTAAATGCTCTCCCTAAAATGACACCAAAAATTAGAGGCAAGCAACCAGGAGTTGAATACAGAAATACCCTTGCAGTCGATAGAGGTAGACGTTTCTGGTCATTCTCTACCAAGGCGAGTATATGATTAAGATAAGAAATCTAAATCGTATAGATGAGACTAGAGAGGTAGATATAGTTGAAGTTGCTAGATGTGTGAATTCTATTTATTAAAGAGGGGGAGATGGCAAGGAGGGAGAAATAACTAAGGCTATCAAATTACAATGCCCAAAAAAAGGCAGGCATAAAATGCTTGAAACTACAAACTTCTTTTAATTTATTTAGACTAGATGATTTGGAACAACAAAGCTGCAGTACATACCACACACAGGCCATCATAGAAGGCAACAGGCAACCAACATACCATGATCACAAGCTTTCATATTCTTTGCAGTTCTGAATATGTTCTCTTAGGCTCTACGGCACACGTCTCCCTCGCATACCCACTCCTCTTTTTGCTCCTCAGCTCCCTCATTCTTTTTCAAACCACATTTTGGGTGCATATCAAAGTCACATTCCTCACAGTAAAACGACCAACCGTATCCCAATTCATCACAGGCATCACAATTATACGCAGCTCGATATGTTCGAACGAGTTCATGTTCTTCATGTAGTTCATGCTTCAGTTTCTCAGGCCACCCCTTTGCCTCTTCTTCCAGCTGCTTCTCTAATTCCTCAAGATGTTCCTTTGTGAACGGATAGGCATCTGCTCCATGAGATGTTATGAGATTCCGAGCGTCTGTTGAGACAGTACGACCACTTCGATCAAGGGCTACAAGTGCAGGAATGCCTTCTATTTTGAACCTACGATTTAGGAACTTCTTCCTTTCATCCCCAAATGGCAGAGCTAACCAAGGCATCCCTGAAAAGAATTCCTCAAATGAATCTTGATCGCTATCACTTGAAATGAAAACGGCTTCGAACTCTTTGTCCTTTTGCTTAATTTCGTTGTATGCCTCGATAAGCTTAGGCAAGAATGCACGGCATGGAGGGCACCAGTGTGCTGAGAAGTAGAGCAAAATGTTCTTGCCAACAAGTTCAGATACTGGAATCTGGTCAAACGAAAGGCAATCAAACACAAAAATAAACATACAGAAACAACTTAAGAGTATAACAATGCACATGGTGGCTTAACTCATTAGATTATGCTGAGAAGTAGCAACAAGAAACTTTACCTTTGCACCATTTTTTCCAATAACAAAATCATTTTCTCCACGAACTAAAAGAGACTCCAGAGTCTGTGACTCGAGCTTTGCCTTCTGAATCTCAGCAAGTTTCTCAAGTTTTTCGGGATTGAAAGGGTAGGCATCAGTACCATGCTCTTCGATGAGTTCTGCTGCATTCGGGTGCAAAGTCTTGCCGTCCTGCCCAATTATGACAAGAGTAGGAATATCACTAAGCTCAAAATATTGAATGAGTTTTCGACATTTCTCATCCTTGAACGGCAATGCCAACCATGGCATAGTTTTGCATGCTTCATTGAAGTCATCATCCTCATCATCTAAAGAGATCAACACAATCTCAAAGTTCTGCTTCCCCTCTTTCAGTTTCTTGTAAGCATCAACCAAAAGAGGTGTGAAATCATCACAAGTTTCATGGCCATACACTGAGAAGTAGAGCCCAATCACCTTCCCTTCTAGCTCAGAGACAGGAATCTGCAGCACAAACAACAAACATTGTGTTATCACATCATTCATGTAACAGCCCAAATCCACCACTAGCCGATATTGTCTTCTTTGAGCTTTCTCTTTCAAGCTTCCCCTCAAGATTTTTAAAACGCATCTATTAGAGAGAGCTTTCCACATCCTTATAAGGCATGCTTTGTTCCCCTTTCCAGCCAATATGGCATCTCACAATCCACCTCCCTTGGAGGCCAGCGAGGACGCTGACACACTGTCTGGTGTCTTGCTCTGATACCATTTTTAAGAACCCAAGCCCACCAAAGCAGATATTGTCTTCTTTAAACTTTCCTTTTCGAGCTTTCCTTTAAGGTTTTTAAAACGCGTCTATTAGGGAGAGGTTTCCACACCCTTAAAAGACATGCTTCGTTTCCCTCTTCATCCTAGGTGAGACCTCGCAATTCCAATGAAAAGTTCAAGATTATAAGAAATGGAATGATGACTATACCTGATTTCCATTATTCGAGATCACATAATTACGTGAGTTCGAAACCAAAATGGAACTAATGGTTTGGTTCCTTTTAGCTTCCTCCTCTCTATCCTTCAGAAGTTGGATCTGTTCCGAAGTAAAAGGATAAGCATTAGCCCCATATTCACTAACTAATCTCACTCCATCATCAGTCGAAACCTTCCCGTTGGCGTCGAGAACAACAAGACGAGGAATTCCCCTCACTTCAAAAAGTTCATTCAAACGTTCTTTGGTAGCCGAATCAGAAAATGGAATGGACAACCATGGCATTTTAGAGAAGTAATCCTCGAAAGATTCTTCATCGCTATCAGCAGAAACAAAGACAACTTCAAAATCACCCTTAGAAGCTAATTCCTCATAAACCCCTGCAAATATCGGAGTGAAACGGTGACAGGGAGGGCACCATGACGCCGAGAAATACAATCCGACAATCTTTCCAATTAAGGAACTGATCTTCACCTGTTCAAAACCCCAAATCAATGGCCGATAAGAGGATTTCATTAATTTCCTTCAACAGATTCCCAAAATTTCCCCGAAAAGTGTGAAAAAAACAGAAAACACCATTTCAGATTTCTGTACGGCTAGTTAAATATCCAGCAACACAACACGAAAACAACAGATTGAGACGACATTAAAATTATGAAGTTACAGTCGCACGAACAGAGTTAGCGTCAGAATATACTAATTGAACAAAGATACATACATACCTGATCGTCATTATTACGGATGAGAAAGTCCCTCCCCTCAGAGGAGAAGAGGGAACTGAGATCGTGCACAGCATCAGAAGCCATAAGTGTTGGAAAATCCTAGATTGTGCGTGATTAACAGTGATGAACAATGAACAATGAACAATGAAGAATGAGATCAAAATCAAAGAAATGGCCTTAATAAAGCGAATTAGAAGCTTCGGGAGCAAGTAACATGGAAATTAAAAAGTTGCTAACACGAAGACTTGGAAGTTGACGAGGGAAAAAAGCATCGAATTCGACTCATCAAATTGAGTTCACATCACAACTCGGTTGTAAAGATATTCGTCCACAATAAAATTTCTCACCGCCATCTCCCTTGCGTTCGTACGGCCTTTTAGGGTATGGAATTACCATATTGCCCTTCCTTTAGGTAAAAAGTCAACTTTCTAGACTTGCTAAAATATGAATTAAAAGGCTTTTTTTATTTTTTATTTTTTTTATTTAATAATGTGTTATCATTAATTTTTGCTCTCCTCTAACTTGTATTTACAACCCAAAAACATATACGAGCTCCTTCTAATGAAAAAAATCAAAATTAACCAAGATTTGGTTTGTCTCTGCTGACATGTTGTGTAAGGATTAAAAAATATATATATTTACGTAGTGTCGAAAAACGTAGGTTTTCAGTGAAGGGCAGGAGAATCCACACTTCCAATGAATCCACGATCATACCTGAAGTCCTATACTTCAGCAAACCCTCAAACCTCACTTGTAAGGAAAGGAAACACGAAATGACGAGAGTAAATGATGGAAGACGAACGGTTTTATCTCGTCGGATATAAATGTCGGCGAAACAGAGACCTTCAATCTAGCAAACGAAAGACGAGCAAACACGCAGAGGATTAACACGATCATTATTCTGGGAAGATGAGGGCGAGCTCAACGAGTTTAGTATGATTTCAAAATATGTAATAACAGTGTTGGTTAGGATGGGTTTAAGAGAAACGATATCAGCCTACTCAAATCAGGAATTCAACTAGTAGATTCTCTTTCGCTTATCGGTCGGCCGACTTTCATTGTTGTAATCTTCGCATTTCCTATTGAGATCCCAAGTTTCCAAGTGGACTCTCTTGGGTACCCACAACCTTGGCTTTTTAGAGAATCCCGCTCCTGTGTCATGGGACTTGTAGGTCAGCAGTCCATCAGGTGGGTTTTTTATCCTTCTAGTTTTGAGTGTCTTCGGAAAATCTCACGTTTTTGAAAGTAGATAATGTATTACAACACCATGAAAGCAAGGACTAACGAGCCAAGGAATACCTTTATGCACACGAGTGATGATTACCAAATGGCGTCATAGTTTTGCTGGCTAAGAGGATGAACTGATTTATCAATACAAACTCTCTGTGCGCAAGTTTGAACTTTAGTTAGGTACGAGTTAGGGCCCTGATCGAGCAACTAGTAGTCTTACCTATCTACCTCTCCAGACACAATATCTTGAGTACCAATAATGGTGACTACATCTGTTGGCATGTGATGTTTGGCCATAGAATCGAGTCCTTGTGAATGGGCAGAGCCAAGTGCTCTTATTTTACGATGGTAGGGACGATTGCTTCCATTACTGACCCTCCTATCCCTTATGTTTAAGAGCGGTATCCCAAAAAGAACGAACAGTCTCGTGGTGGTACGTAAGGCACGAACTCCACGAACGTCCCGCGCCCCTGAGATGGAAGGGAATCCAAAATGAGTATTATTTAGGTCTCTATCATATTATATATTTATTCAACTTATATTTGATGCATCAAGTAATTTTTTCAATTTTAATTTTATTAGAAAACTAATAAATACAAATGGTCGAAGCTTCGTTTACAACCCCTCCGTCCAAAGAAAACTGCATTAATATGGAATGAGTTAATTTGCTCTTAAAAGGTAGAGATTTTTTTGTCGTTAGATAAATATAATGAAAATTGTCGTCTCTGTTTTTGTCTCCACTCAATTTTCGTCCCATCCCGGTCCATCACTGCATTTTTACATATAAAAATAAATATATATTTTGTTAACTATAAATTATAATAAATAAGTTTTAACCTTACGCCATGACTTTGTACAAATGGACTATTAAGCTCAGAGTTGGTAAATACTTGAGATCAAAACAATGAAATTTGGAACTTTTGGAACTTTTTATAAATATTATTGGCCTTTCACTCGAGATCTCATTCATGTCAGCATTTGCATATTCACCCTTTTTTTCATTCTTCTCTTTTATAGTCGAGCTGCTTCTTTAAGTGCTAAAGCTAAAACAACCTCGTGAACGATAGAAGGGCGAAAGTCAATGCGTTTTACAAAGGGGTTATGAAAAAATGACCACTCAAGAAAATATAGTCTCTATCTTCCGATTAGAGATAAGAGATGAATGTCATTGGACTCGATCACTAAATAAAGATATGTGCTACTACAAGACCTGGTTGAAGACGATGTTGAAACGTTCAATTATGTTATAATATTAAAGTCTAATTTTTTTAGAAATTATTTCACTATAAAATAAAAATTACAAGTTAAAAAAGATTTTATTAAAGACGCAAGAGAGGGATATAGCTCAAGCTATCTCAAATTACAATATCCAACAAAACCATTACAGACGATGTGGCTTGAAGCAACATGATTGCTGCATAACATATACCATTTATAAGCTTCCATTTTATTTGCTTTCTAAATACGAATGAACACTTACGCTTTACGGCGGCACACGTCTCCCTCGCAAACCCACCCTTCTTTCCCCTCCTCCTTGCTTTCCTCTTTCTTTTTCAAAGCACATTTTGGGTGCAAATCGAAGTCACATTCCCCACAGTGAAAGGACCAACCAGATCCCACTCCATCGCACCCATCACAAACATATGAACGACGTGTTTTAACAAGTTCATGAGCTTCATGTAGTTCATGTTTCAGTTTCTCAGGCCACCCCTTTGCCTCTTCTTCTAGCTCCTCCTCCAATTGCTTCAAACGTTCATCTGTAAACGGATACGCATCTGCACCATGAGCTGAGATGAGCTTCCGGGCTTCTGTCGAGACTGTGCGACCACTTTTGTTAAGCGCTACAAGTGCAGGAATGCCTTGGATTTTGAACCTGCGATTCAGGAACTTCTTCCTTTCATCCCCAAATGGCAGGGTTAACCAAGGCATTCCTGAAAAGAATTCTTGAAACGAATCTTGGTCTCGATCACTTGAGATGAAAACGACTTCGAACTCTTTGTCCTTTTGCTTAATTTCGTTGTATGCCTCGATAAGCTTAGGCAAGAATGCACGGCATGGAGGGCACCAGTGTGCTGAGAAGTAGAGCAAAATGTTCTTGCCAACAAGTTCAGAGACTGGGATCTGGTCAAACGAAAGGCAATCAAACACAAACATAAACATACAGAAACAGCTGAAGAGTATAACACAGCACATGGTGGCTTAACTCATTAGATTATGCTGAGAAGTAGCAACAGGAAACTTTACCTTTGCACCACTTTTCTCAATAACAAAATCATTTTCTCCATGAACTAAAAGAGACTCCAGAGTCTGCGACTCGAGCTTTGCCTTCTGAATCTCAGCAAGATTCTCAAGTTGTTCGGGAGTGAAAGGGTAGGCATCAGAACCATGCTCTTCGACGAGTTCCACTGCATTCGGGTGCAAAGTCTTGCCGTCCTGCCCAATTATGACAAGAGTAGGAATCTCACTAATCTCAAAATATCGAATGAGTTCTCGACATTTCTCATCCTTTAATGGCAATGCCAACCAAGGCATTGATTTTAATGCTTCTTTGAATTCCTCATCTTCATCATTGAAAGAGATCAACACAATCTCAAAGTTCTGTCCCTTTTCTTTCAGTTTCTCGTAAGCATCGACCAAAATAGGCGTAAATTCGTCACACGCTCCATGGCCATACACTGAGAAGTACAGACCAATCACTTTCCCTTCTAGCTCAGAGACAGGAATCTACAGCACAAGATTATAGTTTATCACATTAATCCAGAAAATAATCTACAAACAAAAAATTGAAGAAATTATACCTGATTTCCATCATTCGAGATCAAATAATTGCGTGAGTTTGAAACCAAAATGGAACTTATGGTCTGGTTCCTTTTCGCTTCCTCCTCCCTCTCCTTCAGGAGTTGGATCTGTTCAGAAGTAAAAGGATAGGCATCAACGCCATGATCGCTCACCATTCTCACTCCTTGATCAGTTGAAACCTTCCCGTTGGCATCAAGAACAAGAAGGTGAGGAATTCCCCTCACTTTGAAGAGTTCCTTCAAGCGTTTTATGGTGTCCGAATCGGAAAATGGAATTGACAACCAGGGCATTTTAGAGAAGTAATCCTTGAATGAGTTATCATCTCTATCAGAAGAAACGAAGATAACTTCAAAATCGCCCTTAGATGCTAGTTTCTCATAAACCCCAGCAAAAATCGGGGTGAAACGACGACACGGAGGGCACCATGATGCCGAGAAATACAATCCCACGTTCTTTCCGATTAAGGAACTGATCTTGACCTGTTCAAAAGCCGAAACTAACAACCGATAAGAGGATTTCACTAATTTCCTTCTACAGATTCCCAAATCTTCAAACAACAGTTCAAATCTTCCTAGGGTAAGTTAACCATTCAGTAATCTAACACGAAATCAACAGATTGAAATGAAAGTAAACTATGAATTTAACATCATCGTCCTACTGAAGCAATATCAATTGAGAAACAACACGCACCTGATCGCCATTGTTGCGGATGAGAAAGTCTCTCCCCTCAGATGAAATCAGGGAGTTCAGATCGTGCACAGCGGGAGAAGCCATAATCCTTCAGAAATCCTTGTTACTGTTGTGCCGTTGAAGCTAATTACCAACGATGGATGAATAAAAATCAAAGGAATTGGTGATAATATATAGAAATCAGAAGCTTAGGCAGCAAGCAAATTCTCGATAATGACAAACCATTCGAGTCGCCCTGAAGTCTTCGCTTGTTTTAATTTATAGAACCGACCATTGTTAAATGTAGTCAAGTAATTTTGTCCTCCTGCCCCTTTCACATTTCATTTTTTTATTGTTATTTTTCAAGTTATTGAAAATTAATTTTTTAAATGACAAACTTTTGAAAAATAAAAATTAATCTAATTTTTTAAATATCGAAATGTAGTTTTTATAATTTAATTAAGAATTTGAAAAATGAAATTCATTGTGAGGAAAAAATTTTAATTTCAAAAATAAAAATATTAGATTCTTAGCAAAATTTTAAAAACAAAATTTCATTTTTATTTATTTATTTATTTATTTTTACTCTTACATTTTATTAATACTTTTAAAATTCAAGCCAAATTTTAGAAATTTTAAAAATAAGTTGTTGGAGTTGGATGAAAGTGGCACGTTTCGCCCATTCAGGAAATAATCATGAGTTTATAATCAAGAAATACTCTCTCTATGAGTACGAGACCTTTTGGAGAACCTTAAAGTAAAGTCATGAGATCTTATGCTTAAAGTGAATAATATCCGTACCATTATGGAGAGTCGTGTTCAATTAACATAGTATCAGAGTCATGTCCTAAACTCTCCATTCTTTTTGGGAAGCCCAAAGCAAAGCGGCAATCCGAGTTTAGTTATTTTATTTTATTTTATTTTTTTCCAATCTAGACCATATTTATTATGCGAACAAAGAAGAAAACTCTAATGACTTCGAACCTAGCCCCTCTCCTTACATTCATATAGCACTTAGGAAAAGTCCAGCCATTGCTAGCCATTGAGCCTTCTTCTTCTCATGAGCACCGTCGAACCAATCTCGCAGTTTTCGCCATCCCCCTCCACGCTACTTATCTACCATTGTCGTCTGGTGGACTCACCCCTCGTCGCTGTGCTGCCGTCCATAGAAGGAGATTGCTTAGGAAAGCCACTCACCAATAAGAGACCTTTCTATTGGATCTAAATGTTTTTGTTTTTAAAATTATTGTATATGCATGCACGGGTTATAAAATATTTTTTTTATTACTTATTTTTAGATGTGATAGGATTATTTTTATGCAACTAATAATTCTACGATGAACGTACCTTAGTTACTTTGTAATTATTAGTTTAGTCACCTTAGAGTGATGAGAACGATTTGATGATGATTAGAAGTTGGTTAATTTGTAATTACCACTACTGTCAAGTAATGATAACGATTTACGAGTAATTGCATGTTGGTTTTATTTGTAATTACTACCATAATCACCTTAGACTAATGATAATGATTGTATGTTGGTTATTTCATAATTAAGTCAAAGTCACCTTTAGAGTGATAAAACCAATTTGGTGGTGATTTTGATTGTCGTAACTAATAAATGCTTGCATATCTCACCATAATAGATGGGTTTCTTATCAAACATTTTAAATACTCGTCATAGTCAAGATTGTAGAAGAAGAATAACGGGTTGGTCCGAAGTCATATTAGAAAAATCCTTCTTTATGGAGACTTTCGGATTTTTCAATTGCAAGAATTATTTGATCAAATAGCATACATTTTAAAGAATCTTTTTTATAAAAAAAAATATACCCAAAGCATAATTTTACTTTAAAGAATGAGCACACAGGATCAAATTGATTTTTTTTTTTAAATCGTTAATTTACAGTGTTTTGATAAAAAAAATCATAATATCGAGTCAATGATATCTACGACGTAAACATCATAAACACTCTAATCAACCTAGTAAAATCTTAAGGTTTTCGATAATAATTTCTTGAGTGATGTCAATTTACTAGTACTTCTGCAGTACTTTTGAAATGAACATGGGTTAGGTTTCTACATTAACGCTATAGTTTCTAAATGTCTCTAACATTGAAACTTAATATCGTATCACTGAATGAGCCCAATCAACTTTATATAAAAACTCGAGAATCTCAGAGAAAAAAAGAAAAAAAGAAAAATATTTCCATACTTTCCAATTACAAAATACTTATGCCCCATCAATATCACCCAATAATGTAATGGGTAAATCAATAATTCATCTATTTTAGAAATATTAGGGAAGTGCTTGAACGTTTTTGAAAAGCATCTCAATTTTGGTATGAATAGTTACGATTACCACCGAAAGTAATGTTCGTGTCAATAATTTTATGAACTTAATGAGGAGCATCATTTTCTATTCTAAAATTTTAATTCGTCCATTTTTTTAGTTTATAATCATATGAATGAACGATGAAAATTTAAATTTTTAAATAATAATTGATAATTAATAAAAAAAAAACATTCCTTAATAAATTCCATAATAACCTAAATTTTAAAATTCTAAATATTTAAATATTTAAATTTATTTTAATAATTTAACTTAAAAGAAATAAAATAGCTAACACAATTAATTATTATTTATAATTTAGTAAAATAATAAAATTGTAAAAAAAAAAATATTATTAGTAACATTTTTAATTTTTAATGTAATAGATACCAAAATTTTTATTCCATTTTAAACAAAATTTTAGGGTCCCACTATCTAGAGCTGACATGGCAAGTTCTCAGTGGCTTCTACTAAGATGACATGGCCCACTATTAACGACCCGGATCCGTCTCCCCCAACTCAAATGACTACGATCTCTGGATCTTACCCGAATTCTCTTTTCGGAGGCTGTGATGAGCTGCTTCAACGCTGCCCCCACCGCCGCCGCCGCCGCTGCTGCTAGCCCTCTATTGATGAATGGCTTTTCTATCTCACATGGTGCCCCTCTAAAATGCCGTCTTTCTCCTCTCAACCCCTCAGAAAACCTGGTTTGGTTCGCCCCAAATCCAAGCAACGCCCAGATTCCACTCGCCCATGTGTCGTTCAGTCCCTTCTCAGCCTCTCTTCTCGAGGGAACCTCTCGGAAGCCCTTTCTTACCTCGACCCATTGGCCCAAAGAGGCATACGCTTGTCCTCTAGCGCTTTCGTCCACCTCTTGCGACTTTGTGCCAAAGCCAATTCTCTCAAAGGTGGTAAATGTATTCATCTGCATTTGAAAAATACGGGGTTTAAACGCCCCACGACTATTGTAGCCAACCATTTGATTGGTATGTACTTCAAATGTGGCCATGAGATTGATGCACGTAAGGTGTTTGATAAAATGTCTGTGAGGAATTTGTACTCTTGGAATCATATGCTTGCTGGATATGCTAAGTTGGGGAATGTATATCAAGCTAGGAAGTTGTTTGATGGAATGACGGAGAAGGATGTTGTTTCTTGGAATACCATGGTTCTTGCTTATGCTAAGAAAGGGTGTTTCAATGAAGTTGTTGGGTTATACAGAGACTTCAGGAGACTGGAGATGGGTCTCAATGAGTTTAGTTTTTCTGGTGTTTTGATTCTTTGTGTGAAGCTGAGGGAATTGCAGCTCACGAAGCAGGTTCATGGGCAGGTATTGGCAGTTGGATTTTTGTCTAATGTAGTGCTTTCTAGTTCAATTATTGATGCATATGCAAAATGTGGAGAGATGGGATGTGCGCGGAAATTGTTTGATGAAATGCTTGTGAAAGATATCCTCGCGTGGACTACTATGGTATCTGGATATGCTAAATGGGGTGATATGAATTTGGCTAGCGAATTGTTTCACCAAATGCCTGAAAAGAATCCTGTCTCCTGGACAGCTTTAATATCAGGATATGCAAGGAACGGTTTGGGGCATGAGGCACTCGATTACTTCACAAAAATGATGATGTTTCGAATTCATCCTGACCAATATACATTTAGTAGTTGTCTCTGCGCATGTGCCGGTATTGCTGCACTGAAGCATGGCAAACAAGTACATGCCTATATGATAAGAACGAACTTCAGATGCAACACAATAGTCGTCAGCTCTCTCATTGACATGTATTCAAAGTGTGGCATGTTAGAAGCAGGCTGCCGTGTTTTTCACCTTATGGGAAATAAGCAGGATGTTGTATTGTGGAATACAATGATATCTTCCCTAGCTCAACATGGTCATGGGGAGAAAGCAATGCAGATGTTCAATGACATGGTTAACTCAGGATTGAAGCCTGATAGGATCACGTTCATCGTGATCCTTAGCACGTGTAGTCATTCAGGGCTCGCGCGAGAGGGACATCAGTTTTTCAAGGCCATGACGTATGATCACAGCGTTCTCCCTGATCAAGAACACTATGCATGGTTAATTGAGCTCTTGGGTGGAGCGGGATGTTTTAATGAGTTGGTAAACGAGCTAGAGAAGATGTCGTGTAAGCCGGATGATCGAGTATGGAATGCGTTACTTGGTGTGTGTAAAATACATGGTAGTATAGAGCTAGGAAGAAAAGTGGGTGAGCATGTAATGGAGCTGGATCATCAATCTTGTGCAGCTCATGAATGTCTTGCAAGTTTGTATGCTTTTCTAGGGAAATGGGAGTCAGTAGAAAAGGTGAGGGAAGAACTGGAAGAGAGATTGGTGAAGAAGGAGCGTGCAATTAGTTGGTGTGACATTGAAAATAAGGTACATTCTTTCGTTGCAGATCACATTCATTGAAGGAAGATAGGCATCCCACACAGAAGAAGAATTTTCAATCATTGAAAAGAGTGTTAAGGTACATTATTATTGTTATTTTTGTTGGGGTATTTCACACAAGTGATCTTACATATAGGATGATAAAATGCTCCATATTGAACCTTCATTTGGGTCTTAATCCATATAATTTGTTTATTATCTCGCTATTAATCAATAATTATGGCCCGAGTTAGTTTATGAGTTCTTCATTTTGCGAGTTTAGTTTGTGCTATAAAATTTGGCCTTTGGCCTATATTTCCATGATTGAAGCAAGAGGGAAAAATCGCTAAGGGTGTCAGTACCTCAAAATGATTTTGCTCTAACCAATGCAAAGCAGAGATGTCAATTTAACCTACAAGATCAAGTCTTTGTGAGGAATCCCCATTTAAACAAAGAAGTAGAGGACCGAAGAGATTTTTCTATATTAACTTAGCAGAATCCTTATATATATATATATATATATATATATATATATATATATATGGGAGTTGAACTGCTACGGAATAGGTCAACTTTTTAAACTGCTACAGAATTCATGGGCAAGAGACAGCGTGACGATGGGAGATAGTGCCGAGAATGAGAATTCTGTATAGTTACAGAGAGAGATCTCTCTATTACCTCTACTTCTATATATATAAAGCTGATACACAAACCTAACCTATTACAAATGATGTTAGTAGGATTATATTTTTGTTTATAGCATGTTAATGGATTTATTAGAATGTTTTATATTTTTAATAAAAGAAAAAGAAAATTTATTCGATATAAATATATAAAAATAGAAAAAGTTTATAGATAAAAATTAAAGGGAACTTCTATTCTGGGGAAATAATAGGATTAAAAAAAACAAATATTTTATATGACAAGGTTTATATTGAATATAAAATATTTTTCTATTTCAAATATCACTAATTCGTGGATTAAATATGTTTTAACATAACTAATTTAAAATTAAATACTATTAAGATTACTAATTTTATTTTAGGAAGATTGTAGTTCAAATTCAATTTCTTTTCCCAAAAAAAAAAAAAAAAAAAAAAACGTTGAAACTGAATTTTTCCCGTCAATTTTGAATTTNTTTTGACTAAATTTAGAATACGATATTGTTATTATTATTAATTGTTTTTTTTTTTTTTTTTTGTAATTTGAGATTTTAACTTTATTGACTAAACAGTAGAATAATAATAATAATTAAGTCATAATCTAAGCGGATTATTAATTAATTAATTATGGTTTGATTTCAATAATTTTGAATTCATAAGCTTTCATAGTTATTCATCGTCCGCATTGTAAAGCATCCGAACAGATTCAGAGATCAGAATTCGGAGATCCCCAATCTCCACGCTCCACGAAGGAAGAACACTCTCTCAAGTTTCATCCAAGGAAAACCTTTAGGTACTCTCTCTCTCTCTCTGCATTAATGTTGAACTCCAAAGCGTTAAATCCTCATTTTTTTGTCTATAAAGCATCAAAGTGTAATTTAAGGAAGCAGACATTCGTCGGATGAAGCGAACGCTGTTTAATTTAATTTCGAAATTTGCGACAAAGAAGGAAACAGTATTCTAATGGTTGACCATTCCTCAATGTCGAGGCAACGATGCGGAATTTTGCCTCAAACTACGTCATTTCATTGCACTTCACCCTGAATCTGCCTCTTCCATTATTATCATTTTGTTATTTCTTTGGAAAACTGAATCTGCTTCTTCCTTCTCTATCTGCAAAATTCTCTGGTTGTTGTTTCACATATCATTGCTTCGGACTGATTTTGGAGCTCTGTTTCTTTCTTCCATTTTGATTCCTTGTTATTGGATGCATGTCTTTGATTTACATTCTCGGCATTGCTGTTTATATGTTTTTCCTTTAATTTTAAATGGATCTGGTTTTAGGTAATTGAGAGGAGATTTCAATCGTTTTCAGTGAGATCTGCTGCTTTGTTTGCTCTCTTTTCCTTTTCCCTGGGTGGGAATTTGGGGCTCTGATTTGTATGAAACCTAAAATTACTCTTTCTTAATATGAATTATTGTTTTTGTTTTGGTATTTGGAATTTGGAATTTGGTCGTGACGAAGGTTTGCCCCTCCCTTTTTTGATGCAGGGAGGCATCAATTTCGAGTTGTCGATCAATCAGTGGTTTGAATTGATGTGCAATGCGGTGGCGTATCGGAGCTCTTCTGCGTGATAGAAGAACTGTTGAACTGCCTATTAGTGGAAGGAATCACTTCTATAGAGTTTCTCTGTCTTTGGCTTTTATTCTGTGGGGACTTACCTTCCTCTTTAGCTTATTGTTCAGCCGTGGGGATGGCTGCCAAGGTATGCTTTCATCATATCATTTTGATTTCTTAGTGAATATTCATTTGAATTTAGAAGTGTATTCAAACTGATTGCTCCACCTCATTACACCTTCTCTTGTGATCTCTGATTTTATCTTGCTTATGTGTTTCCTATGTATAATTGGTTTCTTTTAAACATTTTGAGTCATGGCGGCATTCTATCAATCCTTCTTTTATTTTTTCAATTCGTTGGTTGTATAAGATTCAAATTTGTTCCAATGCACCTAAAATTCTGGTGGCTGTGAATATTCTTAACGCTGACAATTTCAAGATTTTAATTGAATTATATTTCAATTTTACATATGATGTTCTATACTCTTACGTTAGAGAAAAGGAAACAATAAAAATTGTGTTTTCATGCTTGAACACTTCATTAAAATTGCTATCAGGGTAAAATCAGAGAGAAATACAATCATTTGATTGATTTTTATTGTAGTTATTTATCACACAAAACAATAAGAACATAATTGGTCAAATGCTGTGCAATCCTTCTCTAACGAATGAAGTTCGTGCATAATTAAATCAAGCTCATTATGCGTGGAAATAATAGAGTAAGCGTAGTAATGAACTTACTTGAACATGATTTATTCAATAAGTTGTACCACTTCCTTGAGTTCAAAGGATATAGAGTAGTCCCACTGCAAAATACTCTGTTGCCTGAAATTATATTTATATAAACGCTTCTTTGTGGGAATTTCAATGGAGTACCCACCCGAAGTAGGCTTCCTTTGCTTAGAGTTTGTTTTATTTTGTTTGCTCTTAAGTTAGTTTCAAACCGTTGATTTGGTCTGGCTTTGTTATTAACACCAAATTGGCTTTGTTATTAATAGAATGAATCAATTTTTCGTACACCATCTTTGTTTTCTACACCAATTCATTGACTTATATACCAGACTTGATAATATTACTGATTATCTATGCTCTTCTTTTCTTTGGGTTTCAGAAGGATCTGTTGTACTACCTGCTGGTGCATCTACTTCAAATGAACCTAAATTGGAAAATAACGAGGACTCTGACCTTTTACATGGTCCTCCAAAGGGGGAAAACGATTGTCCCAGCCATCTAAAGGATTCATGCTCAACTGATGCTACAAGCCATGGTTCTAACAATGAAGAACTTTCACGTGAAGAAAGTAGTAGTCATATACGAACTGCTACAGGGTTTCCTGAAGCTGGGAGCTCTAGCACTGGAGTGAAATCGGAAACCAAACCTCTGAAGGAAGGTATCTCGTCCAATACCGTTCTGTTGGGCCTTGAAGAATTCAAAAGCAGAGCCTTCATATCCAGAAGTAAGTCTGAAACCGGGCAGACCGGGAATAGTATCCATAGAGTAGAGCCTGGTGGTGCAAAGTACAATTACGCTTCAGCTTCAAAGGGAGCAAAGGTATTGGCTTTCAACAAGGAAGCAAAGGGAGCCTCTAATATTTTAGGGAGGGACAAAGATAAATACCTCAGAAATCCATGTTCTGCTGAAGAGAAATTTGTTCTCATAGAACTGTCAGAAGAAACCTTAGTAGTTACAATTGAAATTGCTAATTTCGAGCTCCATTCCTCTAACTTAAAAGAATTTGAGCTACATGGAAGTTTGGTTTATCCAACGGATGTTTGGTTCAAGCTTGGGAATTTCACTGCTCCAAATGCAAAGCAGGCACATAAGTTCGTTCTCAAGGACCCAAAATGGGTGAGATATTTAAAGTTGAACCTTCTTACTCATTATGGTTCAGAATTCTATTGCACGCTCAGCAGGGTTGAAGTTTATGGAATGGATGCAGTTGAGATGATGCTGGAGGATTTAATAGCTCAACATAAACCTTCTGTTATATCAGATGAAGCTACTAATGATAAGAGAGCAATTCCCTCCCAGTCCGGATCCAATGATGAAAGACAACATGGTAGAGAGTTGCAATCTCTAGCCACTGATGAAAGTGATGATGTGATTTTAGAACCTTCAAATAGTAATATAATTGATCCAGTCGAAGAACAGCACCATCAACAACCTGGAAGAATGCCCGGTGACACTGTTCTCAAAATTCTGACTCATAAAGTTCGTTCATTAGACCTAAGTTTATCTGTTTTGGAGCGGTATCTGGAGGAATTGACTTCCAAATATGGCACTATACTCGAAGGATTAGACGAAGATATAGGAAATAATCATCTACTCATTGTGAAGACCCGAGAGGATATAAGAAATATTCTTAAAATCCAGGACAGCGCAGTATGTCATACACTTGTTCTTTCTGTTCATCTCCTATCTATAACAATGGCTATTAACATTGGTTTGTTGTGAATGCAGGATAAAGATGTTCGTGATCTCATTTCTTGGAAGTCCATTGCTTCCATGCAGTTGGATGGTCTGCAAAGGCATAACGCTGTTCTCAGGTTTTGACTTTTCTCCACCCACACCCACAACGCACTAGCACTAGCAAAAGGGAAAAAAAAAAAAAAGAAAAAAAAGAAAAAAAAGGAAGAGAAATGGAGTGAGAAGCTTTGTTTTTCTCCTTAAATCCTATTTCTAGTATAAATCCCTATTTGTTCATTCATCTGACCAACACTTTTTTATTTATCAAAAACTTCGTTTGGAGAAGAAAGGGATAAAGATTAAAGCTTAGATAGCAATGTTGTGTAGAAGTTACTTCAAAAAAAAAAATAAATAAATAAAAAGAAAGGGTGAAAAGTGGTGAAAAAGGCTAAAAAGCTTCCGTTTTGGTATTATGATGCAGATCTGAGATTGAAAGGGTTCAGAAGAATCAGAGTTGTCTGGAAAACAAAGGAATAGTTGTTTTTGTTGCCTGCCTCATATTTACATCATTTGCTACAGTTAGGCTATGTTTACAGATTGTTCTTAGTGTATATGAGAGAACAAATAATTGCAGGAAATTTTGTTGCGTAAGCCCTTCCTGGTATCTATTACTCTTGAGCTGCTGTATCATTGTTTTCATAGAGTCGCTTTAATAATCATCAAGGACGATCTTCATCCCAGATATATAGAGTTTAAATAAATGAGGTGTTGTGTTCATCATTCAGGCTTGGGATTCACTTGATGACGGACATCACAAAACATCCTCTCCTTTTCCACTCCCCCATCATTCAAAATAAAGATTCCATTTTTGAGTTTCTGATGTTTCATTCAAAATAAACTTTCTTTCTGTTTACTTTTTTTTTTCTTCCCAAATCTTTTGTCCATTTCTCTACCTCTTCTTCTTCTAAAATTTATCCCTCTTAAATATTCTCTCTTCAAAATTCTCCTCTCTAAAGCCCGTAAACTCACTGACGAAGGTTGAATACTCTACTTCAATTTGTTGTAAATTTCTTTCAATCATAAACAAAGAGAATTAATACAAAGAGAATTAATGTTTACTGAGTTGTAATTACAAACCATTCGTGAATGATAAATTTGCTTGTAATAATTATATCAATTGTCACAATTTAACTTACAATGTATAAGAGTTCCGGTATGATAGAATTGGATTTACGAGTGTATAAGAGTGCATGCATAAAAGTTCCAGCATGGTAGTATAAGAGTGCATGCATAAAAGTTCCAGCATGGTAGTATAAGAGTGCATGCATAAAAGTTCCAGCATGGTAGTATAAGAGTGCATGCATAAAAGTTCCAGCATGGTAGGATTGAACTTTCGAGTGTACAAGAGTGCAATTCTGGATGTATAGTGTATAGTGAAGTGACTGAAGTGACCTATAGATAATGTATGTGTATGAAAATTAATTAATTAATTTTCTACCAGTTGATTAATTTTGTATCATTAGAGCTTATAATTAATAAGTTAATTAATTTTGTATCATTAGAGATTATAATCGGTTATATCTTAAATATATTAAATATAAAGGATAAAACCTATTTAGTTTGAATTTTTAAACTAACATTAAACATATTAAATGTAACTAGATGTCTATTAGATATAGATGAGTATATTCAACAAAGATATATAGAAAACCATATCATATCCGACTTGCCCTTTTAAACTATCCATGTCATAACAGTATAGATTACTATGGACCAACTAAACCAATGACTATACATGATTCCATAAATCAATCAATTACATACCAGACCCGTTTGTTGCACGAAATGTGAGGGGCAAACTTTGGTTAAAACGATGTGGTAGAAAGCAACGGGCGACTTGAAGGACATGATCCACTGTGGATTCTTATACAGTTCAAGCAAAATAAGACACCCCAAATACTTGAACAGAAAACTAACAATGAAGAGAAGCAAAAACAGATCACCATTCAAATGACAATCCAAAACTCTTCGCTAGAAATAGCTGAATATTATACATAACCCATCAGAGATGGATATAGCACATAGCACATACAAGATCAGAACTAATACATGCAAATACATTTTTCTTGTCCAAAAAAGAATGGAGGCAATGGTAGAACAAAACCTTAAAAAGGGGAGGAAAAAACAAAAGGGATATCAAGAATACCTCGAATCTAGTGTTATATTGATGAAGAAAGCAGTATAACCTGGCACTGAGAAATGTTGTATATACACAAACCTCTTTCTCCACTTATAAGTTTGTAGTAGAAATATGACCTTGAAGAGATCACCTAAATGAACCATGAAGTGGACCTTAATATCAATCCAATGTTGCAGAGACTAAATCATCAAGTGATATCTGTTGCCATGCTAGAAGTATCTGGAACCAGAAGACTGCGGAGGTGCTGGTGGCAGCCGGTTTGGAGTGCGACGGCTACTAGAGTTCGAACCTGAGTTTATGTCACCATTCTGTGCGGGATCACTAGATCTACTGTAACCATTGGAAGAAGATCTTCTGTAGTCAGCCCGGCCATTAGAAGCAGCATCAAATGCAGATCTCCAGTCATCTCCTCCAGGTGGTCCGCTAGTTTTGGGACTGCTTTCTGCAAGGGTATAAAATATTACAAAACGTCAAGAAAATGGGGAAATGAATTTCTTTCATAACATTGAGAAGTGGCAGACTATCAAACAACCAACTTTAAAATCACCGAATGACCAAGAAAATGAGAACGCCAAATTAATTTATTCAGTTATTTGCTAACAAATGAATGGATGTGTACTCATTCTTCAATCATTTGGCTGGGTTCAGGCGTACAGCCAATACATAAAAGTACTTAGAGAAAGTGGTTCTTGTAGCATTCAACTCCAATAATTTTCCGCAGAGATGTTCGGGTGAATGAATGCAGGAAGAAATTTTCTTAGTTAAACGTTGACCAGAAGGAATCACTTAAGAATCTTCCTGCGTAAAGAACTGTCTGGTTGAATTTTTGGCAAATTTTCTTTGTTAAACTTCAACGAGAAGAGTCGCCCTATGAATGACTCTTCCGGTACCAAAATTGCGTGGGTTGGCTACTGATGTTGTTAAATTGACTAGAAGATCACCCTAAGATTTTTCCATGACGTACAACATTGAACAAAAAGTTGTGTGGGCTGAATGCTAGAAGAAACTTCATTTCTTAGAGCTTGACTAGAATGAATCAACAACACCCTATGATTCTTTCAGTTCAATAAATTTTGTAGAATGAATCCTCTGGAAGAAACAAAATAACGACAAGTTGCCTAATCAGGAGAAACAAAATAATGTTGTTTCTTTACCAGTTCTACATAAATCAAGACAGATCAACATCAAACCTAACAACATAACCTAGTCCAACGGTGGGCAGCAGAACATGCATACAAATAGTGAAAGCAGGAACTAATGACTAAGATTACCTGGACTACCATCGGACCAACTAGCAGCAGATGCTTGATTATCATGAATGCTGAGCTGGCGTGTCAGTTTGGAAAGGAGAGAGGATTGTTTTTGATAGCGTTCTCGCCTCCGTTTTACATTATGATCCTCCTGAAGAAGCTCCTCAATCTTTGCAGAGCTTTGGGCACTGTTCAGCATGAGCATATAATAAGTTGGATTTCTACCAAAATAACTTTTTTTCAAACCTTATTGATAAAGATCTTTCAATCAACGGTCAACACATTATAATGAAAATATTTCTAAAAAGACAATACCAACAAAGCAAGTCTCATACCAACATGAAAGCTGAACTCTACCTGATCGAGCTATATAATTGATTTAGCATGTCTTCCTTTGCCTTCTCAACTTGACAAAGTACAACAGCCTGCATATTGAACAACTCACTAATGAATATTCAAATCAACAAGTCACTAATGAAATAAACTTGTTGGAGAGAATGATATAAACTAGATGGGATGATAATTAGAAACGCAATCTTCAACCTAGCCAAACAATTCAAAACTTACCTTGGGAACATTAGCAGCCAAACTATTCAACACTGCTTCAACATAACCACGAACCTCTTGAGACATCCACCGCAGCTCTTCTTCAGGATCAGCAGGTTTTCGAGCCATAGTATCCTAATAAAAGTGGATAAATTCTTTAATGTTAATTGAAAACCACAATAAAAAACAAGTAAAAGAAATTTGAAGTGCATGAGAAGTGGTTAGTTTCGACATATTCTCACAACGAAATTAGCTTCGTTAAAATTTTAGAAACAAATGGAACTGTAAAATAAAGCTACAAGAAAAGAGGGCATAGATGTATCCTATGCACATTCCAACCAGTAAACACAAATCCCCATGAATGTAGACCAATTATCTAAATGTGAGTGTATGTCAAAATTAGAGGAAAGCTAGACAATAATAGGTTTCAATGACATACTAGAGAACCATCAGATAGACTCTGCCGCATAGTAAGACCACCTTCGGAGGATACACCTCTCATCTGTCCTCCTTTGGACGGTTGAATGACATTGCGTATCTTGTTTATCCATTCCACCTTGTCCGCAGCACTCTCCGCCTTCAAGACAACAGCACTATGAACTGAAGAACATGGCACAATTGAGTTAGCAAACAGGTTTTCAACATGGAGTTATCAAATTTGGAACATTTATAAACTAATACTACGACATTTAAAAGATCAAAAACCTTATGTAACCTTACCTTTTAAAACGGTTTTATATGGAACCTTGCTGGTAATCTTAAACACAAGACTTGATACTTTTCCAGAATCGGGCCCATTAGCCTTTTTATCCTTTGAACTCTTTGGAGGTGGAGACTCTTCCTCATCTGTAGCTTCTTCAATATTACAATCCTGTAAATATATTCAGAAGTCAATGTGGCCATTCAGATAACCAACAGGAATATATGACAGAATCATTGTTAAACTTCAAGACGATTCCAGTACATCTTATTGTCTTAAATGATTGTCTTGAGAATGTACGGAAAAAAACTTGAAGAAAAATAAAAACCCATAATTATATGTGATTTTTTGTTTTCCTTTTTGTAAGAAACTGCGTTTTCATGAACAAGCATCAGCAAAAAGAGTTGGAACGTAACTACAGAAATAGATGAAGCTCATAATTATAAAAAGACGTTGTGGGGAGTTGTCCCCATACTGAGATCAGGAAAAACATAATGCTCTACCTCTAAAGTAATGACACCACGAAAGTGTCTCTCTTCTTGCTTCTTGGTGTATCCAAGCTGCACAATGAGGATAGAATAGAAGTAAATAAAGGTATCGACACATGTTGCCTAATACAAATAAAAATATAGGTAAATAGAGACAAATGAAACCAGAATGTACAAACATCTCCCCAGGTCAACGCATGAAGATGGCATGGCTGAAATGCTTAAGCGAACTTATTTACCCAACCTTCAGATGTAATATTAACATACACGTCTTATATGCTCAAAGAACAGTGAAGCTACTATGAGATACTCGGCAGTTATGTAATGGGTATATGATCACCAAGCATGAATTAATAATCACCAGAAATATGCCTATAACCTACTCAGATTTTTCCTTCTCAATATAGGAAACTAATACTGAGGGATGACAGGCTGGAACGCACGTGAAAAGAACAAATGGTATACCATCTAACTCACTAAGTACTGAGGGATCAGGAACCACCCATTTCTATTGACCATTAGAGTAGAATTCCACAAAATTTTACATACCTTTCCAGTCTTCGCATTCAAAACAAACCATCGCCTGCTCCATCCATTAGTTTTTGCACTTTTCTTTAACAAGAAACCTACAAAATGAACAAAATTTCAAAAATAAACCTGGAAGTGTAATAGTTTCCTTAAAGTTTACTTCAAAACAATTTTCTTTACATGTAACCATTGAACTCAAACTACGATGTAAGCCATCATACAGACTTCCAACTTTATAACAGTAGTCAGCTTTAAAATTGCAGAGATAGATACAGACAGTTTGACATGAGTACAATGCAGCCTGGATGTGCTGACAAATAATCATTGAAATTGAAAAACATAAAACGAAAAAATACAAACAGCTTAATGCTTCGTGGTGGAGTCATAACTTTCAGTAGCAAATTCTTTCGTAACTTCCCTTTCTCTCTGATTGTTAATGATTGGAAGGCCTTTTGTAAGTAGCTCTTTGGGTGGGGGTTCTCTCTTCCCCAGCCCTTAGGATGACTTTCCTTTCCTTTCTTTGAATTTAGTCTGACGGTTTTTTCAAAAAATTATAATAAAATGTATAGTAGAGTAACATATATTAAATGTTCAGCCTTTCTACACGTTCAAAATGACAGCATTAAACGGACTTCCAAACCAATAAACATATGTAAACGGATCAATATATTATAAATAATAACAAAGGGTTAAAAACAAAATCCAAAAACCAAATGTGTCTTCGATTATATGCATAACAATTATTCCATTGGCCTAGCCCAAAGCTAATCATTGATTTAGGTTCTTTTTTTTCCTCTTTAATCCGGGTGTCCAAGCATCACTAAGTGTCAAAAAAACAAAGTTACAGAAGAGTCAAGAATATAGTTTGAGTGTCCAACTTGATCCAAAGCCCAACAACTGCCAAGCTCGTGGATGACATCCAAAATAAAACTGCCATTCACATGTAACGGACTAATTGTGTTGCATGTGCATTATTGGATGCTGTATATTCAAGAGTCTGAACACGTTTCAGCTTGGGGGACTTGCCAGAATACTAACTCCAAACAAATCAGAACCAAGTTTACAAATCTCTACACAGTTCATTCAACACCAGATTTGAGAGAGAGAAAATAGCGACAGATGATTAAGGGTCTCATATTAATTTAAAAGGCCAGAAAGAGTCTTCTAAAACAAAATTTAAAATGCCTTCATAAACAGCTGAAAGTTAAAACCCAGTAATAGCATTCCCTTTTTTTATAAATAAAATAATATTGCGTGCATACCAGCTGTTATCTCTCCATCAGCACCTGCTGTCTTCAAACCCGAACCCTCCTGCACTTCCTTATCTTCTTTACTAGGTTTTTCTTTCATTGATTTCAAGCTTCCCCCAGCTTGCTGACTATTTGTTTGAGGACTACTTGCCTAGGGGACAAAAACTATGCAAGTGAGAAAGTCAAACAAAAATGAGAGTCAGCAGCCCTGCATTAACTCAAATGACTCACCCTGTTCGTCACCGCTTGTTCAGCCTCTTGCCCTTTTTTTGATGATTTAGTCTTCACTTCCTCTTCCCGGCGTTGTCTTTCCATCCTAAGATGAGAATGAGAAAGTGATCTCATATACAACCAATTTTACTATTGAAATTTAAAATTTTTGGGACCAAAAATTGTATAGTATAATTATGCATGGGTGGTGAGTGGGTGTGGGAGGATTTTTATTGGAATGTACAGGACATTCAAGATCTTACAATTTCACACAGACAAAATAATTAATACAGCAATAGGCTCCAAAAGGACACGCCGCAGAAAAAGTAAGCACACATTAGCAATATCAAATTTCATCATGCGTGTAGGATCCCCCCCCCCCCCCCCCCCCCCCCCCCCCCCCCCCCCCCCCCCCCCCCCCCCCCCCCCCCCCCCCCCCCCCCCCCCCCCCCCCCCCCCCCCCCCCCCCCCCCCCCCCCCCCCCCCCCCCCCCCCCCCCCCCCCCCCCCCCCCCCCCTCTCTCTCTCTCTCTCACAGTAGCCAATTTCATACCCCAAAAGATTTTCCTAAGCTTACCTTCTTTGTACAAGACGTATAAAGTGTTGTGGTGGGACAAATGCTCGCTCCATATCAACTAATGCCACAACCATCTTTTTTGATTCATTTTTAAACCCATCCAGGGCAGCACTTGCAATGGCCACAACCTAGAAAAATAATCGGTTTTAGAGGGTTGGCAACAGCTATTTAGAGCTCCCTTACAAGAGACATTATTTTTGAAAGAACAAGAAAACCTTTATGAAGAACTACAGCTTATAGTATAAAAACTTAAGCAGGAAAAAAAAAAAAGTTAAGATGCAAACTACAAAAGAAAACAAAATAAAGTTGTAAACTATGAAAAGCTAAAAGTAAAAACGATGTAATCAAGAAAAAAGTAAAAAGCCACTCACCTCTCTTTTGAATGGTGGATATCTTCCAAGACCTGGGGTGCCATTAGCAGCAGCAGAAACAATATCTATCAAAACTCTATGCACCTATATTTTTGTCAAACCAGAGACATCATGATTTCATTAACAATACGAAGAAAAAAATTAAACGATCCTTCTGCTTGTTTAAGGAGTTTGAGAAATTATGAGGCTAAGAGTAAAAATATCATTGTTATTCCAAATTCTATACTTTTGGCCTTCTAAATGGTCTCCTCGGACTATTTATTTAACTTTTTGTAATTATTCCCTATTTTTCCTAATAATTTAGATTGAAGAGCCTCTTCAAAATCACTTCTGGTTTTGAAGTATATGAGGATGACACATATTTTCCATTTTTCTGTGGTAACAAAATTTAAGCAAAACAAACTAAACTGATAAGCTAAGGCTCAAATTCTAAAAGAGATCTCAAAAAAACAAAAAAATATTCCATGATGAATTTAGTGCTCCAAAATTTAAGAAGCTGAACATTTCATGCCCTTATGCTTATCTTTACCTCATCAACACAGAGACGTGATGGTTCTTTTGCAAGCTCCAAAACACCTTTTATTAAAGATCTCAAACCCTTCTCAGGTGATATAAGATAAGGCTGATAACCATCAGCTTCTAATACAATCTGTAACAACGAAGTGTCTGTCAAGAATGAATCTACAGCCTAATAAATCATAAACTACTAAAAAAAAAATAAATAATAATAGTTAAACATACCCTCTTCACATTATTAATATCGAAGTGTCTGTCTAAAGGCAATTGCTTAATTCGATTTGGAAAACTACCCTCAAAGCTAGCAACAATTTTCCAGCCTGCACCCTGATATGCGAGGTAAGAAATGTTAAGACTTAGAAATCAAAACCCTCACTGCAATTAAATTATCAATAAACTCAGATTTTGTCCAAGGGTTAGTTTTTTCTGACTGCAGAAATGCTCAAAATAAAGTCTGACTAGAGAAGTATTGAGGAGAAAAATTATTTCATTATCAATTCATTTCATCAATGTTGATTTTTTTTTTCTTTTTTTTTTTTATGTAAGAAACAATTTCATGGATGTATGAAATTGCAAAAAGGATGCATAGTCCATGAATATTACAAAAAAGCTTTTCCAATTGGTTAATAGGGAGGGATAACTATATGAAGCAAAGAGATTTGACAATTTACACCAAGAGGTTCATCATAATCATCTTTCTAACTTATCCAAGTATTTTCCATGCATATCAAGAGAACTCCCTTGCTAATGAAGATTTCACAGTTCGTACAAATTGTTTTGTATCATCCTTCAAAAGGAAATTAGCCAGGATCATCAAACATACAAACACGAAAGAAATCAATTTTTACAATCAGGACTTGAAAGACTCTCCCAGCCCAATCGCCACCTGTGCGGCTGTATTCTCAAAGAGCTTGAGTTCGATTCCTGAGCTAAGCAATTATGCTTGTTTATATATATATGTAAACTATTGGGACTTTATGTTCTCCTTAGGAAGAAAACTACATGCTCTACAAGTGCTAATCACCATCAAAGTGAGTTTAAAAAACAGAAAATAGAAAAATAAGAAATACAAGAGAAAACAGAGAGGGGGGATTAACAAAAATAATAATAATAATAAAACTTAAATTATTAGAATTTCTTTTTATATATGCACAGAAGAAAACTCTATCCTGCTCAACACAATTTTATGTAGAAAGATTACAGAATAAATACTGTGGCAACTTTAAAAACGAAGGATACCAACTTGTCGTGCAGGAAAAGAACCATGAAAAAAGTATATAAATAAAATAGAAGACCTACCTCACCAGAGCCTATGTGCTGGAGAAACTTATCTTCAAACTCACGGCAAAGTTCCAAAGCTAGAGCTCTAGTCCCCTCGACACCATTGACCATTTGCTCACCAAGCCTAACTAACTCATCCTGAACTATTTGCGACTTCCCTTGTAACCTTTAATAAAGTAAAATACAAAAATCAATAAGATGTTAATTTCCTCCCACGTATTAAAAATACGTATTTTATCCATTTAAAATCCTGTCAGATAAATCTGCCACTCGGAAACCACAAATATGGCAGACTCCATTCTTGTCAACAGACCCTCATTCAACTCAAAAATAGAATTCAACATCGAACACCTAAGACTAGTCTTCCATAATTTTTTTACATAGGATATATTGTGAGAAATAGGTTATCTATTTGTTAATACAAAAACTTTCCCCGAGTACAATAGAAATTACTGGGGGCAAAAAAAAAAAAAAAAAAAAAAAAAAAGCACAGCAATTTGTAAATAAAGGTTTTCTTGTAAAACTTGGGAAAACAGTTACCCGGAGAGAAGATTAGGAAGCCGGACTTTCATTCGTTTGCGGATCTGTTGGGACAATGCATCAACTAAAGCTAGCCTACCTAGCTTACTTTGAGGGGCACCAGGTAGTATAGTTTTTAAACTTTCACTCTCTGCTTTCCATGCAGTCTCCATGGAATTCTCGGAGCCAACAGATCCAGACTGTGCAGTAACTATCGAAACCGATTGACCAATTATAGCAACCCATGGGATATCTGAGGCTCGTGCTGGCCCTTGATTTAACAGGAGAGCTTGCACTGCAGCAAGAGACTTCTGGTCTGAAGAAGCTTGGTCAATTTTGCTAATTACACCAATGGTTCTGGTACCTATATTGAGGATAATTTTCAAATTTAATCACCTAATGCAGTTGAAAAGAAAGAATAGACAATGCATAATTCGAAATCTGACATAAAATTGAAATTTCAGCATTGAAAATTATCCCTATGAACTTAACAAAGCAAAACATGAAAGAAGAAACAAGAATCCATGATAAATGATAGTGGTGGTGAACATAAAAGACAAAACCCAGTAATTAGAACTTATTCCCCAGGTTTACAAATAACATTACACCAAACTTAAAATAGAAATGTGACGATGACTGTGAAACAAATTACCATCTGCATCAAATTCCTTCGCAGTTCGTAGGGCTCGAGATGAAGCAATTTCAGGAGCCTGGACAGCTGGTACTATAACTAGCAAAATTGCATCATTGTGTTCAGCATATTCACTAACCTATGCAAAAACCATCAAAATATAATTACTTATACCATTCATAACAGTTTATAAACAATACCAAACTATCACTTGGTTAAGAAAAAAATACACAAACCATCTATATGGATAATGGATTCAGATATTGTCTAAAAGCATTCATCCAAAAAAGAAACGCTAATTCATAAATCTTTTAATCAAGTATATGAGCCAGTCCATGAACAACTACTTACCACAGAATCATCCATTGCCCGTTGATCAAGCCCAGGTAAATCAATCAACTTCAGTGGAGGTGCTGAAATGAAATTTTGTACATGAAAATCTAAGAAACAATAGAAAATAACTGAATGAAATAGATAAAATTAGCTGATAATTAATTTTTATAAAGAAAAATATCAATGTTGTAAGAGCCTGACATAAAATCCTATCTATATAGAGAGCAGCAGGTTTTAGTTTTTTTTGTCTTGGACATGCTTTGAATACATTTTAATGAACTGGCTTCATTGCCTTTACAGACTAAAGATTTCCTTGCACAGCAGTTATTCGCCTAAACAACTTAAGTAGCTGAGTAATGACAAATTGAATTACAGAGCATCCAATGGACATGCAAATTAACTAACTCCCAATATCATTTTTCTAGAGCAAATACAAGACTTTCTTTATTATCGACCAGAAAAAGAATGTGTAATACTGGCATTCCCTATATATTCCTGGATAATCGTATTTATCAATCTTCAAAACACTTCATTTTACAAAATTCTATGTTGGTTAGATTATCAACGTTTCAGTGTTTCAATGTAAGAACAAGATTAGTTTTAAAATAACCAACTGCATTCCAGAGCACATGTTGGGGACATAAACAAGCTCAAATCCAACATCAACATGCTTTTTTTCCATATGCAAATAAATGATAAACAGTACGATATATATGTATGCTTATTAGAAAAACATTAATACAATTAAGAACTGAAAGGAAGAAAGTTTCCCACTCCACTATTAGAAGAACACTAACCATGACGTGATCCCAGTGAGCTAAAACAAAAAGAACTTCACATGTGGAAGCTAGAAGTAGGAAAAGTGCATTAAGAAGCTACCAGATAATTACATACGAGATTAACCAATTCACACAATATGTACAATAAATATTTGATTACGAGATCTTCGTGTATGCAAAGGGATGAAGCATAAAAAAGAATGAAAAAAATACCGGATATGTGATTGTTATAGTAAGCTATTCCAATAACAGTTTTTACCACCAATAACACACTCAGTTCACACATTTTAAAATCTTCAGAAGTTACACTTTTAAAAGAATTATACTGAAGGATTACATATTAAATTATAAACTATTTATAAGAAAAAATGAAGACTTCTACTCCATACTACAAAGGCCAAATGAACGAATTAACCTGTACTTGTGCGAAGCTTTAGATATATTTCATCTCGGCCCTTTCCTGAAGAACCCTTGCTCAACCTGTCCTGCAAAGAATGTCGCAAAGCACCTAAAGAACAATTGGAGTTAGTGTTGACATTTAATACAGGAGTTCAGCTAAATAACCATTAATATCTGAAACATTATCGCCTCTTACACTAAAAGTATAGTATAGGTCATATATAACCAAAAGCTTACAAAAGAAAAGTTGGTAAAAGCCATTCTACAACCAAGGGCAGATCCACACATTTAAAGTTCTCACACACAGAAAAAAAAAAAAAAATGTACAGTATGATTTAGAACACAAGGGCATCTAGTAAAGTTACTAACTTGCAGAAACCTGCTGAGATTTATTATCAATCTGCAGAACAATTGATTTACTACTCAAAGAACCATCCCTCTGCAAATCAATGCTAATTGGAGCTCGTGTAGCGCCATTTTCACCAGTTGGCTGAGTATAGAATAGAAAACAAATTACACATAAGAATAGGGTATTCATACAATTGTTCTGTAGATCCAAAGAGAGAAGGAAAGAAGGAAAGAGATAACCAAGTAAAATTCAACTTACCAGAACAGGATGCCCAATTAAACTATTCAAGGCTGCAGACTTGCCGGCACCCTGAGAAAGTTTATCAAAGAAATAAAATTATTATAGATATCTTCATAAAATAAGCACATCTACAATAAGAAGAAACAAATAAATAACTAGGCCAGATGCATTGCATTTTTTCAATCAAGGTAAATTTTCAAGCAGCTAGTCATGATTTACGAGCATATGTACTTCAAAATTCTATACTCAACATGCATTCACAGTTTTGAGAAAACTAAGAATAAAAATATCAATAGGGTTGGAATTTCCTGCATCATAACTTTTTGATTGATGGACAAAAAAACAAACACAGCTTCAAAAGCACAACATCGAAAAGTGAGAACTGCATTCATAAAATGTAAACATAGCAAAAAAATTCCATCATAATTGGCAAGAGCTAGAGGCTTTTGTCAAGATTTCCGATTTTGACAAGAAATAAGAACTCAGTGAATTGTGAAGCAGACAATCAATACGAACTGAATATCACAACCAATACAGAATTGTCGGCTGAAAAAAAGCTTACGTTTTTCGCGAAATTCAACTCCACTGCAAACCATGATTAATAAAAAAAACCCAAATTGTACAAGTTTGATCATACTGTAGAGTTTTCACAGCCAACCAAACTCTTGCAATGTCAGGACAGATCTAAATAAATAATCCATCGCACCGTACTCCAGATATTACTGTCACACTACAAGCAGTAAGTCTTAGTTACAACGGTCAATCCATGAAACACGCCTTCCAAATCGCGCAACAACAATTTGCTAATTAGCAAAAGAATTAATTCAGCAACGTGTCCCATCACAAGGGAGCTTCGTAATTTTCTTCTACTGCAACTAAAAATTCAAAATGTTTTCACATCTTTCCATTTCTAGAATGTTCCAACAAGTTGGGAGATCCATATAGACACAAAGATCTGCCGCTTAAGACTAACAGTTCAAAAACTTAAATCTAGAAACACGTCTCCAAGACAAAGCACACAGAACGAAACTGATCCAACATTCAAAGCCAAGTAACAAAATACAGAAAAAGAAAGAAACGGCTAACTCACAACATTACCCAACGCAACAACGTTGAGAAAAGTCGTAGCCCTACGAGAAGAACCGCCAGAGGTAGAATTGTCGTCAACATCTTCATCGGCAAGCAAAGCAGCCGCTTGGCGCATCGATTCGGACAACTCACCCAACTCCTCGATCGCGTCCATTGAATCTATAGAAAGCTAGTGAAGATCAAGGATCTAAAACACGGAAAAACCGAAGTGAAGTAATCAGGAGCAAAGAGATGAGAGTAGAAATTCAAAGTGGAGGTAGACAAAGAGATCGATTAGAGAACAGTTGAAGAGAGATCTAGGAGAAGGTAGAGGTGTCTCTGTGAAAGATTTTCGAAGTTGAAGGAACAAAGTAGCTGTGAAGTTGAATGTTTGGGAAGACGAGGGTTACAAGAACGAAGGAGAAGAGGAAGAAAGTTCCCCTTTCTCTCTCTAAAAGACTCCGTTTCTCTCTCTCTCTCTCTCTCTCTCTCTCTCTCTCTCTCTCTCTCACCGTCGCTGTTCTGTGCGTTTTGAAATGGTAATTGAAACTGATTACTTAGCCTTCTTGCTCTGACGTCATATTTGAATTTTTTTTTTATATATTTTTAAATAAAGTTATTGTGTAGTTATTTCGGCGGTGGGTGCTCTCCCACCTTGATTTTTTTTTTTTTTTTTTTTTTTTTTTATCCAACAAAAATATAACTTAACTGTTAATTTAACACAAAATTAAATTAAAATAAAAATAAGTGTTAATGGACTTGATTGGAAGACTTTGAGCCTTCTAACATCCTAAAGAGATGTTGTAATTGATTTGTGGAGGGAAAAGGTAGGACACAAATTGCCTCCTTAATTTCTTTTTGAATTCAAAATTTAAACTTTTCTTAGTTGTTGCTGCTTTAATTTGCTCGGGTGAAGTCTTGTATGATTGCCTTCTTGTCTGGATATGAAGGGTACAAGAAGTGAGGGAGAAGCTTCTAGCTCAATACTGTTTTAGTCGAGCTTTTTTTTCGGGAATACACTGTTTTATATGGAAAGAAGTTTTTGTTCGAGAGTCAATGGACTAGGTAGTTGATCCCGAGCCTTGGTTAATCAAATTCAAACGTTTTTAGGTTTGTGTTGGAGAGGTGAAGGAGCAAAGGCACTTTATCCTGGGATATTATTGTTGGATTGATCCCGCTGGCGATTCCTACATCTCTTATGTCTATATGGGGTCCTTCATACAAGTTTGTTGCTAGGAGTCCCTAATGTAGAATATTTCATCAATAGAAGTTTACTCACTAACCTGGCTCTTCGATCAATGATGTACAACTTCCTCTTAGTTGCAGATGCTCATGCTTTGATTCTCAAACTCTAGCCTAAATTCTCAATGAAATTAGAATACGGAGACCAACTAAGCATCATTAGCTTGGTTAGTCTTTATCTGACCAAGGACCTAATACGACATATGCTCATCAAACAATGTTTTCTATTCTTGATAGGTTTGCTGGCACACTAAGTCTATCCTAGGAGTAGTACACAGTGAAGGTATGGTCCAAATTCAAGATGAATTTTGCTAAACTCAAGACTACCCTTTTGAAAAACCATGTTAAATTGTTAAAGGGGCAATGTCCCAAGTTAGGTGAGGAGCGTGTGCACATAACATTATGCTTTTGCAGTTTGAAGTTTGATGTATCTTATGCTTATATATATTGTTCTAGATACTGCTTTGAACATGTATTTTTTGTATTCTCTATATTCTCTATAATTATACATGCTAGAAGTCATCAATATATACATCTAACTGATATTTGTCTTTGTATTTTTTTTTTTCTTCATGTTCTTCCTTTTAAGATCGATTATATGAGTTTGCAGATCCTAATAGGATTTTGGTTCTTGGGTTCATAAACATAGGTTCTTAAATGTTGGATTATGAGCTCATTAACTTGGTTAGTCTGTTGTCTAGCCCTAGTTTATGCACATGTATGATCTCTCTTTCTTAAACGTGTTTAGGGGGAGTGGATCCATTCAACTATTCATTTCCACTCCATATACAATGCATACACACTAGTCCTAATCTTAAAACACACTTACTAAAAGACCTACTAGGTTTGATCGGTAAATAATATGAACCTGAAAAAATTTATGCATTTGATTCAGACTAATTTAGATTTAGCTTTTAATGTCCCAAATATTTCCCAACATCTCCTATGACAAGGTCTTATTGTTCCATGCTTGAGATTCCGTTAGGATTTGACTTCTATCAACCTTGACAATCTCCTTTTTCACCTATAACAAAGTATGAGTTTGACATCCTCCAAAGTTAGGGCATCCCACCTTGGTGATGAAAATATATGATCATGATGTATCAAGTACCAGGAAGTCTATGATGACTTAAGGCCTAAAGCGAGTATAAGTAGAGTAGCACCTAGAAGCTCTGGGCATCATGGCTCATATAAAATTCTAAATCATTTAGGGTTTATTCAAACCAGGAAAAGTCGGGAAAAGTCAGGAAAAGTCATAAAGACATTGTAGGGGTATTGGATCATTTTACTCATATCTTTGATTTATGTCCTAAACATTCTCCTATGTCCATCAATCTTGCATGCAATGATCTATCCTAAATCCTAAACCCTAAACCCTAAACCTCCACTATGAGGCCATCATTTGTACTAGAGGTGTTTTACCGAGTAAAAAAAATACATACAAAAGCAATTGTGGTGTGACCTATCCTCTCATTAAAACATTTAATGGCTTGAACTCTGCTTTCTCGTCTGAAAAAAAAATTGATGTGTAGTATTCTCTTTACACAACTCAAGTACCACACATGGACCCACCAAGCGGGAATATACATACCCCCTGGCCCAACCCTTTAGCTAATGCATGCTCACGTGTTGGAGCCATAGAGGGAAAAGAGCCCTCATAATATCATGACATACATATATATCGCAATGTACACTCATTATAATGGGGAAGTATTATGATACATGTGACATAAAAAAATGCATAAGGTCTCAATAGCTTTTAATCATGACATAAACATGACGTTCATGAATGCATATGTGGCTTGACAATATTACATAATGCTAATGTGATCTTGATAACATAGTGTGCATGTTATGTCATATAAAGGTATTATGTATCATATGACACGGAAGTCATAACAAGACATAAACATCTCATAGCATAACTTGCAACATAACATAAGTTATATCATAGCATAACATAATATATTGATGGTGTTAATATAACACATGCGGAAACAATTTGAATCTTAGGCACTCTAAGTACATAAATTATAGTGAATTAGCTAGCATGTTCAAAAGCATTAAAACTCAATGAGTTTGAATACTAACCTTTTGTCGCTCAAGTTTCTTTTTCCTCATGAACCGGTTTCGAACCACCACTAGTGTCTTCTCCACTATTCTCCGGCCTTAGGACGGGATTGTAGAATCCGATGAGTGACTAAACTTGGAAGGGATTTAGTATATATAAAGAGAGAGTTTGTGAGAGGTTTTTTCCTAAAGCCAACCTTCCATGTACCATGATCACTCTATTTATAGAGTCATGTTTGCATGTTCATGCAAATTTGAGATCACCAAATTTTGACACTCAAAATTCCACTCAAATTTGTGAGGTTTATTTGGCAAGTATGCAAGTTTAGTTAAACCAAATTTTGACACCTCAAAATTCCACTAACATGGATTTTTCAATTAAATGAAGTCAACATTTTGACTTTCTTCATTTGATTCAACAATCAATTTGAATGATCAATGGCCGTTGTTGGGCGCTTCTATTTCGTGACCGCTTCTATCTTATTGGGATCTATGCAGATTCCGTCTTTAGACACTACGTGCCCCAAAAACGAAACTTGTCGTAGCCAAAATTCGCACTTGGAGAATTTGGCATACAACTTGTTCTCCCTTAGGATAGTTAAGGCTTTGCGAAGGTTCTCTTGGTGTGCTAGGTTCGTTTTCGAGTATATCTGGATATCGTCTATGAACACGATCACAAATGAGTCTAAGCACTCCTTAAATACTCGGTTCATTAATTCCATAAATACCGCTGGGGCATTGGTGAGACCAAAAGACATCACCACAAACTTATAGTGGTCATATCTAATTCGAAAGGCTGTTTTTGGTACGTCTTCATTTTTAATCTTAATTTGACGATATCCTGATCGAAGATCTATTTTAGAAAACATTGTCGCCCCACATAGTTGGTCAAATAGGTCCTCAATACGGGGTAATGGGTATTTGTTCTTTACCGTCCTCTTGTTTAATTCCCTATAATCAATGCATAAACGCATTGAGCTGTCTTTCTTTTTGACAAACAACACTGGCGCACCCTAAGGGGACACGCTAGGTCAAATGAAGCCCTTATCTAATAGGTCTTGCAGTTGTGATTTAAGTTCTTTTAGTTCTGCTGGTGCCATGCGGTATGAGGCCTTAAAGATGGGCCCCGTTCCTGGTTCCAGTTCTATTCCAAAGTCTACCTCTCGCGATGGAGGGATCCCCGAGAGGTCCTTCGGGAAGACATCCATAAATTCGTTTACTATGGATACTGTATCTATGATTTTTCCTTTCCTTTTGTGTTTACTGCATAGGCTAGAAATGCGCACCCCCATTGTACCAGGCGTCTCGCTTTCATCATCGATATCATTTTTGGGGTGGTACCTGTGAAGGTTCTTTTAAACTTAAAGGTGAGTCCGTTTGGAGGTGTGAATATCACCTCTTTCTTATGGCAGTCTATGTTAGCAAAGTTTTCGGCTAGCCAGTCCATTCCTAGTATGACATCAAAATTTGTCATATCCACTACTTTTAAGTCTACATGGATGGTTTGTTCAGCTATTACCACTTGTCCGTCTTTTACTCTATTTTTCGTAACTAGGTCTACCTCTGCTAGGGTACCGACTGACAATACATGCATTAAGGGTTCTAACTAAGCTTATGATTTACTTATAACATTCCCTACATTCTACCATATAATTCAGATAAACAAAACATAAATATCGTAGCGTAAAGACATGCATTACATCAGATCACATCACAACACATTTTCATACAGTATCATGTCATTCAACATTTAAAGCCAACCACATTAAATATATCACAAAGATCATACATCCATCATTCTACATAGGGTATACTTGGCAACGAAGGGGCATCGGTAATTGGACCGTGGAACATGCCAAGCCTACTCTATAGGCTAGTCTACAAGATCTTAACCTAGACCCTAAAATTTTACCTATTTTATTCTAAGGTCATTACTATACCTTGAAATGCGAAATATACATTAAATGGACCCTGTTCATAAATGCGACTTACACTCGCCTTTTATTACCTCGTGAAAGAGAAAAGATTACAAGGGAAAAAGAAACGAATATTATTGAAATAAAGGAAAAGGAACCAAAACCGAAATGAATGATTTAATCCTACCCTAAGGTTTATTATGCAAATACAACTCAACCTATACTAACCTATACTAGTGATGCAAAATGAATTCAACTAGACTTTGAAATGAAAAAAAAAAAAAAAAAAAAAACTACCCTATGCATGTGCCACGGTCTCAGGGTGTACGATGTCGCCGTCGTTGTCACATGGGTGCCTTGCCCTTATCTGCAAAAGTAAAGTAGCACGAGGCTGGAGTATTTCTAGAATACTCAGTAAGTGACCCCCTATCGGGGTTATGCAACAATCACATGCAATGAAATGATGGGACCTTATCGTTTAGTTTCGTTTTCCTTATGGTGCAATTCTAACGGGTAATCGTGGACGTGTACCATATACTCTACACACAGTCCATACGTGCGAGTATGGGCTCACCAGCTAGTTCACATACCGCTGGGCCACTGTCCTTATCCGGTGGGCATACTCTGGGAGCCCCTTATGCCGGGACCCGTTAAAACTAGAATCGTCACGGCAGCGCTATGCAAAGCATAACGATCGTTGTTTTTCCATTGGATGTCCGCGTCCGTACCCGCGTGATGGGATAGGGGTATCCCCTCAAATGCATGAACACACAATATGCATGAGGTCCCAACTAGTCCTACATTTATCATTAATGAACATAGCCCCCTGTCACGTTTCATGCTTACATGTCATTCTCATTTTCATTTCTTTACATATCATACATATTCCTAACGGGGTTATGTTGCCATGCAGTTTACCGTATTTCATGTCATACAATTCATGCTGTTTACATTCAAATATTTCATACAAACATGCCATAATCATTCAAGGACCACATATCGTCACATGCATAACATATCACATCAAATTAAGCAGCATACATAGCATACATTCACGTTCACATGATTTCGTACTTAAGCACATCAAACTAACATACAATTTAATGACACGTGCAAATCCACGGGCACGTGCCAACATACAGCAAATAACGCGTAACCTAGACGGGTGAGCCACTTACTTGGTAGGCCTTAGCCGAAGTACTCCCTAGAATATAACGTAAGCTCCTAGCTCCTCGTGATCGTTCTACACTTTCGTTGGTAGTTGATTCCTATTGGTTCATTCGTCACTTTCATTAGTATTTCACAAATATAATTAATTCCCAACTTGAATTTGTGAAATACGACCTTAAAATATTCTATTTTACCTTAAACAGGGCCAAAACTAGGTTCGGGAGGGTCGGAACGGTGCCAAACGGGCTGCAAATAGGTTTCTCGAGCTGAATAAGCCGCCGGGCTGCTAATTTAGTTTACAATATTTTAAATTAACCAGACAGTGATCATACTAAAATGCTTCAAATAACGTCAAAAATGGTTTTGGACCAATCCAAAATGGTACGATAGAGAGACAAGGTCAAATCTAGGCATGGATCGGGTTGTGGGTTGGGTCATTAGACCAGGTTGACACGGGTCTAGAAGTTGGGTCATTGACTGTCGATTGAGCCATGGGCATGCTACTTGGTCAAAGTCCCATTTGGGCTTGGACTGCATAGATCGTTGGTTGTCAGGCAGTTGCAATGTTGGGTGGAGTAGTTTGGGTCGTGGCATCACTGATGTGGGCTAGACACTCAAAGGTGGTGCAGGTTCGGAAAGCTGGGCTATGGGAACTCCAAATTGGTGTAAATATGGTAGAGAGAGGGAGATGGAGAAGTGAGGAGAGGAATGAGTTGGAACGATGAGAAAGTGAGGGTTCGGAAGACTACTTATAAGGAAAATGAGATTCGGTGAGATTATCAAATTTTTAAGATACCTATTTTGGATGAGCCGAGCTAATAGTATGAACTAAATGAGTTCTACATTATGAACTATGTAACACGCATATCACTTAGATGTACAGAGTATCGAATTCTATTTGTGATATATCGGAGATGAATCTTGGCCATTCCCGCCTTTCAACTCTCCTAGACTAGAATTGAGAAATAGTTTCTAGCCATTTTTGGTCTTCGTGCCATTCTAGGATTCCATTTCTTACTACCCTCGGATTCATAAATACTGAGAATTCACTTCTTAGAAAGCAAGTTATGAACAGAAATATTAGTTCACTCCATAACTCATTTAAGTCGTTTGTGAGATCACGTGGAAACAACTTTGATGAACTATCCATGAAGCTTGTTGAGTTTATTACATGCATGAGAACTACGCCTTAGTAACTTCATGACTTACCAGAAGGTTAACTGAACTCTAAAACTTAGGTCTAAACTTTTTAGAGCTTAGAACTAAGCCTATGGTAGGTAATTAGGTTTGAGATGCGATTATGAGCTTACAAGTAGGTTATTTGCTGATTATTTTTATACTTACCTTAGTTATTACTTTTTCTAGCAAGTAGCCAATTCAGATGAAGAGTGGTCGGGAGCTGCTTGACCATACTAGCAACATAGGTGGCAACCATGATGAATGTGTTAAAGACAATATCTGTAAATGGTTCGAGTCCAATAAATCATGTATCAATATGCTTTGTAGGGCAAATTCGGAATGGACAAGATCAAAATAATCTATACTCGAATATGTTATGGATGGAGGGGGTGGTTTACAACTTATAAACACTTCTAGTTAAACTACTAATTCAATTCTTATTGTCAGGTAGAATCATAATAATCACAATTGAGAATAATTAGGAAGGTCGGAGATTTACTCTATATAGTACAAAAGAATTGCCTTGCATGATTCTAGTAATAACAGTAAGAACAATAATCCGGAACACTTGTTTGTCCCTAAGCCTCTCCTTAAATGCTTAACTCCCTCGACCTACTCCTAAAATTCATTAGTGATTTCGGTTTAGGCCAATTAAGTAAGTAGACTTACTATTGGAACGCCTTCAAGCTTAGTTGGATGACTTGAAGTATGAACGATATGTGATGTGTGGCCTACTTACGTGTCGTCTTCTAATACTATGATTATTTGAGGCATGTATTTCCAATATATTATGCCATGTATGTCATGATATCATATTCGCATCATGCCTATGAGACATTGACGAGTCAGGTACGATATTGATGAAAGATATGTCATGTACGCGTGTGCATGTCTTATAGGAGAGTTTTGTTATGAAAATCTGAAAATGATGGATTGGTTTAGGAAGACATTTTTGTCAGCTGGAGAAGATCGAGACCATACAGCGGTGAATGTGAATGGACCCACTGAAAAGGATATTTTGGGTGTGAGAAAGTTTCATATCCTTGAGCCGAGGTGAATTCCCGATTAGAGGTTAATTGGTGAACCCCGAAATCATCCCTGTATAGACGTTGTATAATTAAATCATCGTATCTTATGATACAATCAAGTACCTCAAAGCAAAGTATAATAATTTGAATAACCCATCCTTACTATAATTCAAATTTTCTATCATTCTTAGTCTATTCAATTGACCTTTCAAGAACTACATAGTTTTGCTCAATCATAGTATCGCTTGGTCCTAAACTATCCATTAACAACTCAAATCACTTATTATTCAATTTCAATCAATATGAGTCCAATTCATCATAAAAATATCTATTCATAGCTTAAGAGCCCAAATTGGATGAAAAATCAACTTAAAATAACTCAAATTAGACCAAAATACTCAAACATATGCACATGTTTTTAAGATTTTGACTTCGTTTTCATTGCATTTATGGGCTTGTTCTCATCTGAATCAACCATCAAATCCATTTGTAGACCTTTTCAAGGAAGTTCTTTAGTACAAGAATCATACAAAGCTATCAACTCCTAAAAGATAAACAAGGAGAGAAGTTGTGTGGTACCCTTTGTACTTTCCCCTTTTCGCTTCTAAATTTAAGTTTTTTTGGCATACTCTTGTTCAAATTAGCCATCAACTTATGAAGATTTTGTTCACGAATCTCTTAGAATCATGAATATTTTTGGTATATTCTCCATTCAAATGAATCTAGATTCATTTGGTTCATCTTCCTATTGCTACATTCTTTCCTATTGGTACATGAATCATCTGAATTCATATTTGAGTATTAGTGTTGTCTTAATTCTTGTCTAAGAATTAGTATTATTATGCTATATAAAGAGATGTGAAGTCAGTCATTTTGAATTTTTCTAAAAGATAAAGTTGTAAGAGAGACTTTGTAGTGTGAGAATCTGAAAGATACAATGTAAACACTTTGATTATAACGATTGACTAACACATGTGGATGTATGAGCTTTTCTCCGAACCACGTAAATTTTTATGTCTGTTTGCTTAGTTTCTGTTTGAGAGTATCCAAAACTCCAAAAATGAGCTCGAAAATTTGAATGAAGCTTTGATCATTCATCAATTTTGAAGGTGAAGGACCCACATGAATGAATTCCCTATAGAACACACAAATACACTCATAGCCTAAAACAAACCAAAATGTCGTCTTCCCCTAAAATTCCAACCTCAACGCTCCGTCTTCCATGGAAGCACCGTCTAATGCTTCGTCTCGGTACTATAGCCACCAACACCTTTTGCCGATCCGATTTCACCATCAACCGTTGGCTCACCGGAATCCTTGACCGGAGAACCCCCCCCTCTTCCAAACCAATAGACGGCGTCTCCTCTTCCGATCTCCTCATCGACAAATCCCGCAACCTCTGGGTTCGAATCTTCACCCCCATCGACGATGTTCAATCCCTGCCGGTGATTTTCTATTACCATGGCGGCGGCTTCGCTTTCTCTTACGCTGATTCATCTCTTTACCACACCACCGCTCACCAATTTGCCAAACAACTACGCGCCGTCGTGATCTCCGTTAACTACCGCCTCGCTCCGGAGTTCCGATTCCCGTGCCAATACGACGACGGATTCGACGCATTGAAATTCATAGACGAAATCGATGATGGGACATTACCGGCGAGCGCAGATTTGGGGCGTAGCTTCATTTTGGGGGAAAGCGCCGGGGGGAATCTGGGGCACCACGTGGCAGTGAGAGCGAGCGAGTACGCTTTCAAGAAACTGAAATTAATTGGGTTTATAGCGACGCAGCCGTTTATCGGGGCAGAGGAAAGAACAGAGTCGGAGATTCGGCTATGCAATCAGCCGCCGTTGAGTCTGAAACTTACGGATTGGTTTTGGAAGGCGTTTTTGCCAGTTGGGTCAGACCGAGACCACGCGGCGGCGAATGTTTTCGGGCCGAACGGAAGGGATATTTCGGGAGTGGAGAAGTTTCCGGCGACGGTGGTGTTAGTGGGAGGGTTTGATTTGCTGCAGGATGGGCAGAGGAGGTATTATGAGGGGCTGAAGAGAATGGGAAAGGAAGTGAAGATGGTGGAGCTTCCAAACGCCATTCATGGCTTCTTTTGCTTCCCCGATCTGCCGGAATATTCCTCCATGATTCAGGCGGTGAGGGATTTCATCGCCGCCCAATGGCAAAACTGTAAAAAGAAAGGACTCGTAGTTTAATAAATTTCATGTGTCGTCGCATTACTGTCAGTGCACGTTATCCCTATTTTATTTTATTTTTTATTATTATTACTTTCTCTTTGTTCTATAATATTGGTGGATCCTCTCAATTATATCTCCATTTAATTTTTTTTTCAGTATTTAATTAACATATTAAGATCTTAAAAGTTATTGTATCACGAAAATTATTAACAATTATTATGTTTACAAAATTTAACGTTATTTATTACATGAAAAGTATTATTGACAATCTTGCATATAATGCAAGATAAACGTGGAGTTCTTAGTTGTTACCTTTTTATTTGTATATTTTTTATTTCATGATTATTTTCATGAAATAATCAAAGTTGTATATCTATTATTTTTTATTTTATGGTTTTTCTTGATGAATTAGATCTGAAATTAGATTAAAATGTTTTAGGAAGTCGTTTTTGTACTCCTTTTGTGAAGAAATTCAGAGGTGAAACTCATTAAAAATCGAAGTTCCAATTGAACTTCAAAAATGGTGAGTTATGAATTTTTAGCGAACTTTGAACGCATTTATTTCTCTCCATAGTCGTCAATGAAATAAAATAAAATCTATTTTTGTTGGAAATCTAGATTAAAGCTTTAGTTTTGGTGAACCAATTGAGTTAAATTGAATTACATCTAAAAAGATACAAACATTGGAAGAAACTAGGAAACACATAAAATAGTGAAATATTTGGGAAATAATTCATGAAACTCAAAAAAGCACGTGAAACGCATAGATAGGGTAGGAACGAATGCGTCAGGCGAAGTCGTGGGTATGTGTTAGGTGGGTGGTGGGTGGGGGGTGGGGGGATGTACGCATCGGGTACTAGCGACGACTGTGTCGACATACCAAAATTGTGAGGAATTATGTTCGCAAGGATTCGAATGCACGCAACAAGGGTTTGAGGAGCAAACAAGCGAATGGTACGTGTTGTCAAGGTCATGCTTGTCTAGGGTGTGTTGCTCATGGGTGCATCTCATGCCACATCGAACTTTTTTTTTTTTTTTAATTTCATGTTGTATTGTCTTACTATTGTATTTTTTGTTTGTAAGTCTTCTTAGCGAATTCATTTCTAGGTATGCTAGACCTAAATCGCCTCAAAATGAACTATAGGGGGGTGTGACTAGTTGTCAACTCATCTCCCTGATTTTGTATGAGCGTTCAGTGAAATCACGTTTAGGCCTGCCAGACGGGAATCACCTCAAAATATACTATAGGAGGATGTGACTGGTTGTCAAATTCTTCTTACCCGGAAAGTTATATGTTATTTAAGCCATTGTGTTGTCTTTTACTTATAGTTATATAACATTGTTTTCAAATTTGGCTTGACTCGCTTGGTGTTGGAAGTGAGTGTTGCACAATTGCAAAGTTCGGTGCCAAGAAAAGTGTGATTGTGACAAGTTGTATTAGAGCTTTGTTAGTTTCTTGACGCATTGAGACCGAAACAATGTCAACGAAAAAATCAACACCCAAATCACAAGCCGACTGACTTACCTTGATAGAGGAAAAAATGTTGTTCCTCAAAGAAGTCCCTAATACTGCTCGCTTCCTAGAACGATGAGTGACAAAATTGAATGAAAAAGTCGAGAGAATCAATACAATGGGCAATCACCTAGATGGGTGTCGATAAAAGAACTGATGTTTAGGGTGGTCATGCTAGAAGAAAGAGTCACCCAAAAAAGTAGCTCAAGATCTGTTGGTAGCCCTGAAAACTCTGTCGCACACAAGGAAGGACGTGACAAAGAGCTTGACAAGTTATAAAAGACCATGATGAAGTTGTTCAATGAATTAACTGATGAATTCAAAACAACGATTGATTTCATCAAGGGAGAGATAACTGTATGAACACCCGAATGAGTATGACAATGTGGGTCGTGGAGAATCTCACCCCAGGGCAAACTTATGCAAGACTTAACAAATTGAAGTTCCTGGATCCAAGAGCCTTTAAAAGGAATCGAGATGCCAAAGAATTGGAAACTTTATCTTTGACGTAGAATAGTACTTCAAAGCTAAAAGAGTCTGCATCGAAGATATAAAAGTTACGGTAGCCACAATACATCTTGTAGACAATGCAAAACTTTGGTGGTATTCGAAACTGAACGATATTCAAAATGGGTTATGCACCATCGACTCATGTGAAGACCTCAAGAAAGAGTTGTAGACTCAATTATTTTCCGAAAATGTTAAATTCATATAAAAAAGAAAACTGCGAGAACTGAGACAGACTGAAGGCATAAGGGACTACGTTAAATAGTTCTCAACTTTGATGCTAGATATCGGGGATATGTCGAAAAAAGACAAAATATTCTACTTTATAGACGGATTGCAACCATGGGCCAATACAAAAAAAAAAAAATATGAACAAAAGGTTGAATACTTAGCCACGACAATCGTTGGTGCAAAAAGACTCCTAGACTTTGGGCAGAAACTAGTTTCCAAAGAAAGAATAAACAAACCCAGCGCCAGGAACAAATCATATAAGCCACTGAGTCAGTGGAATGAAGGTCCCACGGACCAAATGGAGGCAATGACCGATCAAATGGGGGAATGGATAGACCTCCTCAGAATACTAATGTTGGACCATCTTGAAGAGCCTATCCTCAAAAGAACTATTCAACAACACCATTACAGTATCTGTTGTGTAAAGACCCCTACAAATAGCCCTAATGCTTTCATCGGGTGTCCCTCAGTGCACTCCAAGTGTCTATACAAGAGAGCAAAGACACGAGGGTCGAGCTAGCAATAGAAAAAAGGAAAGACCAAGACAACCTGAGAATGGGTGCGCTTAAGTTCCTGTTAGCCATTCAAAGGAAGGTTGACCCGAAGAAAGTAATGGAGAAGGAGTTGATGTTCATAGATGCGACAATAACTCCGGACCAAGCAAGAGCACATTGATAGACTCAGGCGCGACTCATAATTTCATTGTTGACCAAGAAGTTCGAAGATTGGGACTCACCATAGAGAAGGACACTGGAAAAATGAAAGTTGTTAATTCTGAAGCCCTACCAGAGTTTCTAAAAGAGTCCCTTGAAATTAGAGGCTTAGTTAGGACAAATGGATCTTGTCATTGTTCACATGGATGACTTCGAATGGACTTCGAATGGACAAATGGTACTTGGAATGGACTTCCTTCTGTAACACAAAGTCATCCCAATTTCATTGTCGAAATGCCTAGTGATTATCAATCGCAATCCCATAGTAATCCCTACAAGCATCAAACAACCAGATAATCTTAGAATCATCTATGCTATGCAATTGAAATGAGGGCTCACACGAGAGGAGTCCACATTTATGGTTATACCTTTGATGGAAGATGTGACCACTGCCGAAACTATTCTGAGTGAAGTTAGGGATGTCGTAGATAGTTATGCTGACATAATGCCAGAGAGCTTGCCACAAAAAATACCACCTTATCAGGGGTATTGATCACGAAATTAAACTCCCTAGGGTTAACCCTCTAGTGAAGAATGCATATTAGATGGCTCCCCCAAAGCTAGCAAAACTGAGGAAGCAACTAGATGAGTTGTTGGCTGCAGGATTCATCTTCCCCGCAAAGGCACCCTCTGTTTCCCCCCGTACTATTTTAAAAGAAGAAGGATGGGTCATTACGTCTGTGTATAGACGATAGAGCTTAAAACAAGGCGATTGTACGTAACAAGTACCCCGTACTGATAATATCTGACCTGTTTAACTAGCTTCACAGGGCCAAATACTTCGCAAAGTTGGACTTACGATCAAGTACTATAAAAGTATGCATTGCTGAGGGAGATGGGCCAAAGACCACGTGCGTAACAAGATATGAGGTCTTTAAATTTTTAGTAATGCCCTTCGACCTGATGAACGCCCCAACTACATTTTGTGCGTTGATAAACTAGGGTTTCCACGAGTATCTGGATTAATTCGTCGTTGTATACCTCGATGACATAGTTGTATAGAGCGCAACACTAGAAGAACACAAGATGCATCTGAAGCTAGTGTGTGTCAAGCTACGACAGAATCAGTTATATGTCAAGAAAGAAAAATGTGTCTTTACATAAACATGCATAAACTTCCTTGAACATGTCATGATGTAGACAAATCAGCATGGATAACGATAAGATAAAAGCTATCCAAGATTGAAAAACTCCCACTTTAGTATTCGATATACGATCCTTCTTGGATTGACAAACTACTATAAGGGATCTTTGAAGGGTTTTCACGAAGAGCCACCCCATTAACAAAACTCCTAAAGAAAGACCACCTTTGGTTGGGGTAAAATGAATGTGAAAAGGCCTTTGAAGATTTGAAGACAACCATGACCAGAGGCCCTGTCCTTGGCTTGGTAGACATTTCGGAGCCCTTTGAAATAGAGATAGATGCATCTGACTTTGCTATTGGCGGTGTCCTTATCCAATAAGTCCACCCCATCACCTATGAAAGTTGGAAGCTCAATGATGCAGAAAGAAGGTACACGGCCTCCAAAAAGGAAATACTCGCCATCATCGATTGCCTTAGAGTCTGGAGACAATATCTTTTGGGATCGCGCTGTTGGGATATGGAGCTTGAGAACTATTTATAATAAAAAAAAAATATGTTAGATATTTTATGGGTGGTTAAATCTTTTAAAGCTATATTTAGTAAATTGAAACCATATATATATCTATGTACTTTCTCCATTCTCTATTGTTATACGAAGTTATCAATATAACCTTTAGCCAATATTTCTCTCTGCACTTTATCTCCCCTATTTCTTTGTGTTCATCTTGATCGAGCGTATGCGTTGTTGTGCGATCCTAACAACTAGTATTAGAGCTAGGCGAAATTCACCACGATCTATGAAGATGTAAAGTTCAAATATTGCAATTGAGAAGTTCGATGAATCCAATTTTAGTTTCTAGAAGATGCAAATTGAAGATTATCCGTACCAGAAAGATCTTTACGACCCTATTGGTGGTGAAGCCAGATACCATGACTAGGAGTAGTGGAATCTCAAGGATCGTCAGACCTTAGGGTTGATCAGTTGACGTTGTCCAGAAACGTGTCGTTCAACATCATCATGGAGAAGACGACATCAAACATATTGAAGGCATTTTCAAATATGTACGAAAAACCGTCAGCTATGAACAAGGTGTATTTGATGCGGAGGTTGTTCAATCTACAAATGTCTAAAGGTGGATCTGTTGCGGATCATATAATTGAATTCAATATGATTGTAAGCCAACTGAGTTTTGTGGAAATTAATTTCAAAAATTTCAAACATGAAATTAAGGCACTGATTTTGATGTCATCTTTACCCGAGTTGTGAGATATTGTTGTTGCCGCGATCAACAGTTCTCGAGGATTTGAGAAGCTGAAGTTCGATGAAATTTGAGATGTAGGTCACAACTATAGTATTTGCAAACGAGAAATTGGAGATTCATCTGGTGGTGTTCTAAGTGTTGATGAAAAGGGAATAAGTAAATCGAAGGGGCTAAACAAGGGCGACCAAAATCAAAGAACTGTGAAAACTATCCAAACAGGCCAAACGTAACGTGTTGGAATTGTGGAGAAAAAAGTCACTTTTCGACCGATTGTACAAGACCAAAGAGGAAGCAGGATCACAAATCAGAAGATGATGATGATTCAATAAATTTAGCAGAAGACATTGGGGATGCTCTAATCCTTAGTGTGGACAGTCCGATTAAATCCTGGATTTTGGATTCAGGTGCATCTATTCATTCGTCTCCAAATAAAAAGTTGTTCCGAAATTTCAAGTCTGAAAATTTTAAGAAGGCGTATCTTGCCGACAACAAAGTCTTGGAGATTTAAGGAAAGGGGGATGTCTGCATAAAAACTCCAGCAGAAAATAAGTGAACATTAAAGAATATCAGATATATTTCAGTCTCAAGAAGAACCTGATCTCTATTGATTAGTTAGATAGCACAAGTAATGCAACAGAATTTAGGAAGAGTTCGTGGAAGATTGTGAAGGGTACTATGGTGATAAAATGTGACACAATATCTGGAACCTTATACACCATAGGGTGTATGAACATGACTGTTGTTGCTGAGAGTGCTTCAAATTCAAGTCTATGACATAATAGACTTGGACATATGAGTGTCGAATGAATGAAGATGTTTGGTGCGAAAAGAGTTTTGGAAGGTCTGAAATTTGTTGATATGAGTCATTGTGAGAAGTGTTTTATGAGCAAACAGAAACGAGTTAGCTTCACAAGGATGTTAGAAAGTTGAAGAGTTCAGTTAGAAATAGTCCATACACATGTTTGAGGACCATCCCCAATTCCATTACTTCGCATATCAAAGTTTTACGTCACCATCATTGATGATTTCAGTAGGAAGTTATGAATTTATTTCATGAAACACAAGTCAGATGTGTTTGCCACCTTCAATAAGTAGAAAGTTGAAGTTGAAAATAAGATTGCCTTGAAGATCAAATGTCTAAGGTCTGACAATGGAGGAGTTCTATGTCACCTTCGTTGATGATTTCAGCAAGAAGATATGAATTTATTTTCTGAAACACGGGTAAGATGTAATAATAGCCCAAATAAATAAATAAATAAATATAAAGAATTACTTAAAAAAAAATAATAATAACAAAAAAAACTTACCGACCTCTCTCCACTAACCTCTCTTCCCAATCTCATTCTCTCTCCTCAACCCACGATATAAGCACAAAAGTAAACAAAAAAAAAATGTTAGATTGAGAGATTTTGATATATTATTACCTTAAAATCCTATCTGAGATTTCTTTTTCGTTATGGATATAAGAAATTAATTTAGTATCAGATTTTTTTTCTTTTATCCAATATTTTACCCGTCATGTAATAATAAAATCTTATTTTCACGTATTCAATTAATTAGATTTTTGTTGGCAATTCAATCTCCCTTCTTTCGTGACATATTAAATCTAGTAATTGTGCATACATAATTCTTAGACATTATTTCATACATGACATGACATAGAGAATTTGTGTATCATAGATTTTCTTATTTCAAAACATATCATGACATATCATAGCATAACATAACATATCCTGACATGTCATAACATAACATAACTTATCGTTATATAGCATGTCATTTTGATTATATTATAATATTATTTGGCATATCATATATCAGAATATACATAACATCACATATCAAAGTATACCACATGTATGATATGTGTAGGGACCATTGAGCACGTGTCATACACATAAAGCAATTCTTCCTACCAAAAGAATAATGGATCCATTCAGTTGGTTGACCTTGGTGGCTTAAGTTGAAGTTACTAATGGTTCTTCTATCGACCTGAATCTATTATCAAAGTCCAATTCAACCTCAAATCCATCATCTTGATAAAGGGTTTGTTGATAGGCAGACCAGAAATCCATCATCTTACAGTGTCTAGGTGATTTTGGTCTTATCTCGCATTTTCAAGTCATTCGGGCTAATCCAATTCCCTAAGTGCACTCATGTCTAAACCTTTAATCACTATTTACGATTCTAGGGTGTTTAGTTTACATGAAACGTACTAAACTAGGTCAATGTGGAAATGGTTCTTGTTGTAACACTAAAATCTTAATTTGGTTCATTCATGCATGATTTGTTAGGGAGATATTTCTATCGATCACCTAAAGTATATAAAACATAATCTATAAACATTCATGCAAACTCAAAAGGGAGATCACATCCATCAATCACCCGAAGTACATATCACAACATCCCATCCTCATTTCTAATATAACGGAAAACATTAAAAATAGGCATGCACCTTAATTCTCATCCTCAGGGCATTTCGGTAATTTTTCATAATACTGATAACATTCTCATCTAAATTGATCATTATGAGTTCTAATCATGCATATTCTAACCACCTAAGGCAAGATAGAGTCGCATGCTAGTAGGTCCTAGCGATCCCTACAAGTATTACTTAACACACATAGCATTCTCATCTAAATTGACCAGATATGTTTGTTTCCTATTTAAAGTTGTAGAGTTAATCCATCTTTCGCATAAAATATTTTCATCTCTGATATACAATTAATCCAAGAGAATGTTTTGGAACGGATTATATTGATGTTCAAGATCAAGAGTAAAGAAAACTCATGATTCGAATCATTCCACAAGAGGTTTGATCAATACCACTTAAATGACTAATAGTTCTAAACACAATAATTTACAAAATAAAGCTTAACTTTCAACCAACCTAAAATAGAAACTCTATTCTTTTCAATTCTAATAACATGAATCACTATTTATAGCTTCGAAAATAAACCTTATAATATCTTATGGTTAATTGAAAATGTGTAACTTTCATGGTCATCAATACCATAGTGACCACTAACTAATTATGAGTTATAATTTAAAGAGAATTCTCTACCTCTTAAAAAAAGACAATAAAACCTTCTTAAATCTAAATCATCTATATGACATGATTAATATAGCTTATTTTGTATCAATCTCATTCCGTCATCATTGAGAAATAAGCAAGTCCAAAATTGGCCGTCGAAACTCCGCTTTCTAGTATGATTCTACTTTAACTTTTTTCACGGAAGTTGTGTGAAATTCTTCCAAGAACATCGTATCAAAATTTGAGAATGCAATTCCTCTTAAATCTCTCATGTCTAAAAAAAATCGATGATGAAAAAAATTCAAACCTTATCTCTCATTCTTCCTCGATTCAATATGGTTATGAATGGTTCAAGTGTCCAAACTAGATCTTCAAAAGGTTTGGAGAAGGTTTTGTTAGACCAAGAGGACCAAGAGCTCTCGAACGGTTATCTGTTTTAAATTTTTCTCTCAAACCGTAATTATATCTCTTCCTTTTCCTTTTTTTCCTCGTTAAAATCTAATTTCGGCCCTTCACACACCCTTCATTAGGAAAGGGAGTCGAAAGGACCATTTTCCTCTTTTACACCCTATTGAGAGTCGGTCTTTAAAATTCTCAATAAAATTTTGAAATTCCGAACTTTCAAGATAGAGAAACACAAAATTTACGTATGTGGGCGCCCATAGAATAGCATTGGAGAGGTGGAATGGAATGAAGTAAACTACCAATACTCCGCCCACAGTTAAACAACAACTCAATTTACGAGGTTAGCTTCTCATGACAAAACAATGGACATAAGTCTCCAAGCAACCATCCTCTGTCTGGTTGTGCGTTTAAGGATGTTACGTGGTGTGGTGTTTTTCTAAAGTTGCCTGCCTTTCACTTCAAACAACCCACTTTACAAATTACTCCCAAATAACCTATCTCACTCCAATTCAATAGATGAGGTAACAATGTATTCTTACGATTATTCTCATTATCCCTCGTTTATTTGGATGTTGCATATCTATTGGGTTTTGCTTTCGTTCGTCTCCGAACTATATCTTATAGAATAAAAGGAAGCAAAAGCAAGATCGATCGCACTCACATACCGACAAATAGAAATTAAAAGAAGAGAGACACAAAGATTTACTTGGTTCGGAGAGAAGAAGTTCCCCTACATCCACGGATAGTAGCCAATCACTATAACCAAAGTGTTTACAAAGTATATCTATCACACCTCACACTATAAAGTCTGTCTTACAAAGTTCCTCCAAATTGCCTCAAAACAATGCTAAACAAGTATTTATATAGACATAGCAATACTAATTTTCGTACATGAATCAAGATGATTCATATATCAAATGAGAATATGAATAAAAAAGGTTATGAACCAAAATAAATAAGAATATGGATCATGATTATGTGAAAATTATGACAATACATCTTCCAGACAAATTACAACAAAAACTTCGAAGAAAACTAGGGATTGGGTATTTTAATTAGCACATTTTAGAACGACAAAAACACGTAGCAAACGTTGGAAAGGTCGTGTTGTTTTCGGGACAAAATTAGGTGGAATTGTAAGTCAAAATTATCTTCTAATCTTTATTTTAATAACAAGGTCCTCCATATATAAATCATTATCTTTCTATATATGGACATGCCACATTGCAATATTCAACCCAATAGAGAAAACAAAAGAAAAGGAAAAAAACAAAAGATTTTTGAGTATTGAAAGCATATACCCAAAGATCTCATTATCTTCTTCCCTATGCCTTTCAAATGTCAAATTGCAAAGGCTTTATTGCATAAACCATGCTTAAAACTCTGGAAATTAATATAATTTGCCAGTAGGTATAATGTTTTGTTGCTTCCCTCTCTTTTTTTCCTATTAAAAAAATACCTCCATAATAATACACGTTTCATTTTAAATTATCGAGGGTGTATCTTAACAAGTACTAAACCTTTGAAGCGTATTTAATAACTTATTCAATATCCAATCTCCTTTATTAAATTTTAATTTTAACACCGTTTCGATCCAATTACTCAACCTAAACCATAAAAGTTCGATTGAGTTGAATTTTAGGAAACCAAAAAGTTTGGGTATTCACATATGACATTTGTTTATTAGGTCAACCCAACTAACCGAAATAGGGTTACAACTTAGCCTTACTCTACTTTTAAGATTACTATGAAAAATAACAATGTTTAACGTTTTATGATATCTTAGTTTTAATATAACAACTCAAGAACCCAATCTAACTCGAAAAGACTGGTTTGGGTTTCAATTTCGAATTAGCCTAAAAGATTTCGCCAACCTAACACAATCTATATAGGTGTCGTGGGACTAAATTTAAACGAGCCGACTATGGTATATAAGATTTGTAAACTCATTGGATGGATTATTAGAAAATATAATAAGATTTGAAGGAGGAGAGAGAAGGCAGCTAAGTTGATGTTTGGATTAGATATTTAATTAATGGCTAAAGAATTGGTCCATTCTAAATATTAAAACCATTTCCACATTTCATTTAGGAAGACCCTGAAAAACATAGTCAACAATATCACATAATATTGATTTAATAATAATCAAAGAAGGAAAATAAATAAATAAATAAATAAATAAATAAATAAATAAATAAATAAATAAATAAACAATGTTTATCTTCAATGCCTTAATGTTCTTTATGTTCCTTCCATATTTGGCCCTTTAGAACTCTGCCCCTTCGCCGCATACTATCCTCTTCTTTCTTTATTTTTCTACCTTCTAATTTGACCCTTTAGTTTCCAACGCCCTTCAACTTTTCAAATTATTTAATAACGTTTTTTTTTTTTTTAACCCGAGTAAGTTTAAATTATTTTATGCCAATTTCTATAGTATAATTTTAATTTATGATTGTTGAACTGCTTCGTAGAATTAAAATTTAGAGATCAGTGTTAAGCTAAGCTAATGTTAAGGGGTTAGAGTAGCTTCGGCCAAGGCCAACCAAGTAAGTGACTCTACCGTAGTTTAGTTATAATTGTGTACTGAATGATGATACGTGTCTGTGGCTTCGCATGTGTCATATGACGTATATGCAAACTGTTATGAAATGATATGTATATGAGATGTTACGCGAATTTTATGATGTATGCGGTAAATTGATATATTATGATATGATATGTTGAAGGCATGCTCGAGTTATGTTATGTGACTGTTACAGTATATGATATGATATGATATGTGCATGATGTGAATTGTTACGTGCAACGACATGAAAATATTAGGATATGACATATGTGCAACATGAATGATATATGATATGATTGACATGCAAATTGATAAATTTAATATAATAGGTCCCACTCATGATATGCATGTGTTTGCATTTAACTCCGATAGGGGGTCACTTACTGAGTATTTCTTAAAATACTCAAGCCACGTGCTACTTCTATTTCAAGTAAATACAAGGTATCCCGGTGCAGTTGGTGACAACATCGCAATTTGAGACTATGACACAAGCATAGGGTAGTTGTATTTTTAAAATATGAATTTATACTCTAAATTCATGATATAGGATGAACTTAAAGGGAATAGGAGCATGTTTAGTAAACCATCGATAACCGTAAAAATAACAAAAATCTCCCTATTAGACATTCTACTACGTTTTATGAGTCAAATGAACTCCAAATTACATGAAATTTTATGTTGTAACTATTTGTGATGATTTGAATGATTTTGACATTTTTGGGTATGAGAATGATATGCACGTTTTGAAATAGAGTAAATATGATTTATGTGAAGTCTAGGTTGTATCCTTAGAGCGTGAACTATAAACTTAACACCTATGAATTAGCTATAATGGTCTAACCAAGCCAAGCACGTTGATTTACTGACAATAAGCTTAATACAATGCCCAAATATTTAAATACCACTCCATGAAGTAAACTCAACCTTATCTAGTATGTGTCCTAAGTCATCCTAGACCTACTAGCTACTCGATGCACCACGATCTCATGTATTCCTCACCTCAAGTAGTGGAATATCCTACTGTGAATAACATGATGCCAACTTATGACCATATTACAAGGGAGGCAAGGAAATGTTAGGACCTAAATGCCAAATCTTGATTTCAAATCTTAATCCAAATCTTGGGCATGAGATACTATGTAGGAAAACGTCGGAATTAAATCCATATTTTGAATCCTAGACATGGATATTACTAGGTTACTGTTGTTAGTACCAGTCAAGTGATCTAGCAGTCCATCCAAGAGAGTGCTTTAGGTTCATGATTTATTGGGCGGAAAATGAAGTTGACATTTAGAGAGGATTCATGCTCCTTAATTGCATCATCGACATGATCAAGAGTCTACAAGTAGGCTACTTACTTACGGAACATTTTATATTCACTCTAATTCTTTACTATCTTTCAAGTAATGACTAGATGCAGGTCGAGGACTAAGCAGTCTGGAGTAAGCACCATAGAGACAACTTAGATTTGAGTTCTCCTATGTTATTTTTGTGCATTTTTGTTCCAGTATTATCCTTATGTGTATCGTTCTCCGTTTTGTATTTAAATTTAAATAACTATATTTTTGGTGTATATATACACATCGTATATGTTTTATGTTTTCAAATTCTAAAGTCATTCCGTTAAAAAAAACAAAAAATTACCATATTTTCATAACTCTCTCTCTCATCAATTCACGTCATGATCCATGCTTCAAAAGAAGGAATTCAAAAGTTCAGAGATATACATTATATATATATATAATATGGCCCAAGCAAGCTACTCTGTAACACATGCGTGTGTCACAGTGAGGGCGAGCATTTCGAGACGAGTGTCTAGGACGACTTCCTTTGAAATGAGTTTTTCAAGGACAGTACTGAACGACACGTGTGTGCCGATATTGCGCTCCAACCCACGTGTCAGAGGTTGAATTATGCACCCGCTATTTGAAACGTATGTCGTAAATAGTTTAGTAGGACACTTGTGAGTCTGATGCTCGAGAGAATCCAAATGGATGAATGTTCGGGATGTCCCAATGAGATGATCGACATATGGGCCAGTTCCCAACAGATGTGTTCGAGCAAGTCAAGATGGTCGATGTGTCCCGAGACATGGGACGACATCACGATGCATGAGTTGTGTTGTTCAGAACCGAGATGACAATGTTGTACGTCATATATTAGGAAAAAAAGGTTTTTTTTTTTATTATTATTAAAATGTCCAAAAATACATATTATTATCTTTCAGCATAAGGCATGCGGCACTTATAGACGATTAAAAGCATATACCCAAAGATCTCGTTCTCATTCAAAGGCCAAACTGAAAGGCTAATTAAGCACAAACCATGCCGTTGAACTAAGGAAATGAATTTAAATGAACTGTTAGCTATGAATGTGTTGTTCATTGAAGAAAGTCCAACGAAGCAAGTTCTTATTGCGATTAGATATTCCATTTTTGTTGTCATTTGCTCAAAGAAAATGACAAATTCTTCCATTGAAAATATTTAAAACCATTTCAATGTTCCATTTAGCAAGACTCCCAAAAAGATATTCAACCCATGTCGGATATTATTTGGTTTAGTATTAAAAGGAGAAAGAAATGATGTTTATCTTCAACCCCTTCATTTTCATTATAATATTATACAAAATCCTATACTTATAAGCCTTTGTTAGCCTTCTCCTTTTTGCATTCCAAATCCTTTTGCTCTTTCCACCTAACTTCCTTCCCCATTTCGCCCTTTACATCTTTGCGGCCGTTCAAACCCAACACTGCCCCTTCGCCGCATACTCATTTCTCGTTTCTTTATTTTCCTCACTCTGTTCTACTTCTTCTACTGATTTTGTTCTTATTTGGGTTCATCTAATTTGTAATTTCCCTCGTTGAAATCCTTAAATTCGTCCAGATTTGCTAATGCCTCCATTTTTCTTGCTATGATCTCTTGATTTCGCTGTTGAGCACATTTTATTCGGGTTTCTTTTTGTTTTTCTGGATCTGGGTATTGCTGATTATCGATAATATAGCTGAAATTTTCTGTTCTGGCTTCTGGGTTTTTTCCAAATCTGTAAATTATTTCTGGGTTTGTGAGATCTAGCACATTGGGCCTTTATTTTTTGTGAACATGGCTTACGACCATTTGGATCCATCAAAAGGCTATTCAGTTGCTTCTGGGCCAGGTCCAGCTTCAAAGCCTGCATCTGAAATGAAGATCTATCAGTTCTTTGTTTTCTGTATTCCAATTGTTGTCACATTCATTATTCTCCTCCTTTTCTATCTCCTTTATCTTCGTCGCCGAAGGGCTGATTGGAGCTCCATCCGAATGCGAACCTCCACTGCAGTCAACAACAATGACATCTCAACAGTATGGTCTTTTTTTTTGTGTATGTTCTTTGCTTTGTTCTTAATTATTAATGATTTTGATCGTTCCCTTGTTGTTGGAGCAGGCTGAAGTTGGGTTGAAGAAGGAATTCAGGGAGATGCTTCCCATTATTGTGTACAATGAGTCATTCTTTGTCACTGACACACAGTGAGTGGCTTTTTTCTTATGTCTGGTTTCTGTATTCTGGTTGTTTGTTGTCCTTATTCTTCTGATGTCTTGTTTGTGAACTTAGAATGAATTGAAGAGCAAGGGAACCTGCACTAGTTTCTTTTTAAATGAATAGTATCACTTCACTTTCTAAATTGATCGTTGATTCGTTTAGTTTTCGTGTCGTCTAGTTGATCTGCTTTCAAAGGAAAATTTGAAAATCACAAGATTATGAAAATGTGCTGTTTGAGTTTGGAATAATGAAGAGAGTTAGGTGTTGATGATAATTAAAGGGATATTGTTTGTGTGTTTGTGTGTTGCTGTAGATGTTCAGTCTGTTTAGGGGAATACAAAACAGAAGATAAGCTTCAGAAGATACCATCATGTGGGCACGTATTTCACCTTGAATGCATTGATCATTGGCTATCCAACCACACTACTTGCCCGCTCTGTCGCCACTCTGTCCTTTCTCCGTTGCCTCAAACGCCACATGTTCAGATCGATATGGGACTCGAGTCATTGAATGAACAGCAACACGAAGAAGCAACTCCTCCAGACAGTAATCAAGCTTGTCAACATACAACATCTCCGGTGTAAGACTACATTGGAGAGGGGGAAGAATCATTCATTGCTGCAGTAAAAAGGGATGCATCATTGGATAATTCATCGAGAGGAGACGACCCGAGGGAAAACTTGGTACATAAATAGCTGTTCGATTGCAAATTATCAATGCCATTGACCCTCTTTTTAGGACCATCACAACTTCACAGTACTTTGTTCCATATCCAAACAGAGCAGGAAGCTCTTGTTCTTTCTTAGCAACACCATTTAGCAGAATGGTTAAATCAATTCTTTGTTTTTGAGCTCATTGGGACCAACCTGGCAGAACAGACCCTACAAGACCAGACATGTAATCTATGTAGTCATAACATATATATAAATAATTTCCAGATTGTGATAAGGTTTTATTTGACTATTTGTCTTGGTGTTGTTTGGAACTGTCTTTGTCACTACAGAAAGATATTTTTTTTAAGTTATTATTTTTGGAGAAGAAGTTTCCTTGTTGGTGTGGCTAATATATATCTTTTAAGATATCAACAGATTAAATAATGGGCTTGTCTTTGCCTTACTGCCCGCCCATTAACTGATGGAGACTTTTTGACTTAGAAGTTCATATTATCATAATGTTATCCATTTGACTTCAGGTTTAGATTAGCATACATAGAGTCCATTTAGAACAATGGTTAAACATCTAGCTGACCTCTTTAAGAAGTATATAACGCTCGTGTGAATAGTTGATTTGCGTGTTCCTGTCCTATGTAGGTATAAACTGAATGAACCGTAACCAAATACTCAAATTTGTGCGATTGATACTCAAGTCATAATTTGTAAAGGTCAATGATATCATGCTTTTCTGTGTGAAGCAAATAGTTCAGAAGCTTTTTGAAACACGTTTGAAGTATCTATCATGTAATTTCATTATTGGAAATAGAAAGTTCCTCTTAGATACTTATACCAACAACGATTTAGTATTCAACACGAACTAGTGTTTCTGATTCGAAAGAGAGATTGTACGAACACATCCATCACTTGTGATAGTAGGGAGCCAACAAAATGAATGGATTTGTGTAACCAATTCTAGCTCCGAGAATCCATAGTGGATTGTGAAGAGTGTAACGTAATCAAATAAACTTCTAAAAGCAAATAACATTATCAGTATTCAGCACATCTTCTATGAAGATTCATCTTTCCCACTCTAAACTCAATCCTTCACGATTCACCTTATTTGGTTGAAAACCCTTTTCCATGCGAAGACTGGGTTTTGTCAGCCGATCCCAACCAAGAATGTGAGGCAGGGCAAACTATGAAAACGTCAAAACAATAAAACAGAAATAAGTTATCAAATGAATTAAACCCAAATGATGATTAGCACAGACGGAAGAAAATATCTAACAAAGAAGACACATGTACACTCCAATCTAGTAGCAATTTGATGAACACAGCCAAGATAACACGAGTTTGATTTTAGAATTTTAATATTGGGGTTTTAGTTGAGAGTTTATTTGAGTAGAGACAACAAAAAAAGGAAAAAAGGAAAGTCAAACCTCAGTTCTGGGGTGTTCAAAATTATGGTTTGGTTTGATTTTTTTTCGTAAACCCAAGTAGGTTGGTTCAGTACTCGGGTTGAGGGCCTTACATATCAAGTTGAACCAAACCAACCCAATGCCATTTTATTTTCTATTTTGTGCCCAGCAGCTCATTATGTTTAAGCTCAACATATCTTTAAGTAATTAGGTTTAGGTTGCTGGTCTACCTCTCGGCCATTGCTACGTCGCGCTTGCTCATGTCTCAAAATCACCCTCTAACTCACCACGCTGCTCCTCTCAGTCGCTCTACCCCACTGTTGTGGCACTCACAGTGTCGTTCAGTTGACTGTCGCTCTGCCCTTTCTTGGTTTCTATCTCCCCCCAACACCGGTATTGATAGTGACCACTAACAATTCTAATTTTCTCTCAGACCCGGCATCAGTGACTACTCTTTCATTGGTTTCTTGGTTATGCGTTTTTCTTTAGCCTTGCCTTTTGTTTTAATTTGTTAGGTATAGATGGAAATGAGTGATTTCAAGGATGACACACCAAATATTAGTTTTCAAAGGCATGTTCTAATTCTAAACCATTAGAGAGAGGGGTTAAAAGAATTTTGTAATGCTACATGTCTTAAGTTTGAGCTTCCCTTAAGAATAACAATAACTGAGACTAGCGAGTTTCTTGCAACTTATTCCTACTAGAAGCACTTGCTGGCACCATTCTGACCACACCTACAGCATGCGATTTCTTTGACACTTGAACCTAGATTCGCATTGGTTGTGGCCAAAATCACCATTTCCAGCAAGCCCCATTTGATATCAGGTCTTGAATCACCTTAGTTTAATGATGCACGCTCCATTTAGGCTTCAATCGAAGTACCAGTGATCAGTAAGGCTCGGGTTCGCATAATCAAACTCCAAAAGCACTAGCCAGTACATATTCAATTCTGTTTTAGAGGTTTGATAAGTGTTGATACTCCTTGGACACTTTTGGATCCTCTTTAGTGTGTGGTTTAGTCTTTTCAGCTCCGAGAGCATTTTAATTGCAGTTTCAGATCAATTTGAACACTCTAAAACGCCTTTCAGCGGAGGGATTGAATCCATTCTGGGTAAGTTTAAGGCAGTAAAGTTCTGTTCAAGCCTTACTTAATTTTAAGCACTTGAGATCGTTTTTTAATCCTCGGATGCTCTTGGTATGTAGCTTGGGCACTTCTAACAATCACCTATAACTTGGTAAGGATTGGATGGTAAGGTTTCATTTAGAATCACTCCTTTTGATTATCAAACTCAATTCCAACCTCTAGGCGGTGTTTCTCTAGGTTGGAACACCATTGATTTAATTTTGGATTGATCTCTGTAGTAGTTTCTACCTCATTCGTCTATTCAAATACGTGGAGCTGCTATATGTTTTCTTGTCTACTATATCAAGCGAAAGATATATCTCTCCATGATTTGTTATGTTTATGTTGAGCATGATGAATTGTGTAATATTGTACTATGGTTGTGTGATGATAGCATGATGTATCCTTGGGTTATCTGAGTTATGCATCATATGTTTGTTGTGAGCGTGTTGTTTTTTCCTTTTTGGGTATAAAACATGGTCTAAGAGCATGCCTAGGTAACATGCATTCTGGGGAGATTGTGAGATGAAGGTTAGGACCTTGTGAGTTACAAAGATTTGACTTCACAAGAGGGTCTAGACCAGCGAGCATCAACTAGACGTGGACATATAGAGATGAGCAAGACCAGAGAAGTGTCAAGGTAGCGTTGCTACATGAAGGTGGCTAGTGAGAGTTGGCTAAACTGCAGTGCCAACAAAGGCTGTGTGAAACGCTCTGACTTTGCTTCTAAATGAGGGTGAGGCCAAGGTGGCTCTATTTGGGGGGCACTCCCTAGCTCATGTGAGATATGCCGACGCCAGCTAGTTTGGCCATCGGCTGAGTCCGAAAGATAGGTGAAGGAGGTCCCAAGTGGGATAGCTCACAACCATGTGGCAAGTTGTTTTGTCGTGCTTATGCTGCGATTTTTGGAGATCGAAGGAAGGTCTATTAGTGGAAGTCCATAAGTAGTGTGCAAGTCCCATATTTGTTCTGATGTACGACGATTTCCCAACAAGTCAATTAGCAGCAATCTAGACTCCGCTTTCGTAAAAGTTGGTGCCACAAAGAGGAATTTTGTGATTGGCTTGCTAGACTCACCCTGAAGGGTGTACCGTTCAACTGCTCAAAGAATGTGTACTGGCTACGAGAAGTGCCAATGTTGAAGTTGGGGCAAGGTTGTCCCCAAGCGGACCACAAGGCGTTAGTAAGATAAGCATTTTGATAAAAGAGTAGCATAGAGTTGATATTTGTCCATCAACAGTTTCAGTGGGTCAAGTTGACAGCCAATCCAGAGTTTGGATTGTCATCGAGGACAATGTCGAGATTAAGTGGGGGAGAGTTCACAATCCATGGAGTGATTGTGCCCACGAGAGAGTCATCAAAGACGATGACTAGTTTAAGTGGGACAGAATGTCACAACCATACTATGAAGAAAGTAATTTATGACCCTCACATGCTATCATGACAATGTGGCAACACAAAGAGGTGCCCAATAGGCCACGCGAGGGTCGAGACAAGACAGGGCCGTAATGCAACCGAGAAGGATGGAGCATCATCCAACACACCATATAAGGTGTACATTGAAGCCAAGAGTGTCAAAGATAAACAAGCAAACAAGAGTGTCAAAGACAAACAAGCAAACAAGAGTGTCAAAGATAAACAAGCAAATAAGAGTGTCGAAGATAGGAATGTTGAAGGGCCGAGTAAAGCTTCGGGCCTTAACCTTGAAAGTCGGAGTTTTAGAAGAAATTTGGGTATGCGGTTCTGGAGTCAAGTTCATCCATATGAAATATGAAAGCTCACCAAATTTGGTGTCGATTGGACACTGGATGGATACTCCACAACACTATATGACCATTTTCAAAAATCATGTCTACACTTGTCGGTTGGAAATGTGATATGAACTACGACCAGAAATTTTCATACCTCAAGGTCCAATTACAAGGACGAGAGCCAAGAAGCTACAACAAACCTTGTACACTTATATTCAAGCTAGGGTGAGTTCATCAAAGAAAATTCTAGAAGACATTGGAGATCTCCATCATATGTTGTGTAAAGTTGAGCTTCAAGAAAGAGATGCATTAAATACACTTTAAGTTTCATTTAATGAACCCAGCTAAATTTATGAAACTAGTCCACAGATGACTAATAAGCACATTTCATTCATTGCACTATTTAGTTATAATTTAAATATTTGTTTCTTTTTCATATAAGAAGTATATTGTAACGTACCTAGGTTACCATATTCCACCCTTAACTAGCCATTTTAATATGGAAGTTATGGGTATTTCTACCATATTCCACCCTTAACTACCATTTTAATATGGAAGTTATGAGTATTTCTCATTTATCAGCAGTTGTAAAAGCTATATATGGAGGTTACGAGTATTTCTCATATATTAGCAGTTGTAAAAGCTATATATGGAGGTTACGAGTATTTCTCCTTTAGTAGCCAATTTAATTTGAAAAGCTATATATGGAGATTATGGATATTTCTCATTTATTAGTCCATTTAATTTGGGAGTTATGTGTCATATAGGTTAAAGTTTAAAAGCTATATAAAGCCTTTTCTTTGATTAGAGCATCAGGTTTTGGAATTAAAAAAAAATAGAATTTTTATTTATTTTAGCTTTGTTGAGAGCTAAGATTTTTTTTACAAATTCGTGTGTTTAGAACTTGCATGCTAGAGTCATTCAAGTGGTATTGATCAAATCTCTTGTGAAGCGATTCGAATCACGATTTTAGAAACGAGTTTTCTTTACTCTTGATTTTGATCATCAAGGTAATCCGTTCCATACTTTTCCTTGGGTTGATTCCATATTATTTGGTATCAGAGCTCTAGGCTCAAGATCGGATATATGTTTCCTTGCATTTATCTCTTTCGATTCTCATCTATATATATATTTTTTTCGGTTTGTGTAGTGTGTTGACATTTTGTCTAAACAATTATATTATTTTTATGCTTTAATTCATGTTGATATATTTTATAAAGTGTTAGATCTGTATCTCATCAACACTTTGTTTTCTTTAAGATCTTCTAAATCAATTTTCTTGTTGGTAAATTGATTAGATTTTGCCAATCAATCCGTTAAAGAAAGAAAGAAAAAAGAGAAAAAAAAAAAAAAAAAAGCTTATTGATGTTAAATGTTTCTTTTTTTTAACTCTTGATTATTATATGTAACTCAAATGATATGGAATCAACCCGAGGGAAAGTATGGAATGAATTACCTTGATGATCAAGATCAAGAGTAAAGAAAACTCGTTTCTAAACTCGTGATTCGAATCACTCCACAAGAGATTTGATCAATACCACTTGAATGACTCTAGAATAGTTCTAAACCCAAGAATTTGTAAAGAAAATCTTAGCTCTCAACAAAGCTAAAAAAAAAATAGAAATTCTATTTTTTTTTTTTTTTAATTCCAAAACATCACGTCTCTAATCAAAGAAAAGAAGGCTTTAGAACTTTAACCTATATGTCATATAACTCACAAATTAAATGGGCTAGTAAATGAGAAATACCCATAACCTCCCGCTAGTTAATGGTGGAATATGGTAACCTAAGTAGGTTACAATATATCCTAACTCCTATATGAAAAACAAACAAATATTTAAATTATAATTAAATAGTGCAATGAATGAAATGTGTTAATAATCTTTGGACTAGTTCCATAAATTTAGCTGAGTTCATTAAATGCAACTTAGCATTTACTGCATCTCTTTCTTGAAGCTCAACTTTACACAGCATATAATGGAGGTCTCTAACGTCTTCTAGAATTTCCTTTGATGAGCTCACCATAGCTTGAATATAAGTGTACAAAGTTTGTTGTAGCTTCTTGGCTCTCGTTCTTGTAATGGACCTTGAGGTATGGAAATTCCTTGGTCGTGGTTCATATCAAAATGCCTCAAAATGTACCTTAAGGGAAGACATGTTGTCAGCTCTCCACTATACCCCAAGCCCTGTGGTCTAAGCAAGCTACCATGTGGCACATTCGTGTGTCACAGTGAGGGCGAGCATTGTGAGACGAGTGTCTCGAATACCTTTCTTTAAAATGGATTTTTTAAGGACAGTGTCTAACATCACAAGTGTGCCAACATTGCACCCCAGCCCATGTGTCGGAGGTTGGATCATACACTTGCTATATCGTACGAAATTTGTAAATGATATGGCATGGACATGGAAAGGTTCAATACCTCCATAGGATGGATGTTAGGAATGTCTTGACATTATGAACGACACATGGACCCTTTCTTGATGGCATAACTAAGCAAGCTAGGATGGTCGACACCCCATGAATTATGATGGCATCAAGACATGTGGGGCCATGCTAATTGTGAATTGAGATGACATTGAGATGCGATGTTGTGTTGAGAGACTTCAGCCCCATGTAGAGGCATGGTCGAGTCGAATGACTTGGCCTAATGTAGAGGCAAGTCGACTAGAATCGCAAACAACTGAACATGTACGTACAAGCAGGGTGTGTGACTGAACAAGCTTGGATTCCATACAAGTTGTGTTTAGTTGGCGAAGACAAACCTCGCCTAAAGGTCCAACGAAGCCACAAATCCGGGCAAAAAATGAATGTGGAACTTGAGTTCCATCAAGGCTGGTCGTGAGTGTCAAGGTCATGATGCCACGCGGTTGAAAAATGCATGACCGTGACACCCTACACCTATGTCATTTCATGGTTCTTCTAATAAAAATGTGATTCGGTTACATCACTTTTGCAGGGTCATCCTATTTAAAGTTTTGAGAATTATGTTTCTAAATTCCTTTCAAAGAGTTTTCAATGTGATACATGTGAATTCACCAAATATACTCGTATATCTTTTCCCATAAGCCAAAATAAAAACTCTATCCATTTGATTCATAGATCAATATGGGAACCCTTAACCGTTCCAAGTATTTCTGGGGCTAGTTGGTTTCTCACATGACTATTTCTTCTCAAACAAAAATCAAAGGTTAGTAATATTATTCCTACTTCCACTCAAAGATTCAGACTCAATTTGGAGTCAATCTCAATCCAACTTTATCCCCATATTTTCAATCTCAAGAATAAGGCATTATTCATGATTTTTCTTGTGCTATTACACCGCAACAAAATGGAGTAGCTGACAGGAAAAATGGACACCTTTTAAACACTAACTGACCACGAAAACATGCCAACAACTTACTTGATTAATCGCCTCCCATCCTGAATAATCTAAGCCCAAAATAATTTCTTAACCAATTTCATCCTTACTTTCAAACATCAAATGGTCTCACACCCCGTATATTTGGGTTTATGTTCATAACACTCAGAGAGAGGTAAAAACTTAATCTGAGAGCAATAAAATGTGTTTCTAGGATAGTCTTCAACCACAAAGGGGAACTAATGTAAAAACCCTACATCTAGAAAGTTTACCCTTAAATTGATGTGATATTCTTCTCTAAGGTCTCTCTTCAGATGTAGAACATGGAGATTGAAGAGAGTCCTTGCGGAACTATTGAACCCCTGGATACACTAAATGAGTTGTTATTGAGTCCATGCCTACTATTGATTCTAATTATAAGTCTACTTCTACCACTGCAAAGTTACCAACAGAACCATACACTCCACCTCCATTGCTCTCGAGTATATTCTTGAAGAAAAGTCATTTCAGAATCGACACAAGTCCAAACAACCAACTCTACTCAAAATGAGGATGTAACACAAGTACCAATAGATGATAGACCCAGCTTTTCGAAAACCTACTAAAGAACGCACAAAACAACACTTACTCCCTATCAAACTATATCTCTCTTGAGAAAGACTATCTCCATCACACAAGAGTTTTATGGTGAGTCTAAATTCAGTTGTTATACCTAACACAGTTCCTGAGGCTTTATCCAAAAGAGTGGTAGGATACCATGAAAGAAGAACTGCATGCTCTAGAAAAGAATAACATGAGGGAGGTTGCAGAGAGGCTCAAAGAAAAAAATATAGTTAGGTGTAGGTGACTTTTTACGGTACAAGGTTGATGAAAGATTAGAAAGGTACAATGCAAGGTTAGTAGCTAAAGGATACACTCAAACTTACGATATAGATTACCAAGAGACATTTGTCCAAGTTGTGAAGATGAACACTATAGAAATATTGTTCAAATGGAAAAAGAACTTGAAGAAAAGAAATTTTATTCAAATCGAACAATTCTCTTGCATTGGAAATTCACTCTGATGCTACCTATGATGATTCAATAGTGGACAGAAGATTTGCTACGGGGTATTGTACTTTTCTTGGAGGTAATTTAATAACATGGAGAAGCAAAATGAGGTGGCTAGATCATCTATCAAATCAAAATTACGAGCTATTGTACAAGAACTATGTGATCTCTTATGGTTGCAAATAATTCTTGATAACTTACAAATTAAGTGAGAAATTCCAATGAAGATGTACTACTACAACAAATCAGCTATCAATATTGCACATAATCCTATCCATCATGAAAGGACAAAGCATATTGAAACTGATCAATATTTTATAAAGGAGAAATTAGAGGAAGGGATAGTACGCAACAGTTATGTGTCCTCTCAGCTTTAATTAGCAGATATACTAACAAAAAAACTTCACAACTCTCTGTTTCATGAGTTAATATCCAAGCTAGGAATAGATGATATATGAATGTCCTTGACTTAAGGCATAGATGATATATGAATGTCCTTGACTTAAGGCATAGATGATATATGAATGTCCTTGACTTAAGGCATAGATGATATATGAATGTCCTTGACTCAAGGCATAGATGATATATGAATGTCCTTGACTTAAGGCATAGATGATATATGAATGCCCTTGACTTAAGGCATAGATGATATATGAATGCCCTTGACTTAAGGCATAGATGATATATGAATGTCCTTGACTTAAGGCATAGATGATATATTAATGTCCTTGACTTAAGGCATAGATGATATATGAATGTCCTTGACTTAAGGCATAGATGATATATGAATGTCCTTGACTTAAGGCATGAGTTAATATCCAAGCACGGTATGGATGAATTATATCTATTCCTCAACTTCGTGTTCAAAGAGGGAAAGTAATATGGGAAGTAATTGAACCTATCTGTATCTAAGATTTACTGTTTCCTAATATTTAGGAATTCATTCAGATTAATATTACTTAGTATCTAGGGAAATATTTAACGTTTTTTTTTCTTTGGGGTACTAAAAGACATTCCAAAAGCATATAATTCAAAGTCTGTTCTATCCACTAGGCTGCTGTTTCCTATATTTACTGTTGTTTTTTTCTTTTCTTTTTTTTTCTTTTTATTTTTTTTTAATGACAAGATCTTCTATTAGATATCAACTCTGCTATAATGATGCTGCATCTAAATACAAATCAGTATATTCTGATGATCTAAAAGATAAATTAGAGAGATGCAATTCATACACTGCAAGCTGTCTTCATCACAGAAAATTCGCCTGCTGTGAAGGGAACACTCAAGAATTCTTTGGTACTTTGCGTGTTATTAACAACATCTGCAGAAAAGGGAAGAATATAAATTCAGCTGAGGATAAGTTCTTCATAGAAACAGTGACAGAAAATAAGTTGATCAAGAAAAATAGATTTAAAAATGAATAACCAAGCATCAGTACAGACAATCTATAAAATTGGATGATTGCTGAATAAGGTCTTATAGATTATAAAGATAAGCTCAATGTTTCGAAATCTAATCAGTAGAGTCACGATTTGCTTTGTCAAAACTCCCAACTGCCAAAGATCATGAAATTGAAAATTCCAACAACCTTTATTCCATATAAAATTGAGGAAGCAATAAACAAAGGACAACAAAAAAGGTACTCACGCACACAAAGCGTTCAGCTTAAAGCAAGCAAGACATTTTAATCCGACAGTGCATAACAAGTCAATATCTGATCTTTCAAATGAATTGACTTTAGCAGTGAACTTTTCTCTTTAATGTTTTGTATCCTTACTCAAAGAGATGAAATAGCCATTGCCATCTGCATGGGCCTTAATTGTTAAGCTCTTCCTTACTTGACCAGCAGTACTGCAAGAAATTACTCAACAAAATAAACCGAAAGTGCTGAACGTAAAATATTTCGTTGGTTTTTTGTTAATACCGTGTCGTTAATAAAGCAGCCTCATTTTATTTGCTTTTGTTCTTTTATAAGATATTTAATTATTTCTCTAAGAAATGGGTACTATATTGCATTAGAAATAGCAATGGAACCAACCTTGAAAGCATTCCAGGGTCATGGAAGAATTCACAAGAGTCTCTGGGACCCAAACTTATTAAAGTACCAACCTCTGTTGGGGACAATGAAAAGTACTGCAATATATAAATTGAATTAATCAGGAAAGATGCAGTATAAGTGAGAATATACAGTGAGACAAAAATATGGAAGAGTAGAATCCACATGTTAGATACATTAGAGTTCAACATATATATAATATGATGTATATAGGCTCACATTGAAGCTGTAAATTAAGAATAATAAAATTACAATAAACTGCAAATGATTAAGAAGCTTTTTGTGTTCACATATATCCTGTGACACTCCCTTAAGCTTGAGAAAATATATTAATTATCCTCAACTTGTTACAAAGGTAATCAATTCCAACTTCATTTAAAGTTTCCGTGAAAATATCTCCTAATTGCTCTTGAGTGACTTCAGATATCCAGTAGATACTAAATCTTATTGTATTTTCTCACAAACAAAATGACAATCAATTCAATATGTTTGGTCCGCTCATGAAATATTGAGTTGGATGCAATAAGAAGAGCAACTTAATTGTCATGCCACAACCTCTAACTCCAATATAGCCTAATTCAATCAGAGATGATGGACCAACATTATTTGATAGTGTCATATTTCTGTAGTTTATTCAACACTTGATCATGAGACACAGAAACTACATTTTGTATCTAATTCTTTTCATGAGGCCAAATTACTTCTAACAAAAAACACAAATAGTCAAAAGTCGATCTTCTAACTTCTTTTATCTTGCCCAATCGGCATTCAAAAAGCACTGGATCTTCGTATGATCATGTTTTTCATATAAAATTTCACGTCTAGGGATAGCCTCAAAAACCACAGAATGTTTTGTACTATAGTCGAATGATCCACTGTGGGTGAAGTCATAAACTAACTCACAATACTTGAATAAGTGATGCCTGGTCATGCCACCATAATGTAATTCAACTTTCCAACCAATCTTTTGTATCTCTCAAGGTCTTTAAACGGTTCTCCATCCTTTGTAAGTTGCAAACTAGACATCATTGGAATACTAGATGACTTGGCTCCCAATTTTTCAGTTTCAGATACTAAAACATATTCTCTCTGTAACATAAAGATACCCTTCTTGCTTCTCATTTCTTCCATACCCAAGAAGTAGATTAAAATTCTCAAGTCTTTAGTATAAAATGACTTTAAAGGAAAATTTTGAGAAATAACGTGTTTGATGTATCAGTTCAAGTGATGACAATCCCACTCTTGAAAGAAGCTTTGGAAAAACCATCACCAGCAAAGGGAAAGAAATCTCCTCAGGCAAGTCAATCCAAATATGTCGAAGAAGACGAAACGAAACTTTGCAAAGCTAAATCACGACATGGCTTCCTCCTTGAACCAAAAGAAGAATTTCACGAAACTCAAGACCACGGGCTTCTATCAATAGAGCAACTTTGGCCAGCATGAATGGAGAAATAGGAAGAGGAGCCTTCTTGTCACAATCATAAAATAATAATTCAAAAGCTTTCAAGAAAGAATCTTCAAGAACATCCAACCTTCATATTGAAATTCACTAGCTGAATGACAAATTCCACACTAAGCAAACTTTTGAAGGCAAACTCAAAAACATCATCACGAGGTGGAGGGTCTTGTCGTTGGGTGAATAACTCCTCTAGCTAAACCTAGAATTGGATTGGGAAACGTTAGGAGCATCATGGGTTTAGAAGGTTGACGGAATATCCCAAAGGTAATCGAAATATAAAAGGAGAATCCTTTGTTCAACCTACTTCCATCCCTCGTTAGTGTGTGTGATGTAAAGTTAATCCTCTAATGTAGTATAATTAATATTGCAATATGTAGTATAATTAATATTACAATAGAGGCTGTAACAATTCTCCCACATGCGTAGTCATGAAAGTTACTGATAGTACAATCTAAGGGAAACTTCCAGTAGACATCTGAACTACAAATACAAAGAATGGAGAAAGAAAAATTGACCTGTTTTTTTGTCCAATCATACTTGCGCTCCCCTATGGCAGGAAAGAACGTCAGCAGTACTGAACCACGTCGATCAACTACAAGACTCCCAGACTATAATACAATCATACAAAGAGTGAAAACAAAATTGATTTTACTTTATATATATATATTTATTTATTTATTTATTTATTTATTTATTTATTTATTTATCATTATATACCTTTAATTTAGTGAAAGTTGGCAGACAAGGAAACATTGAGACTCCAGCTTTGCCCTTATATACATTATAAGCAGCATAAACTCGGTCATTTTCATTCTTTGGGACTGCAAGAGAAAAACGTTAGGCCATTAGACACAATAAAGAGACTCATGTCTTGAAAACTTGGAAGATAAATATGAAAACTGTGTCCTTGATATATGGATGGAAAGGTTATGATGCCTTTCTCTCTTTCAGCTTCCACAATAAATACTTTTAGAGATACTCCTGGTGGCTGTTACTTTAGGAATGCCTTTTTAAAAATAAAATTGTAGAATCTTTTTCATGGAGTTTGTTTTTTTATCTAATCCCCACATGAAATTTCATCTTTTATTGAAATTACTTTACCTCATACCACCACTAAAAGCCTGCACTTAACACCGAAGTAGGAAAATTAAGGCATACAACAGTATATAACCAGCAGATTATATTTCAAAATGTATAAGAATTTTCATTGCTAAACAATGTACCTGTATGAGTAAAATTTTGTCTTGGAATGCCGACTCCAGATGAGAAAGGATGTGACCCAAAAGCATGGTCAACATGAACAGCTTTCTTACACACAACTTGTTCAAATAGCTGGTTCCTGTTTCCATGTTATATAATGACATATTAATTGAATTTTTAAGCATCTACAAAAGGAGGGGGAAACTAAAAGTAAAATTGGTCCAAAATCTGAGGCTATGTAGCATTATTATTAATCTACAAGTTCAGACCACTGAATGGAGAAAATTAGGCCATAAAATATGAGTTAAAGAAAACAGTTATACATCAAACATTTTTTATTTAATCATTTACATGTTCTTAACCAGTAAAAAGTTTAACAAGGAACAAACTTTTTATTAATAAGAGGAAAGTTACAAGGGAGTTCAAACACCCAGTCTGTCAAAAGAAAATTACCTAAAGATTCCAATAACCCTAAAAGAATGAGACAAACAGTTAAGAGAACAAGTGTTCCATCACTATATTGACATTAGGTCAAGATGTAGATAGAAAAAGGTTAGAGAATAACCAAAGATTAACTGTCATTTCATTCACTAAAGAGATATTTATAAATGTACAAGGTAAATCCTAAATAGGAGAAAATAAAACGACAATGAAGAGCAAGATAACTAATATATTTACAGAAACCATAACTATGCTAATAATAATAATAAATCCAAAAAATTTCAAAGAGACCCTGAAAAGGTGTGAAAATCTAAGCATATGATTCTCACCAAGCACTAGATCTTCCCAAAACAAGAACTCTAATACTAATGCCAATCTAGGAGAGGGAAGATTCTGCGCCAATCTCACTGTTTAGATATACTCTCCCAAGGACTTCTATGACTGCCATTTATTCTAGCTTTTGTGTGCCACCAAAAGTCTTCTTCTCCATGTATGCTTGCAATCATTTTGTGCTACAAATCATTATGGGCTTAAAAGAATCTGCAGGCCCATCTTACTAAGCTAATATGGCCAAAATTTGTACTCCTAAACTACTGATTCCAAAAAACCCTCCCCTTCTAAGACCAAATTCAATTGACAAGATGTTTTAGTTTTCCAACCCTGCTGCCCCTTTCACTCTTTTCTTTCCCTTCAATTTCCAAACAGATATTTCTTGGCATGAAGCAAAGTAAGTCATCCTCCTCTTGATAGTTGAAAACTATAGAATCTATCTACTTTAATCAGCACCCTTTGCATGAATGGAAGCCAAAAATCATCCAATTTCGGATTCCCACCAAGAGGCATAACTAAATAATGTATCAAGCATATCTTCACTTTACAATGGAATCTGATAGCTAGATGATCCAATATCATGTATCTCAAGATCCCTCAACTAAACCTAAAAACGGTTCAACTTTCCCCACCGAGATATTCCTAATATAGAAAAGAACCTAACCTTCCAGAGAAGCCATACCTTCTAGAGAACCCTTTCTTCCTGATTAACAGAAAAAGCCCAAAAAAACTCCTCCATCAACAGGTGACACCCTCAATTCGGAACTCAGGATATATAAAAAGACCAAAAAAAATCAACACCACACTTGGGGACGAGAAAGATTACTGCAAAAGAATGCAGTGCGAGTCTCCTGACATTTGTGCTTGCACAAAGCACACCACTAGCAGAGCACAAAGAAGTAAGATCTTTGAATAAAGATAAGCAACCATTCTTTAGAAAAACCTTACTTGTTTTGAAGTTTTCACCTACAAAGTCTCCCATTGTAAGACGAAACAACATGGGTGATAAAAGATTTACAGGAAATACATTAAGAGTATTGATGAACCGAAGGCGCTGGTTACAAGAATATGGAGAAAAATTAAATCCCTAGAGGCTAGAAAGAAGAGATCAAAATCCTCAAGACTTGCTTGGGAACATTTTGCAATAGGGTTCTATGTTTCAGAACAAAATTTAGTTAAAATATGTTTGAATATCTATTTTAAGAACTTATTGTTCATGTATTCTTATAAATAATCTATTTCTAGGTCGTGTGTTCGGGTCTTTGGGTGTAAAAGGAAAACCCTTGATTTCTTCAAAGTCTTAAGACTTGGGGCAGGTGCAAACTTTTTTTAAAAGGTGAGAAATAACAAAGTAAATCAAATGCATCACATAGACTATATAGTCAGGAAGAAGTATAAACACACTTCCAAAATAATCAACCAACTTATATACAGGAACCATTCTCTTGAAGGACAGGATTTCCCTTCAAACCTTGAAATCTTCCAATAACTCCGAGCATTTTAGAAATCATCAAACGCAACTTCATTTTCAAAACGAGCTTTCCGGAAATAAAAGTGCTAACACAAACATCGCAAAATTCCCAAGAAGGCAACTATAAAATATCCAACTGAAGGAAAACCATTAGACAAATAAACAAACAAAAAAAAAAAACAGTAGAAAGTAGAATCACTACCAGAAAAAGTTACGTTTCCTTGAACATCGAGGAGTGAGGGAAAAGAAAAGAATGGATGATAACGAACAGCATTGCCAGAAAATAGAAATGAAAGGTAACAAAAGAACATTGAGTCGCATAGGGCACAGGTGCGGTAAGAACATTGATTTTAAGAGTGATTTAGCAGACAGTTCAAGGAGAAAGTAGAGAAAGGCATTGAAAACCAAAGAGATAGTAGCACAGTGGTATGAAATGGAAGTTAAAAAGGCGAGAGGAGTCGATACCTGGACAACCATCGCTGTAGCTTCAACATCGTTCTTTGGCTTCTGGATGAGGTGAAAATGGAGGGTTAGGTCGGGAACTGAAAGAATGAGGGAAACCCGTTTGAATCCTTAAGACGGACAGTACGTGCCGATTAATAACCCCTCCAAGTTTTGTGGTAAGAAAATGCTCATATAAATAATTAATATTTAATTTTTTTCTTTTTACTAATAATATTATTATTTATACTAGAAAAATACATTAAATAAATATGGATGGTAATATATTAAATTTAGGAGCTCCTCGACTCAATTTAGGACTTATCCAAGAAATTAAAAAATAAAAAAATAAAATAGAGCATTGAGAGCACGAAAATCAAGATCCTAAAAACACCTTAAAGTAGCCATGTTAAAAAAAAATTTCTTCAAGAAATACTGGTCGGAATCGAGAGTTACTTTAATATGAATAGTTTAGCTTCATATGCTAAGAATATGCATGCTTAGGGTCTCGAACGATGAAAGAATAACATGGATTACTCAATATCCTGTCACGAAATCAGTTGTTTAAAGCACGAATCACAACGTAAATTGGTGCAAAGGAGTTATGAAAATACAATAAAAAGAAATTTACTTTTAAAAACAAGGCTCTAAAAAATTTTAAGATAAAATATACACAAATATAGACTAGATTTTCGAGGGTTTATAGAGCACGAATGGTACCATAAAATGAGATAAAAACACGCTATAAAAATTAAAAAAAAAAATAAAACAAAGGGAATTTAAAATATAATATACATGTTATTTACATTATATTCAAAATAGAGTATATTTAAACAAACAAAATATTTTTCTTTTTGTTTATTTGTAGTGGTGTGGCTTTCTATGGCTTCTGCTCCCTATCTACCTAAAAAACATGGAAAATATGAAGTGAGTACAAGATTCCGTAAGTAAGCTTCTTAATCGTATCCATAGTGGGTGCTAAGGTATACTATTCCTTGTTCTAACCATAAATTGGGCATGGTTTCTTGGCTTGTGGTCATGAGTCATGGTACATGGTCTATCGATAGTAGTTCCTAACATGTCTTTAGACTACTCTCCAAGAAAAATGGTCACATGATAGGTGAACATCATGAATGTGAACGTATCATCTTGTCAAAACATGGCCAAGAAATCCTAAAACATAGCTGGCATCTGTAAAAACACAGTACATGACATCCTATTTAAGTGAGGAAAACATGGAAATATGACATCGTGCTCAAGAAAAAAGGATGCAAGGTATCCCACCTAGATGAGGAAAACATGAATCTCCTCTCTATTCCCTTTTTTTTTTCTCTCATTTCTTTTCTTTTAGGTTTCTCTCCCTTCTTTTAGCTCATTTCTTTCCATGGATAGTTTCAAACTCAATCATTTCCCTCATTAGGCTGCTGGAAGTGATCGACAATGACCACAACAACGGCAGTAGAGGCGGCGGCGAGGATCATGACCGGAACGCAGAGGATTGGGATTGGGCGGCCCTGCTATCGCAATCGTACAACCAGAATGAACTGGACGAAATGTAGAGGAGCTGGCTTCTCGATCCGATGGAGGGGAAGAAAAACATATATGTTGACCTAGGTTGCGTAATCATGTCAAATAAGGCTTTGAAATAGGATTACCGATGGAAACAAGATGTGCCCATCCTTTTTTTTTTTTTTTTCCTGACCGACACATGGAACGGCTCCCCTTACAAAAGATTTTGTATTTTAATCAACTTTTTTTTTCTTTCTGTTAGTTGTTAAGTTTAGAAGCTTAGTGCTTGAAATGGGCTGAGTGGTTACTGATAGACATAGACATGTACTTATGATTTTGATGCATTACTCTTGAATTTGATTCTTTAGTGAGGTAAAATAGATTTAAGGGTCATTTAAATACAGAAGAACCATTGTTGTAGAATAGCTTTCACTTTAGTGTTAGGAGGGCATGTGTGGTTGCTGTAAGGAATGAAGGGGTGAAGGGGAAATCATGACCGTTAGCTCATTATGTTATTGGTTATTTGGATGAGAAATATAGATATAGACACGAGACAAAATTAATAAAACAAGGACATTTTGCACAACAAGCTGCTTTCCATTATCTTCACAAACGATTCAAATAAGTTTTTGTAGATACCCACATTTTGCTTAATTGTCTTAATTCACTTTGAAAAATATTTATCTAATGACAATTTTAATTAAAAGACTTTTATCAATTACGAAGAAGATTTCTAATCCTTTGTGTTCCCTCTTGATTTAAGATTTGAACCTACAATTTGTTAAAGTAGGCTGCACTATCACAACTAGTGCAGTCATCGTATATTTGTTTTGGTTTTAATGTTAATGATTTGTTCTTATACAGAGCATATATGGTTAGTTGTTGTGGAATGAGAGTGATGTTTCTCCGTCTTCTTTCTTGCATTTCTTGAATATTGAGTAATTGTAAACAAGTTTCTTCCTAGAATAGCTGGAAAATGAGATCACTCTAGAGACTTTACAACAAATTTCTGATCACACCATTGCATGTCTCTGTCGCCACAAAAAAACAATACCTTTGTAGATTTTAAATATAACATTTTGAACTAAAAGCTATGAAAAATTGAGCTACATTTTTTTTTTTTTGTACAATTTTTTTAACTCCCACCTACCATTTTCATTAATTATCCTCTTTCAAAAGGTTAGAGGGATGAAGATGAGCAGAGCAACAGTGACTTGAAGGAAGAGGTTTTCGAGATTTCATACCAGGAGCCTCCAAAGATTTAGGTAAGTTCAATCGGAATTGGTTGCTGTATTTTAGATTCTTGATGTTCAACTATGGATTTAAAGTCACTTCCTCTAATACTCTTCTCTATTTATGATTGTTTTGAATTTTAAAGTGGTTTTGGCCAGAGAAGATGTAGAAGTGTAGAGATACTTTGATTCTAAGTTTGATCTTCGTTTGAATGATGTGAATGTTTTGATTTTTGAATTTGAATTTATACAGCAAATTTCTCTCTATTTGATGATTATACATACATCTCAATCTGAAATTTGAAGAACTCTTTAGTTTTCACTTCTTTTTTTCTTTATAAATTTTTTTGGTAAGATTCTAACGCTAAATTGAGTTAAAAATTTACCTTTACTACTTAGGATTTGAGTGGTTATAATAGTGAAATCTTGTTTCTATTTTACTTATTTTTTTGTTCCATTATCTTATAAAATATTGTTTTAATATGTCAGCTGAAAAGTTCATAAGAGGATACTCATGAGCAAAGATGATAGAAGACTTACAATGCAAAGCCTTGACATGATAGCTACTCTCATTCATTGAACAACAATGCAGATAGTGGAGAATACTTTATCTTGTATCATTTGAATAACCCTTTCTTTTAGGAAATTATTGAATACATTAATTTGTAACGTAAATAGATTATAAAATTTCAATTATGAATTGAAGTCATGACATTTAGTGTTATGTATTTCATGTGTGTTTAGTTAAGGATAAGTACTTGGATTAAATTTTATTACAATATAATTAATTCAATGATATTTAAATATTAAAATAAATTTTGACCATAAAAAATAAAAAATAATAAATTCTATAAAAAATTATTAGAATAATTATAATTATTATAAATGATTAAATAACTTTATTATAGCATAATATTAAATTTATAAATATTATATTGTAGCGTTAAAAAAAAGCAATTATAAGTTAAAGATAACACAATATTATAGTTAAGTTAAACATATAATAGCAGTAATAAAAACGCTATAAAATGATTATATAACAATGTATAAAAACTATAACTTCATACTTTATTATAGCATTTATTATAGCTACAAAAAAACGCTATAAAATGTCTTAGACTTTTAATAACATGGGTTATCACGACATATGAAAAACGCTATAAAAAGTCTATGATAGCATTTTTCGTAAGCTATTGTATTGATTGTTTCTTGTAGTGGCTCATTGTAGTTCATTAGGATGTATAAATCTTAAGGTAACCAATAGGGACATTTTAGTAATTTAAAATTTAAATCTTGGATCGAGCTTCAAACATGATCCAATAGTTTAAAAATTATGCATAGACTTTAGGAATCATCAAATAAATCCTCTTATAAAATTTAATTTCATTGGGAGGTCATTTGGATAATAAATCAATGGTATGTTACTACATTAACTTTATGGTCATTTTACCTCCAAATTTCATATATAACCTTAATATGTTAATTTTACCTCTATTAAAATTTTATAAGTAACTTAGTCTATTTCGTAGATTAATTTAAGGTTACTTGATTCTCGAACAAAATGTCCAATTTTAGTACTTAAGCCACGGTTCTTGGCTTAAACCTTTCATGTTTCTTTAAATCTTGGTTAACTTACTTGTTCATTTCCAAGCGATTCCTACCAATAAAATTTAAGAAAAGACCAGTTTAGTTACGTGATGCCTCCTTATTGACTACTTCATTCCAAATGTCTTGAGTTTGAACTTCAGCTCTATTCTTGACATGTGTGGACATTTGCTTGATGCGTTCGTCCCTTCATTGTACATTGCTTGTACACCTACATTCGTCCCTTCGTTCAAACCATTTCACTCCTCGAGTTCTTCACCAAACTTGTTCATTTCCTAACGAAACTAAGAGATTTAGATTGGTCGATGATGAGAGAGTATCGATTGATTTAGACCTAAATTGGTCTTTGATAGGGTAGTACCTTGAGTCTTGAGTTTAACGTGTGCCAGTATTGTGTGTGAAATGGACGGGGGCCTCCCAACAGGGCTCCTACTCCATAAACTAGCTAACATAATAAGTAGCCATTTTAGACTTATTTCAAACCATATTTGTAGAGGTATCTTGATTTTCCCTCTAAAGTGAAGTTTTACTTAATATCGAGTAAATAGAAAGGATTAAGGACTTGAAGCACACGGTGCTTAAACTGAACGCTTTACTCAGTACGACCTAATAGAACCCAAAAATTAAGTAATTGATTAAATTGACCTATGAAAAGGATTCAGTTGAGCATGAATTTTGAAAATATGGTTAGAATTTGATTTAATGATGTATATGGAATTTAAAAGGAACATTAGGATGTTTAGGACTTAAATATCATCGAGGGTGAAAATGATAAAAATGCCCCCATCTTTTACTTCATTGTATGACTCGAATGAATTCTAAATGACATAAAACTTTGCATAGAATTGGAAGGATTTAATCCTGATTTTTACAAGTTTAAGTATGAAATTGATATACATGTGTTGGTATAGGACCGTTATGAGTAAGTTGAACATTTTGTGATCAGGATGTGCACTCAGATGAACTTCTTTGAGCATAATCCAATAACATAATACTTATGTCCTAGCTCTAAGAGTATAGTCAACCAAGAAGACTTTATTCAACAAGAACCACGAGCCTGTGACGTCTTGATAGCTAAGTATTACCCCACGAGATAGACCTAGCCTAGCCTAGTGATGACCTAATTCACCCTAGACCTCCATACCTTTTCGGAACGCCATGTGCTTACGATTCCTCACCTCGATAAGTGGGATGCCTTCCCTGAATGGTAGATGGCACGCATGATTATGCTTCTCCGATGGGTAGCATCACAACTCTGTTGTGACCATGTGATCTAGAGTGGTTTAGTTAAGGGAGTGTCCCAATTTTAGGATTTAGGACTGAGTGTGGAAGTAGACATGAACGTGCAAATAGGACCCATACTTTATAAATCCACCTTGAGAAGGACTAAGACTAGTATATGATTATGTATTGTGTGAAAATGGACATGGGCTTCTAGATAGGTCTCACGCTTTATAAAATTATCTTGAGAGGGACGAGGGACCACATGGGCACATAGGATAGGGCTTAGGTATAGACTAATCAAGGACTCAGGACTTGGGTTCTTAAGAATGAACGTTTATGCATGTACAAACGTAATTATCAGGTTAAAAGTGTGGTACCTTAGTTGCATCCATGGATACGATCAAGAGCCTACAAGTTGGTTGCTTACAAAATATTTTATACTCACTATAGAGTTTTACTATTTTTCAGACAATATCTAGATGTTGGTGTAGAACATGAGTAGTTGATTAATGGGGTACGTTAGTCCTATTCCATATACATATGATGCAATTGAATGAGAAGTTTTAAAGTCTTTGTGCACACTCACTTTTTGAGCTCGAGCATAATAGCCTTGTAATTCTTCGCACGTGTCAAATAGTTGCCACATGAAGAAGCGACGGTACTTTAGGCTCCTCTCATCGAAATTCAAATACCAAGCTTCATATCCCTTCTTGTATTTCAAGTATTCAATGGCCTTATATGGTTGTACTCAAGTAACGCAAACTTGACATCTTCTCACACGCAACGTCCTGTGACATTTGAGATTAGTATCCATTTTCCATGACAATTATGCCTTGGATATGGACAAACGATGCTATCAAACAAACCAATCTAGATATCAAAGCCCGCTCAAATTCATCGTAATCTTTGATATCATATGAAAATAATTCAGTACTTATCGAATATGTTCATGTCTAGTTTCATGCGAATATGATTCATTAATTGATTATTCTAAAACTTAAAAGGGAAAAAAATAAATAAATAAAAGTTTTTGGTTCGAAAATTTGACTCCTTAAAAGAAATATACCAACTTTATTGCAAAATGTAGTATAATTTTTACTTTTATCCTATAAAGTATAGTACGATTATTAGAATATATGACTAAATTTGGACATTATAAAAAACATATATTAAAACAGAGAATAAAATAATGTTTTAAAGATAAAATTTAACGTCCCCTTTTGTGTTTTTATAAAGTTGAATCTAGTGCCATCAAATTTTCCCTTTTCCCTGTTTGATTATTATTTTTTTTTTTTTGTTCATTTTGGATTTGTTTATAATTTTGATTAATTAACTTCTACCATTGGAAAAAAAAAAAAAATCGAATATAAAATCCATTTCTATTTAGATTCTACAAAATTATAGAGAGGTTCATTTAATCCGAGGGAGCGGGACGAGGATGTGGATTACATTCTTTATCTTAGTATCCACCTTGGCGTTGCACCAATCTTCGACCCGCCCTGCCCACTATTATATGTAAATAGTAAAACTACATTTGTATATGTATACCAAAGCTAAAGCATATATATATTAAAGTGCTGAACTTATACTAATATTAAATTTTGAATTTTTAAGAAGTACGTTGAATATTATATTATATTTTTTTTCTATAAAATATTAGTTTAGGGTGTTAGAGACCGTGGAGTGAAGAGACCAATTTGCCCTATAGTTGTGATAATAGAGATATGGGTGAGTGCAAAGCGAGCATAAATGTATGCTTCCACTATGGCAAGAGTGACAATAAGAAGATTGACAGCCTCTATAGAATACGATTGGAAGAGAACATAGCTTAAGGGTCTGGGCAAGGTAGCCGAGGAGGTTTGACAGAATAGAGGTATTGTTAAGGCAGCTATTAGAAAGAGGTCCAATAATACTGACACTATGGTTACAGATATTGTTATAATCATACTCTTGATAGCAGAGGACTTGCAATTGTGCGACACTCACTTTCTAATAACAAGTGAGCTAAGTCAATTCGTTCTTACGTCGCCTACGGCCAACCGACGTATGCTCGAGCCTCTGGCTTCGGTTTAAGAGAAGGTTTTAGAAAACGAGGGCAGAGAGAGATTTTCGAAAGAGACGTTAAATAAGCAAACAAGAGTAAAAACAACGGCTCACTGTATATAATCTCGGGTAGGGAGAAGTTGACAACTAGTCATATCCCCTATAGTACATTATAAGGCATTTCATGTCTAGCAGGCCTAAACATGATTTTTTCGAAACGTCATACTCCCTAGAAATATAAAAGAAAAACACTAGAACATGGAAAGACATAAAGGATTTGGCTTGCCATGGGCATGCTGCCATGGGCAACACGCCTTGGACGAGCATGACCGTGACAACAGGTACTCCACCTGTGCTTGACTTTCATGCATTTTTACTATTTGATTATGGATCCTCACACTTGTTTATATCTACTACTTTCGTACAATATGCATCATCAGGACTAGAGCCTTTAGGATAAAATTGTTTGTTTATGCGCGGAGAAATATTAATAGTTGATGAGCTAGTGTAGACATGTCAAATAGTAGTGCTAGAATGACCATTATATCTACTCTAGAGGAGAAGAAGCTAATTGTCCATAGTGCTTGGGCTTTATTGGCCAATGTTACTAATGTGAGACAAGAAGTAGGCTGTGTGGCAAAAGTGCCGGTGGTACAAAAGTTTGAAGATGGGATTCCTAGAGAACTGCTTGGGTTACCACCAGTGAGGAATATATGTTAGATAAAACCTGAGATTTTTTCCTTATTTAGATTTACTATTTAGATTTACACGTTTTTATTAGTTATTGAATACATTCGTTCAAACACATCAAATGGATTAACAAAGTAGGAAGTGGCACAGATTTAGTTGGCCACTCTCCAGCCATTTTTAGGATAAGTTAGATATTTAAATAGGTAAATCTCTTCATAAAATAAGCACATCATTTTAAGCAAAAGTCTTCAGCGCAATTATATCTCTCCATTCTTTTTAGCATCTTTATTTTCTTCTAACAACTTCCGTGAAACAATTTCCTCTCACCGAAAAGGATTTCAGTTGTCGATTGTCGAAAAACAACAATTGGTATCAGAGCCGGGTTGAAGCTATCAGTGGTATATCATTTCGGAGGAGCCAATCTTATCAACAGTCAAGTTGAATAGCTCAAGTGGTTAGAGCATCGACCTAACAACACCACAGGTCTCAGTTTGAGTAGAAGAAAATGCAAAGCGTGAAAACACACACATCGTAGGGTCCATCCTGGGTAGGCTCACTCACTCCTCCACGTCGTCATCGTGTGCCGGCATCTCTCCATCACTGCCACAAAGAGGTCGATGCCGTGATGACGGGCGTCAAAGTTGACGTTGAGGGAGTGATTAGGGAGACAACGACTACCATCGGACTGACAAGGTCCAACTACAACGAGTGCTATATTTACAGTCAATTCTCCCATTGGGTTGGTGTACAGCGAGTGCGAGAATCCAACATCGAGCAGATGCGAAAGAAGCTCTTAGAGATCCGCTTTAAGGATGGCGAATCTGTCGATGATTTTTCAATGCTGCAGGCCGTAGCGAGAGAGAAATTGTGAAGAAGATGTTGCAGGCCGTAGCGAGAGAGAAATTGTGAAGAAGATGCTGCAGGCCGTAGCGAGAGAGAAATTGTGAAGAAGATGCTGCAGGCCGTAGAAGCGAGAGCGAGATTGTGAGGCCGTAAAAGCGAGAGCAAGATTGTGAGGTCGTAGAAGCGAGAGCGAGATTGTGAGGCCGTAGAAGCGAGAGCGAGATTGTGAGGCTGTAGAAGCGAGCAGGCCGTAGAAGCAGGCCGTAGAAGCAGGCCGTAGAAGCGAGAGCGAGATTGGAGGCCGTAGAAGCGAGCAGGTCGTAGAAGCGAGCAGGCCGTAGAAGCGAGAGCGAGATTGTGAGGCCGTAGAAGCGAGCATGTCGTAGAAGCGAGAGCGAGATTGTGAAGAAGATGCTGCAGGCCGAAGAAGCGAGAGCGAGATTGTGAAGAAGATGCTGCAGGCCGAAGAAGCGAGAGCGAGATTGTGAGGCCGCAGAAGCGAGCAGGCCGTAGAATCGAGAGCGAGATTGTGAAGAAGATGCTGCAGGCCGAAGAAGCGAGAGCGAGATTGTGAGGCCGTAGAAGCGAGCATGCCGTAGAAGCGAGAGCGAGATTGTGAAGAAGATGCTGCAGGCCGAAGAAGCGAGAGCGAGATTGTGAGGCCGCAGAAGCGAGTAGGCCGTATAAGCGAGAGCGAGATTGTGAGGCTGTAGAAGCGAGAGCGAGATTGTGAAGAAGATGCTGCAGGCCGAAGAAGCGAGAGCGAGATTGTGAGGCCGCAGAAGCGAGTAGGCCGTATAAGCGAGAGCGAGATTGTGAGGCTGTAGAAGCGAGAGCGAGATTGTGAAGAAGATGCTGCAGGCCGAAGAAGCGAGAGCGAGATTGTGAGGCCGCAGAAGCGAGTAGGCCGTATAAGCGAGAGCGAGATTGTGAGGCTGTAGAAGCGAGAGCGAGATTGTGAAGAAGATGCTGCAGGCCGAAGAAGCGAGAGCGAGATTGTGAGGCCGCAGAAGCGAGTAGGCCGTATAAGCGAGAGCGAGATTGTGAGGCTGTAGAAGCGAGAGCGAGATTGTGAAGAAGATGCTGCAGGCTGAAGAAGCGAGCAGGCCGTATAAACGAGAGCGAGATTGTGAGGCCGAAGAAGCGAGCAGGCCATATAAGCGAGAGCGAGATTGTGGCGANAGCGAGATTGTGAGGCCGTAGAAGCGAGTAGGCCGTAGAAGCGAGAGCGAGATTGTGAAGAAGATGCTGCAGGCCGAAGAAGCGAGCAAGTCGTATAAGCGAGAGCAAGATTGTGAGGCCGAAGAAGCGAGCAGGCCGTATAAGCGAGAACAAGATTGTGAGGCCGTAGAAGCGAGAGCGAGATTGTGAGGCCGTAAAAGCGAGCAGGCCGTATAAGAGAGAGCGAGATTGTGAGGCCGTAAAAGCGAGAGCGAGATTGTGAGGCCGTAGAAGCGAGCAGGCCGTAGAAGCGAGAGCGAGATTGTGAAGAAGATGCTGCGAGCAGGCCGTATAAGCGAGAGCGAGATTGTGAGGCCGTAGAAGCGAGAGCGAGATTGTGAAGAAGATGCTGTAGGCCATAGAAGTAGAAGCGAGAGCGAGATTGTGAAGAAGATGTTGTAGGCCGAAGAAGCGAGAGAGAGATTATTGTGAAGAAGATGCTGCAGGTCGTAGAAGCGCGAGAGAGATTGTGAAGAAGATGCTGCAGGCCGTAGAAGCTCGAGAGAGATTGTGATGAAGATGTTGCAGGCCGTAGCGAGTGAGATTGTGAAGAAGATGTAATTGTGAAGAAGATGTAATTGTGAAGAAGATGTTGCAGGCCGTAGAAGCGAGAGAGATATTGTGAAGAAGATGCGATTGTGAAGAAGATGCTGCAGGCCGTAGAAGCGAGAGAGAGATTGTGAAGAAGATGTAATTGTGAAGAAGATGTTGCAGGCCGTAGAAGCGAGAGAGAGATTGTGAAGAAGATGCTGCAGGCCGTAGAAGCGAGAGAGAGATTGTGAAGAAGATGCGATTGTGAAGAAGATGCTACAGGCCGTAGAAGCGAGAGAGAGATTGTGAAGAAGATGCTGCAGGCCGTAGTAGCAAGAGAGAGATTGTGAAGAAGATACTGCATGCCGTAGTAGCGAGAGAGAGATTGTGAAGAAGATGCTGCAGGCCATAGTAGCGAGAGAGAGATTGTGAAGGAGATGCAATTGTGAAGAAGATGCTGCAGGCCGTAGCGAGAGAGAGATTGTGAAGAAGATGCTGCAGGCCGTAGTAGAAGAGAGAGATTGTGAAGAAGATGAGAGAAATTATGAAGAAGATGCTGCAGGCCGTAGCGAGAGAGAAATTGTGAAGAAGATGCTACAGGTCGTAGCGAGAGAGAAATTGTATTGTGAAGAAGATGCAGTAGGTCGTAGCGAGAGAGAAACTGTGAAGAAGATGCTGCAGATCGTCCCCGATCACCTCGAGTAGTCGCAATTTCAATTGAGACATTGCTCGACGTGAATGACTTAACGGTGGAATAGGTGATCGGAAGACTGCGTAACGTCGAGCAGCGGAAGAAAACAATGAGAGTCGTCTACTCCTCATTGAGGAGGAATAGCTTGCACACCTAAAGCTCCGCGACAACATCGACTGGGGAGCCAGGTCAACTGAAGGAGGAGCGAGTGTTCACTCAAATCGGTGAAAGAGGCGAGCAGCAAGAGCACCAGCGATGGGTCCTCGACACAGGGGCAACAAACCATATGACCGGGGCCAAGTCTCCGTTCTCCGAGCTTGATTCGGGGATTCGCAGGACGGTGAAATTCGGCGATGACTCCGTCGTCCAGATCAAAGGGCATGGTGACACAATCGCACTTTTGAAGGCAGCGGACTAGCGATTGTGCAACACTCACTTTCCAATGACAAGTGAGCTAAGCCAATTTATTCTTGCGTCACCTACGGCCAAGCGACGTATGATCGAGCCTATAACCTCGGTTTTAAAAGAAGATTTTAGAAAACGAGGGTAGAGAGAGATTTTAGAAAGAGACGTTATATAAGCAAGCAAGAGAGAGATAACAACGACTTATACAATATATAACCTTGGGTAGGGAGAAGTCGACAACTAGTCATATCCCCCTATAGTACATTCTGAGGCATAGTACATTCTGAGGCATTTCATGTCTGGCAGGCCTAGACATGATATTTTTGGGGCGTCATACACCCTAGAACTACAAAAGTAAAAACACTAGAATAAAAAGACATGATAAGGGTTTGGCTTGTTATGGGCATGCGGTCATGGGCAACACGCCCTGGATGAGCATGACCATGACATCCTCCCCCACCTAATTGATTGACGTCCCTATCAATCGACTACTTTCAAACCTTGCGATTTGGGTGGCAGCGGAGTTCAGATCTTCGGCGCGTTCCCAGCTGGTTTCCTCTGTAGGGAGATTCTTCCATTTGACAAGGAATTCACGAATCGTCCGTACAGGTCTTCCTATCTTCCTAACCCTGTCGGCTAGGATCTCCTCTACTTCTTTGGTTTCTTTTTGGTTTAGATCGATGTTCGGTCTCGTGATTCCATTTCGTTGGTCGTCGTCTGGGTCGGGGTGGTAGGGCTTCAAGTTGCTCACATGAATTACTGGGTGGATTTTCATCCATGCTGGTAGTGCAACTCGGTAGGAGGTAGCCTCGAGCTTTTTAAGGACTTAAACCGGACCTTCATTTTTTCGAACTAGTCTGTAGTCCTTTCGGCTGCGAAATCTAATCTATTCTGGTTTGAGCTTGATGAGGACTTTATCTCCTGTTCGAGATTGAAGGGGGCGACGCTTCTTGTCCGCCCACTTTTTCATATGCTTGGAAGCCTTCTCTAAATATGCCCGAGCTATATCTGTTGTCTGCTTCCATTCTCTTGTGAAGTTTTGAGCTAGAGGGGTTTTTCCTGCATAAGGATGATCAATAATATGGGGTAAGGCCGGTTGTCGTCCACTTACAATTTTGAAGGGACTCTTTCCTGTAGACGAGCATGTTTGACAATTGAAGCAAAATTGGGCGACATCTAATAGTTGTATCCAGTTCTTCTGGTGAGTGTCGACGAAGTGACGTAAGTATTCTTCGAGCAAACAATTGAACCGTTCTGTCTGTCCATCGGTTTGAGGGTGATAACTCGAGGAGATGTTTAAGGTTGTTCCCAAGAAGGCGAATAACTCAGTCCAGAATGTCCCAATGAATCTGCCATCCCTATCTCTGATGATGCTCGACGGAATGCCCTATAACTTTACAACGTGTTTGAAAAATAGTTGGGCTGTGAGTTCAGCCAAGCATAATTTGGGAGTGGGGATGAACGTCACATATTTTGAGAATCATTCTACGATAACTAAGATGGCGTCATATTCTCCGACTTTTGGGAGGTGTGTTATGAAGTCCAGAGACACACTTTCCCAGGGTCTTGTTGGTACATGTAGAGGTTCCAAGAGTCCTGAGACTTTGGCTTTCTCAACTTTGTCCTGTTGACAGATGAGGCACGTCTTGGTGTATTGCATGATGTCATCTCACATATTTGGCCAGAAGTACCCCTTTTTTATTAGGGCGTATGTTTTTTGCCACCTAGAGTGTCTGGCCCATAAGATATCATGACATTCCTGAATGAGCTTCTTCCTCAGTTCTCCCGTTCTTGGGACATATCCTTTCGTCATCAAGAGGTCTCCCTCAACCCAAAATTGTCGTGTTTTTCCAGCTTTAGCTAGTTCGACGATGGCTTTGGCCGATGGGTCTTTATGTAAATGTTCTTTGATGATGTCGTGCATCGATCCATCGATCTTACTTGAGTGAATATGGGCTAACATGCACAGGGTCGCATGTTCGCCCTTTCGACTCAGTGCGTCGGCTGCTTGATTATTGTTTCCTGCTTTGTGTTTGAACTTGAAGTCGAATTCGGCCAACGACTCCTGCCACCGAGCTTGTTTTGCCGTCAATTTTGGTTGATTGAAGAAGTGGCAAATAGCGCTGTTATCCGTCTTCACTACGAACTGCGATCCCAAGAGATAATGTCTCCAGACTCGTAGGCAATGGACTACAGCTAGTATTTCTTTCTCGAAGACAATGTATCTCCGTTCGGCATCATTGAGCTTTCGACTTTCGTAAGCGATGGGGTGGCCTTCCTGAATAAGGACCCCACCTAGGGCAAAGTCGGAAGCATCTATTTCTATTTCAAATGGCTTTGTAACATCTACCAACCCGAGGACAGGACCCCTCGTCATGGTCGTTTTCAGATCTTCAAAGGCCATTTGGCAATTATTTGACCACGACCAAAAGGTGGTCCTTCTTCAACAGCTCTGTCAATGGGGCGGCTCGTCGTGAAAACCCTTCGACGAACTGTCTATAGTAGTTGGCTAATCCTAAGAAGGACCGCACATCGGATACGGAAGTAGGAACTTTCCATTCTTGGATAGCTTTTATCTTATTGCTATCCATTTGAAGACATGTCCAAGGAAGTTGATGCATGTTTGTGCGAAGGCACATTTTTCTTTCTTGAAATACAGTTGGTTCTGCCGCAGCTTGTCAAACACCAGCTTCAAGTGCACTTTGTGTTCCTCTAGGGTTGTGCTGTAAACAACTATGTCATCGAGGTATACTATGACGAATTGATCCAAGTATTCGTAGAAAACTTGGTTCATCAGCGTGCAGAAAGTAGCTGGGGCTTTTGTCAAGCCAAAGAGCAATACTAGGAATTCGAAGGCCCCATATCTTGTTACACACGTCGTCTTTGGCTCGTCTCCCTCGACAATACATACTTGGTAATACCCTGATCGTAAGTCCAACTTCGTGAAGTATTTGGCCCCGTGAAGTTGGTCGAACAAGTCGGATATTATCGGCAGTGGATATTTGTTGCGTACCGTCACTTTGTTTAAGGCTCTATAGTCTATGCACAGACGCAACGTCCCATCCTTCTTCTTCTGGAATAGTACGGGGGCTCTGTAAGGTGCGTTCGTCGGGCGGATGAATCCCGCCATCAACAACTCATCTAGTTGTTTTCTCAATTCGGCTAGCTCGAGCGGAGCCATCCGGTATGCGTTCTTCGCTAGTGGCTTAACCCCGGGGAGGAGTTCAATTTCGTGATCAATGCCTCGATGAGGTGGTAATATTGGGTAAGCTCTCTGGCATTATGTCGGCATAGCTGTTTAGTACCTCCTTGATTTCATTTGGGACAGTTTCTTCGGTGGTCGCTTCTTCCATCAATGGTAAGGCCATAAATGTAGGTTCCTCTCGTGTGAGTCATCTTTTCAATTGTATGGCCGAGATCATTCGAAGATTACCTGGTTGTTTGATGCTTGCAGGTATTACTGTGGGGTTGTGGTCGGTGATCACCAAGCATTTTGCGAGTGGCATTGGGATAACTTTGTGTTCAAGGAGGAACTCCATCCCAAGTACCACGTCAAAGTCGTCCATGCGAACTACGACAAGGTCTAGCTCTCCTGTCCAATCCCCTGTTTTGAAAGGGACTCTTTTAGAAACTCCCATAATAGGCAAGGCCTCTGAGTTGACAGCTTTCATTTTCCCAGGGTTCTTTCCTATGGTGAGTCCCAATCTTCAGGCTTCTTGATCGGCGATGAATTGTGGGTCGCTCCTGAATCTATCAGAGTGCTCTTGCTTGGTCAAGAATTTATTGTCGCATCTACGAACATGAGCCCTTTTTCTATTATCTCCTTCGGTTCGACCTTCCGTTGGCTGGCTGACAAGAATTTGAGCGCGTCCATTCGAGGGTTGTTTTGATCTTTCTTCTTGTCTAGCATAGTCTCGACCCTGGCGTCATTGCTATCTTGAATGGACACTTGGAGCGTAATGAGAGAGGCTCGATGAGGACAGTAGAATACTTTATGGGGACCTTTACACAGTATGCATTGTAGAAGCGTCGTCTGGTGGTTCTTTTGATGGTAAGGTCCTCGGGATGTCCCCGCTTGGTTGTTATGAGGAGTTCATCCGCTTGGTCTGCCGTTACGATGACCTGGTGGCTTGTATGTTTTGCCCCCAGTGTTTCGGGCCGATGTCGTTCTCCTTTGGTCCTTGTTCTCATGTAGCTTTGTTTTGGCCCACGGCTGTAACCCATTTATAAAGAAGAACACCTTGTCCTTCTCTGATGTGCCCCTGATATCTAGCATCAGGGTTGAGAACTGTCTGACATAGTCCCGATATGCCTCCAGTATGTTTCAGGGCTATTAGTTTCTCCATTTCCATATGTCCTGCGTTTTTGGGGAGGAATTGGTTCCTCAACTCTTTTTTGAGGTCTTCCCACGAGTCGATGGTGCACAATCCATCCTTGATGTCTTGCACCTTCGTACGCCACCAAAGTTTGGCGTCGTCTATGAGATACATCGAGGCTACGATCGCCTTCTTGTCATCGGTACAAGCCGTTGTGGCTTTGAAGTACTGTTCGACATCAAAGATGAAGTTTTCCAACTCCTTGGTGTCCCGATTCCCTTTGAAGGCTCTAGGGTCTGGGAATCTCAGTTTGTTGGATCCTGCATTAGTTTGCCCAATCGTGACATTCTCCACGGCTTTCATGGTCACTTCAATTCGATTGCTCATGGTGGCCATCCTTTCTTGGTTGTCATCGATTGTTCTGAATTATCAGCTAATCCATTGAACAAGCTCATCATTGTATTTTGTAGCACGTCGAACTCTTCGCCACGTCCCTCTTTGTGCGAGACAGAGCTATTCGAATTACCAGACAGTTTTGGGCTGCTCGTAGGAGCAACTCTTTCTTCGAGCAAGGTCACTCGAAACATCAGTTCTGCGATTGGCAACCCATCCAAGCGGTTGCCCATTGCGTCGATTTCTATGACTTTCCCACTCAATTCGGTTACCCGTGCTTCCAGGAAGCGGAGGGTGTCAGGGACTTCTTTGAGGAACAACATTTCCTCCTCTATTAGCGTAAGCCGGTCGGCTTGTGCTTTGGGTGTCGACTTTTTTGCCGACATGTTTTCGGTCTTTGCAATGCCATGGAGCTAACAAAGCTCTGATACCACTTGACACAATCGCACTTTTGAAGGCAGCGAACTAGCGATTGTGCGACACTCACTTTCCAACAACAAGTGAGCTAAGCCAATTTGTTCTTGCGTCGCCTACGACCAAGTGACGTATAATCGAGCCTCTAGTCTCGGTTTTAAAAGAAGGTTTTAGAAAACGAGGACAGAGAGAGATTTTAGAAAGAGAGGTTTTAGAAAGAGATGTTATATAAGCAAGCAAGAGAGAGATAACAACGACTTACAATATATAACCTTGGGTAGGGAGAAGTTGACAACTAGTCATATCCCCCTAGAGTACATTCTGAGGTATTTCATGTCTGGCAGGCCTAGACATGATATTTTTGAGGCGGCATACGCCCTTGAACTACAAAAGTAAAAACACTAGAATGAAAAGACATGACAAGGGTTTGGCTTGTGATGGGCATGTGGCCATGGGCAACACGCCCTGGACGAGCAGGAACATGAACATGGCACCATCCTGTTCGTCGGCAAGCGAGGCAAGCACCACAAGCTGACAGACGTCTACTTCGTCCCGAGGCTCAAGGCTAATATTGTGAGTCTGGGTCAACTCGATAAGGCCGCTGCCACATTTTCATCAAGCGCGGGCTACTTAGGATCCGCGATGATCGACGACGGTTGCTCACGCAAGTTCGGTGCACGACAAACCACCTTTACATCCTAGAGTTGGAGATAGAGCAACCAGTCAACCTCTCGACCAGGTACTGGAGGATGGAAGACTTATTAGGAAGAGGTGAACCACCTGGAGAGCAACCAGTCAACCTCTCGGCCAAGTACCGGAGGATGAAAGACCTATTAGAAAGAGGTGAATCACCTGGACTGGTGGCGCATCAGCTCGAAGAACAGGTGGTCGAACAAGACGTGGAGTCTAGGCTCAAATCGGAGTTCAAACAAAATAAGGTAGATATACCACAGGTTTTATGAGGAGATTGTTAGATAAAACCTGAGATTTTTTCCTTATTTAGATTTACACGTTTTCATTAGTTATTGAATACATTCGTTTGACCATTTGACAAACACGTTGGATGGATTACCAAAGTTTTAGATGGCAATTTTGTAGGAAGTGACACAAATTTAATTGGCCACTCTCCAACCATTTTTAGGATAAGTTAGATATTTAAATAGGTAAATCTCTTCAGAAGAAATAAACACCTCATTTTAAGCAAAAGTCTTCCCCAATTATCTCTCTCCATTCTTTTTCGCATCTTTATTTTCTTCCAACAACTTCCAGTCAAACGATTTTCTCTCACCAAAAAGGATTTCAGTTGCCGATTATCTTTGCTAATTGTCAAAAAATAACAATATAGACTTCGCAATCGAGCTTTAACTAGGGATAACCTGATTTCTAAAGCACCTTAAACGATGACCCCTACTGAGTTGAAGGAGCAGTTGCAAGATCTTCTAGATCGAAGCTTTATCAAGCCAAGTGTGTCACTTTAGGGGAGCACCAATATTGTTTGTTAAGAAGAAAGACGAGACTTGCGATTGTGTATCGACGGTAGAGAATTGAACAAGGTGATGATCAAGAACAAGTATCCACTTCCTCGTATTGATGATCTATTTGACCAACTGCAAGATGTATCAGTGTTCTCTAAAATTGAATTACCAAGGTGACTTTCAAAAGTCGGTACAACCATTATGAATTCATTATGATGTTGTTCGGCTTGACAAATGCCCCAACAACAATTATGGATATTATGAACAAGGTGCTTAAGGGCTTCTTGGACATGTTTGTTGCAGTCTTTATTGATGAAATATTAATATATTCTAAGAGCGATGGAGAGCACGAGGCATACCTGTGCAAAGTATTGTCGATGTTGAAAGCGCATCAACTTTACACAAAGTCTTTTAAGTGTGGGTTTTAGCGGCAGCAAGTGGCTTTCTTAGGACATGTCGTGTTAGGAAGTGACATCTTAGTGGATCAAGCTAAAGTTGAGGCAATCATGGATTACCCCGACCTACCTCAACAACAAAAGTGAGAACCTTCTTGGGTTAATAGGTGACTTATAGAAGATTTATCCAAGGCTTCTCTAAGATAGTTGCTAGCCTCACCCAGTTAACGAGAAGGGAAGGTGTGCTCAAGGAACAACACTTGTGACAAAGTTTCAGGGAAATTAAGAAGTGACTAGTGACAACACGGGTACTTGTTGTGCCAGACACTTTGGGCAACTTTTTGGTTTACAATGATGCATCGGGAAATAGGCTAGGTTATTTTCTGATGTAGAATGGTTAGGTTATAGCCTATGCCTCGAGACAATTGAAAGAATATAAGAAGAATTACCTGATACATGACCTAGAGGTAGCAACAATAGTGTTTGCTCTGAAGATATGGCGACAGTGTACGACGAGTGTATCCAAATCTTCACCCACTATAAAAGCCTGAAATATTTGATTGCTCATAAGGAACTTAAGAGGAGGTAAAGATGCTAGTTTGAGTTAGTCAAATTCTATTACATTGAGATAATATATCACCAAGGTAAACCCTAAACCTTAATGTCGCACCATATGCCCTAAGTAGAAAACAACTTATTCTTCATCTTTGGTTACCCGACAATTGAGATTGCAAAAAGATATAGTTAGAGTTGGAATAGAAGTAGTGACAAGAGGTGCCGTGGGAAGGTTGAGTCAACTATGAGTTCAACAAAACCTAAGATAGGAGATCATAGATGCTCAAACTAATAACCCCGGCTTATACTCGATTTGCCAAAAGGATAAGATATAAAGAGAGTAAGGTTACTGTATCGCCTCTAATTTTCTTAACCTAATTAGTGAGGTCAACTCATGCATGCTTAAGTCATATATGCGGAAATTCATAATAAACATCTTTAAAATAAAATCATGGACTTGCATATTCAGTTAAAACATGAAATTAAACCTAACATAGTTTTAAATATAAATCAAACTGCAATAAAATACCTAACAACTACTCATCTATATTCCATGCGACCTATAGACTACTAATTTAAAACTCAAAGCAACAACGACTTTATTATGCCCTATTTTGAAGTCCAGGATCTTCCCAACATTCAGTGTCATCTATGCATAGAAGCTTTATCTTTATCTGAAACTGATAGCCTGTGACTTGAGTATATTATGAAATACTTAGTAAGTCACTCCACTGTTGAAGTTAGATATGCAAACACATGAAATACATAAGTGAGACTTATCATTTATAAACATAGCATAACCTTATGTTCTTTCCAGTTCCCAACAGGATTGGATGCATGATACTTTCCCATACACGGCCCACGTATGCGCAATGGTCCCACCATGTGTGCTCGAATACGTACCCTCTAGATCTAACTTGGTCGGGCACAATGCATTACACGTCATCGAACGCCACAAAAAAAGCAAGGCTCACATGATATCATGACGACCATAACTATCCAACGTACGTGTCCGTACTAATATACTATAATGGAAAAAATATTCCGATGCACATGACATACATTCATGAGATCCCATGAGTTACATTTCATAACATAACGTTCATTTCATTTTCTCTCTTATCTTTCATAACATAGCTCATAAATGTATCATGTATGCATGGCAAATAGCTCAAAATCCAAAAAAAAACTTTACAGGTAAGACATAAATTTTTATACCTGGCATTTCCGTTCATTCATTAAAAATAATGTAATGAATATACATGCATACGTGACATACGTCTCATACCAATACATAAAACATACAAACATCACATAACATAAGCATTACATTATGGTACTTGCAAAAGCCACAAGGCAAGCATCATCTTAAATCAAACAATAAGCTAACTCTAACAGTAAGGTCATTTACTTGGTTGGCATTAGCCGAACTAATAATTTTCTAGTCGCCTTGAAACTATATTCCAGCACCATACTTCCCACCTGTAACAAATTCATATAACCTGTTAAGGGTCCATTAGTAACTTAACCTAGCTAAACATAATGATTAATTCTAATATAAACCCTAAACCTAATTAAACTTGGTAACTAGGAGTCTTTCTGATTTAAAATGTCTTAAATAAGATAAAGAATGGCTTTAGAAGGTTTATAAACCTAGAAATCGATATATTTGTATACCAAGCCGTCTAAGCTGAGAAGCCAAGCCGTCGGAGCCGAACCGAAAACATCCTGTGCCGAGCCAAGATTGTGCTCGACTTGCAAGCTGGTCACATGTCAGACACGTGTGAGCCGAAGGAAAACGACGCAAAGTCGAGGAGCATGGACCGAACAGGTTGCAGGCTCGGCTTCACTATGGCCCACTGGATTCCTTGTACGTCTGGGCTTGGGTCACAAATAACTTGGCTAAGGTGATGACGAGGCTGCAGATCCGTCTGAGCTAAGCTATAAATTGGTATTAAATTTTATGCCCAAAATATTTTTAAATAAATAAAAAGAAAATGAATTGTTAATTCAGTAGAATATCGAACTTGATTAATAATATATAATTCGAGAATAGGAAGAAGATTACTCATAAGACATCATTTTATTTCATTAGTAGTAGATCATCAAATCAGTTACAACATGTGTGACATAGATATGATGAGTTTAAAAAGAAGTTTGATCACTTCTTTAACATACACGCTTGAATGATTCAAATATCTTGTCTCTTCCGCAGTCAGAGTGACGCTCGAGCACAATAGCTTCATACTTTTCTATACGTCCACAACAGCGTGCCACTTGAATATGAAGGCGGTACTTTAGGCTTCGCGCATCAACTTCCAAATACCAAGCTTCATATACGTGTCTATATACCAAATTTTCCCTATGTCGATTGTTGTACTCTTGCACTGCAAACTTTGCAATTTCTTGTATGCAAGGTGAATCGAGATGTGGGATTGATACCCATTTTCCATGACAATGATGCCCTAGACGTGGACGACCATGCGGGTCAAATATACCGACGTTGATGCCGAAGTTTAGTCCAATAGGCATTGTGATGTTTGATATAGTATGAAAAGAGTTTGTGATGGCTTGCTTGGTTTAGTAGTGAGTATTTATAGAAGTGTAGGTAGTAGACCATAAGGTATAAATATAATAAAACGGATAATCTAAATGTCTAGTTATTGGGAATATGATTCTTGGACGTTGAGGGAGTAAAAGAGAAAGGTTCTTGGTTAAAGGGTTTGATTCCTCGGAAGGCATGATCCCATTTGCATATTAGTTGTAGAATATGTATAATTTAACGTACTAATCTTATTGGCTTTCAGAACCGCCGTCCAGCAAACCAAGTTTAGTAGATAGCCCATAAATCAATTTTAACTCCACAAATTGCTACAAACTATGCACTTTGTGAAGACATTTGCTGTATTTTCTGTTGTTAAAATCATTAAGAACTTTACCTCACCATCTTAAATCACTTCCCTTAAAAAAAAAAAAAAAAATAGATATATATATAAGCTTTGTATTCTGTCACTGCAAGAAATCGTGGATATGATAGCTTATAGAAAAATGATATTTTAGACTTTTTTAATAGTGTTTTTGTTTGTTTGTTTTTTTTTTTTTTTAACTTTTGATACCCATGTCATTAAAGATTTTTTATAGCGTTTTTGTATAGTTATAATGGATGCTATGATAAAATATGAAAATATAGCTTATATAAGATGCTATGAAGACATTTTATAGTGCTTTAGTTGAAGTTTAATGTAAGGACCGGGCGGCCAAAAAGTAAGTTTTTCACGAAATAAAACAAAGAAAATTTGAAACATAATATACTTTATATTTATATGGTAACAAAATAGTGTTTATATATATGACAGATTTAAAACACAACATAATAGTTAAAACAAAAAATAAGAAACGATACAAAACATTTTAAAACAAAAAGGGTTGAGGACGACGAGTGAGGCTTGTCTATGAGACCTGCTCCAGAGTCCGCTTCCGATCTCGACTAGCTCCTTATTTCCTGAAAAAAAATGGAAAATAAGGAATGAGTACAAGACTCAGTAAGTAGCCTACTTGTAGCCTCTTAATCGTGCCATTGATATGTTTGGTACTACACTCTATCTTGTTTTGTTTTGGTTCTTGTGGTAAATACTTAGCCCCTTAGTTCTTTTCTTGATTTAGGGTTCTTATCACGCTCTATCCAGAGGACTTTGATCTTTGGATTTTGAAACTTTGGTTATTCTCTAAGGGTCTTAATACTGTGGTTCTTAGTTCTTGTCTTTCGAACTTGGATCTTGATCCATGTTCTAGACCTTAATCTTTATTTTGTTCTTGGTACTTTCTAGGTTCTTATTTTGTTTTTGATTCATTTCCTAAGAGACTCCCTCTAGGATTTACGGTATCAGTCATGAACTTAACAACCTGTGTCTAAGGCTTCATCCGTTTTATAGAAGTGTAGATAGTAGACGATAAGGTTGACACAGAGGAACAATATAATAAAACGGATAATCTAAATGTCTAGTTATTGGGAATATGATTCTTGGACGTTGAGGGAGTAAAAGAGAAAGATTCTTGGTTAAAGGGTTTGATTCCTCGGAAGGCATGATCCCATTTGCATATTAGTTGTGGAATATGTATAATTTTAACGTACTAATCTTATTGGCTTTCAGAACAGCCGTTCCAGCAAACCAAGTTTAGTAGATAGCCCATAAATCAATTTTAACTCCACAAATTGCTACAAACTATGCACTTTGTGAAGACATGCCTTAACCTACGTCCAAAGCTTCGTAGTCTAAACAACCTGTGTCTAAGGCTTCATGCGTTCCAAGTGACACAGTCTTAACCTACGTCCAAAGCTTCATAGTCTAAACCCACACCTTAGGGCTTGCCCTTTAATACAGTCTAAAAACCTACTTCCAAGGTTTCATGCATTCCAAGCCGCATAGTCTAAAAACCTACATCCAAGGCTTCTTATGTTCAAAGCGATGTAGTATAATCCTACATCTAGGGTTTGCCTTGTGGTACAACCTGAATACCTATGTCCAAGGCTTCATACGTTCCAAGCGGCATAGTTTGAATACTAAGCTTAAGGCTTCATGTGTTCCAAGCGGCATAGTCTAAGTCATGAGCATGCTGTATCGTGGAAGGTCTTAGGAGGTTCTTGATTCGTGGTTAAGGTAGTTTACTCTTTTCTTGTTCCATTGTAGCCTTAGATTACTCCCCATGATAGATCATAAAAGTCACGTGATCGATGCATATATGAAGATGGCATCATGCAAATTTTTGGGTACCCATAACATGGTGCAGGACATCTCATCAAGGTGGGGGAAACATGAGGCCAAACATGACATCCTGCAAAGAAAACATGGTGCAGGGCATCCCACCTAGAAGAGGAAACATGAGCCCTTGAAAGTACCGCTTGGTGGAAGGTCATGGGTCACATTGAACATAATTAGAGTATTATCTAACATTCTTGAGTTTCTGAGTTTGAGGACCTTGGTCCCTTATCCTTGAGTTGTACTTGTTGTATTTGACCCACGATCAAAATTGGAAATCTAGATAAATTCAAATTTATTGATAATCTCCTAAAATCTTAATAGTTTGAATATTTGAATTATATCTCAACTATTTTAAATCATATCTTCATTTTGAATACTTTGAATCATATCTCAACACTCCCCCTTGATTCAAAGTTGCAGATGTCAAGTACAAAGCTTTTCTTTTGACAAGGCCTTCGTAAGTATGTATGCTTTAACCCGTACAATGTCTGTCTCAGCTTGTATACCTTTGTTCTTTGTCTTCCTTTATGAATCCCTCTAGCGGTGTTACATAAACCTATTCTTGTAAATCTCCATAAAACTTTTCGTTTGGTAGATCAACCATATCCCATGTTCCATCTTTCTTAACGGACTGCATCTCTACTTCCATAGCTTTCTTCCAGTCTTCTTTTTCAATTGCTTCTTCATAATTCATAGGGTCTGAAATAGTAAGAGCAAATTGACATGATGCATATATGTCAGCTAAAGATTTATACTTCCTTGGAGGTGTCTCATCTGAAAGTTCTTTAAGAGAAGAATTGTTGTTCAGTGATGCTGAAGATGATGAATTTGACACATTTTGTGTTGCAGTGGATGCACTGAAAGATGCACTGGAGTTGACCTTATTTCTTCATTTGGGAGAAACTTCAACTGTAATCTTTTGCTGCTCCTGTTCTTTACTCCAATCCCAACTCACGATTTCATTAAATATTACATCCCTTCTAACTAAAATCTTTTCACTGAGGGGGTTGTATAATTTATATGTCTTTGATTGAGTACAATAGCCAATAAAAATGCATTTTTCAGATTTTTCATCAAGCTTTTGACGAATTTGAGAATGTTTCAAAGCATAAGCAACACAACCAAAGATTCGTAAATGACTTATAGATGGTTTCCTTCCATGCCATGCTTTATAAGGAGTTCGATTCATAACAACCTTTGTTGGTGAGAGGTTTAATAGATAAACAGATGTTGCTACAGCTTCTGCCCAAAATTGGTTTGGAAGTCTCCTTGCTTGTAACATACTTCTTGCCATCTCCACAATAGTTTGATTTTTTCGTTCAGCGATTTCATTTTGTTCGGGAGTGTAGGGAGCTGTTAACTCCCTTTGGATGCCCTCTTCTTCACAAAAGAGATTGGAACTCTTTAGATATGAATTCGCCACCTCTGTCTGTGCGAAGAACTTTAATGTGATAGCCACTTTGGTTCTCCACCCTAGCTTTAAAAATCTGGAACTTTTGAAAAGTTTCTAACTTATGTGGTAGGAAGTAAATCCAGCTCATGCGACTATAGTCATCAATGAATAGTAAAAAGTATATACTCCCACCCAAGAACTTCGTTTGCATTGGCCCACATAAATTAGCATGAATTAGTTCTAGATAATGTGAAGCTCTTTTGGCTTTTCCAACGGGAAAGGACTTCCTAGTCTGCTTGCCATAAACGCATCCTTCACACAAATTAGTTGAATCAATTCTTGGTAATTCGAAAACCATACCTTTATCCCTGAGTATTTTCAGGCCGTTCATATGAAGATGTCCATATCTGAGATTCCATAATATTGAGTCATCTTTTGTGCTAGCAGTAAGAGCAAAATCCTCTATGTTAGAAACATCTAGTGGAAACGTCTTATTTGAAGTCATGAAATCATGGCAATTTGAACTTTATGGCCTGATTTCTTATGTGTAATAACACGTGTTGTCATCAAATAGAACGAAATGTTCTTTTGTTATCAATTGTCCAACACTCAATAAATTGTACCCTAAATCAGGTACAAATTGAACATTATCTAATTGTTTTATCTTACCATGACTGGTTTCGACTTTCACTGTACCTTTTCCTTCAATCTGCATCTCTTTTGTATTTCCAAGTTGCACCTTAATTTTTTGAGTCTCATCAAGCTCTTTGAATAAGGATTTGGTGTCTGTCATATGGTTCGAGCATCCGCTATCAACAAATCATAAGTCACCTTTTTTTGGATTAGTATCCATGCACGCTATAAACAACTTTTCTTCTTCTTCTTCATTCTCTGCTGCAAAATTCATTCGTTGATTTTTATACCAACAATCAGATTTTGTGTGCCTATACCTTCTGCAATGGTAGCATTGTATGACATTCCTTTGTTCATTGAATTGTCCCTGTCCATCACTTCTCTATCTACCCCTATTATCACGACCTCCAAGGAAGTTGCAAAATCCTCCTCTTCCACGACTTCTACCTGCTAAATGAATATTTTCTCTTTCGTTGTTTTCGTTGTTGGTTGTCTCCTTCACTTGTAGTACCTTTTCTTCGTTCCTTTCTGATGCTCTATTGATTATTGCCTCATGAGCCTGAAGCGAGCCCATCAGTTCATCAACGGAGAGTATGGATAGATCCTTAGCTTCTTCTATGACAGCCATCACATGGTCAAACTTTGAAGTCAAGCTTCTCAACACCTCTGCAATAATTGTTTCGTCTGAAATTTTCTCTCCATAGGTACGCATCTGACTAACTATTGCCATTGCTCTTGACAAAAAATCAGCAATTGATTCGCCATTCGTCATGAGTAGAGTTTCAAAATCACGTCTTAGGGATTGAAATTTATTGTTATGACCTTTGAATCTCCTAGAAACTCCTTCAGTAGAATTGAAAATGCCTGCTTTGATGTGGTTGCTGCTGCAATTCGTGAAAAAATAGTCTCATGAACTGCTTGCTGAATAATGAATAGAGCCTTCGCATCGTTTTTCTTGGTTTCTCTTAGTCTCTTCTTTTCTTCTATTGTGGGTTCTAATACATCAACAAACCCGTGCTCCACTAAGTCCCATATCTCTTGCGATCTGACCAAGGTCTTCATCTTGATGCTCCACCACTCATATTTCTCACTATTAAAGATTGGTAACAACGGTGTAGAGGAAGAAAAACCAGCTACGACCATTTTTTGTTTTGTGAAAGAAAATAATCACTCATCCTCGTGTTGAAGGAACTAGGCTCTGATACCACAATTGTTGGGAAAAAGGATAGTGAAAGAGATATGAAAAGATAAAATAGATGAAAGTTGGACCACAATTGTTGGGAAAAGGGATAGTGAAAGAGATATGAAAAGATAAAATAGATGAAAGTTGGAGTGATTTATTATTGTCTACTAAGCTTAAAAGGGTTAACCAAGAGTATTTATAGGCTTATACACTGGACTCGAAATAGTAAATTATGGAGATCTACAAAAATTCAAATTTCCTAAAATCTTAATAGTTTAAATATTTGAATCATATTTCAACTACTTTAAATCATATCTTCATTTTGAATACTTTGTCATATCTCAACACCCTAGACGTGGACGACCATGCGTATCAAAGAAAGAGAGGTTGATGCCTAATCCCAATTCAAAAGTTATTGGTACGTTAGATGTATATTTTTTTGGAAATAAAATATACTTTTAAAATTCTAATCATATTCATTTTGACCATTGGTCTTCATTTTGCATGGAGAAAACCAAGTTTGACTAATTGATGCTTGGATCTCTCTGCTAACTAACTTTGGCATAAATCAACACCCTTGCAATTTGCATGTGACACATGATGTGTTTATCTCAGTTCATCCAATGCGTTAAACATGTATTTTCTAGCTATATAATTGTCAAGACTCTGATTTTTGGCTCGAGTGGTACTATCTTTAAAAACATAAAAGGTGAAGTAAAATGACGGTAACATTTTTTAAATTAAAAAAAATATATAAATACATTTTATTTGAAACAAAATACAGTTTCGATACATTTGGTCAGGTATATAGAACAACTTAAAACAATTAAAAAAAATTGAAACAGTGGGGCTTTGTATGGAACCTGCTCTAGATCTGCATCCATACTTGACCAACTCCTTTTTATCATCGGAGAAATATGAGAGAACTTAAATAAATACAAGATTTAGTAAGTAGCCTGTTCTTAATCGTATCCTTATGGTGTGCTAGTGTACCACACTCTTTCTTGTCATATTCTTATTCTTGACTTGAGAACCTAGGTTTTTAAGTTTAATTCTTATGTCATGAGTTCTTGTCATGATCTTGCTTGAGGACTTTGGTCCTAGGTTCTGAGTTCTTAACCTTGGTTTTGGCCAAGGGACTTAGTTCTAAGGTTCTGAGAACTTGGATATTGATCCATGTTCAAATTCTTATTCTTCGTTCTTGGTTCGTGTCCTTGTCCTCAATCTTATTTCTTGTTCTTGTCCCTGGTTATTTCCCTTCGTTCTTTTCCTTATTTATTAGTTCTTGTTCTGCTCCCTAAGGCAATCCCCTAGGATTTACTGTACAAGACATGAGCTTGACAACCAATGTCTTAAGGCTTCAAGTATTTCAAGTGACAGAGTCTGAACATACGTCCAAGGCTTCATGTGTTTCAAGCAACGTAGCCAAAACCTGTATCTAGGGCTTCATGTGTTCCCTACAATGTAGTATGAGACCTAGACCCAAGGCTTCTTACGTTCCAAGCAGTGTAATCTTAAACCTTCACCCAAGGCTTCATATGTTTCAAGTGACATAGTTTGAAAACCTATGGCCAAGGCTTTATATGTTTCAAGCGGCATATTCTGGATACATATGCCCAAGGCTTCATACATTCCAAGCGCCATAGTTTGAAACATATATCCAAGACTCCCCTGGTAGTAGGATAGCCACCAAATTTTTTGAAAGTTAATAATTACCCTAAATCTTATCATGAGGTAGTATCCTGATAACTTAAAAAATCAAGGGCTAATTATGAGTTCATCTTGAGTTGGGTAGCTCCCAAGTTTCTTGAAAAACCAGGGATAACCCTAAAGCTTAACTTGAGGCAGCATTATGATTACTTCAAATTCAAAAACGAATCTAAAGTTCTTCTTGACTTAGGGGAGGCTCCTGATTCTTAAAAATTACGGACTAACTCTACGCATAACATAAATTGACAACACACTCATATCATGGTTCTTTATTAACATCAAGGCCTTGAAGGGATTTATTAAAGTGCATAATTCTCGGGGTTATTTGATACGAGCATTTTAGAACTTTTCCTTATGTCATGAACATTTCATAATTTTATGCATAAGTTGATCCAAAGTACTATAAAGCCATAATGTGTCCCTTGAAAATTCTAGAAGAATCTTGAATCTTGATTCTCGGTCATTAGAGGTGACTTTATCGTTTCCGTTAGTATTTTAGAACTTTTGAGATCTTGTCTAACCCTTAAGGTCATGCTCTAGTCTCTCAATCCTTATGGTTTTGTGAACTTCTCAAGGTCCTTGTAAGGGCATTTTGGTCATTTTTCCCATATTCTTCATTTAGGTTTTAGAACTTTTCCAAACTTGTTGAAATCTTGAGAAAATTTTTATGTCCTTGTAAATAGGTTTTTCTTAAATCCTTGAGTCATTTAGAGGGTGTTTGAGCTTTTAATGATCACTAGCCATATTTTGGTCATTTTGTACCTAAATTTTGGTCGAGCCCTAAACATGCGCTCAGACTTTGAAACATCATAAAATAAGGTCTCTTATAAATATCATATTTAGAGGTAGTTTGGGTCATAAATCTGAGATAGTTTACCTAGGGACATTATGGTTATTTTACATCATTACTTGGTTTAACTATATTATGTCTATCATAAAAAATTTATAGGTAGTGGAGTTTGTTTAGTGGGTTATTTTAGTGTTATGTGTTTTGTTTGGTCAAGCAGGTGGTCAAGTCATGCCTTGATTCATGGCTACGAGTCAGATCACTCGAGACATCAAACACGTTGCACCATTCATAACATGACACGTGTCACTTGCTAGGTCAATCTTGCTCTGCCGCTTGCTGCTTGCACGTGTCTCCTCTCATCTCTTTCGCCTACGCAATCAAAAACCCCGAATTCATCGATTCGTCCTATTTTTTTCATAACTTTTTATACATAACTCGAATTAAATTGGTTAATTCATCAAAATTATAAACTTCTAATCCATTTTTAGGAAGGTATTTTTCTCCTAATTTATAATGAAACACAAGAATAAATAATTGAGTCCAAAGAAAATTAGGAGATGAAAAATATTTTTTGTTTAAATTCTATGGCATAAAAACTAAATTGTTTTTGAAGAAAATTAAGGGATGGAAAATATATATTTTTTTATCCAAAATAAATTCTCAAAATAACCAGGAAACCCCATTCAATATTCTAACTTTAATTATAAAAATATGAAAATCAAATATGATAACACCTTTTAAAAAGTGTGTAGTTTAATTATTATTTATTTATTATTTTTATGTTCAAATAACTCTTAAATTGCCAACGTGTGATAAAGTTGACTGAGCGTTAAACTTGATTCATTTTTGTTTCATCATGAACTAATTTGTATAATTTAATAGAAATGTTGGTAGAAATGTAAGAACCTAATTAATGATACAAATAGTTTGGGCACGGAGAGAAGATTACTTATAAGACTTCCTTTTATTTTATTAGGTGGAGATCATAACATAACATAGATATGATGACTTTAAAAGTAACTTTGATCCCTTCTTCAACATGCACGCTTGAATGATTCAAGTATCTTTTCTCTTCCACAGTCAGAATTACGTTCGAGCACAATAACTTCATACCTTTTGATACGTCCACAACCGCGTACCACTTGAATATGGAGACGGTATTTCACACTTCGTGCATCAACTTCCAAATACCAAGCTGCATATGTGAATTGATATGTCAAATTTTTCCTATATCGATTATTGTACTCTTGGACTGCAAACCTTGAAATTTCTTGCATGCAAGGCGAATCAAGATTTGGGATCTCTACCCATTTTCCATGACAATGATGCCCTAGACGTGGACGACCATGATGATCAAAGAAACCGAGGTTGATGCCTAAATTCAATCCAATAGTCATTGTAATGTTTGGTATTGGAAAGACCTTTGTAATGACTTGCTTTGTTTAGTAGTTGAGTATTTATAGTAGTGTAGAAATGTGAAAATAGAGAATTTTATGTAGTATACGATAAGGTTGACAGTAAGAAAGAAGATTTAAGAGATATAATTATATAAATATATAAATATAATAAAAGGAATCTAAATGTCTTGTCATGAAGAGATATAATTATATAAATATAATGAAAGGAATCTTAATGTCTTGCCATGAAGAATACGATTCTGAGACGTATTAGTTGAAATTAGATATAGTTTTTGGGAATAGAGTATATAATAATCTTATTCGCTTTGACAATTGGCCTTCATTTTGCATGGAGGATATTATCCACCAAACCAAGTTTGGTTAATTGTTGCTTTGATCGTCAATTACAACCTATGGCTACGGGGGTACATGATCTAGATTGGATTGAGTTGAAAGATTTTTTTGATCCAACTCAACAGTTCGGGTTGGTTGGGTTGGTCACTCAACCCAACTCGAAAATTTTCACAACCAAACCCAACCCAACCCTCTGTTTTCTGGTTCGGGTTGGGTTGTCGGATTGTTAAAAAAAATTCTTTTTTTAAAAAAGTTTTATTTATCCACAATTCCTCTGTTTTCGAGTTGGGTTGTTGGATTATTAAAAAAATTCTTTTTTAAAAAGGTTTTATTTATCCACGATCTATAATTATTCGAATACCATCTTAGATAAAAGATAATTAAAAATTCACAAATCAATCTATAATTATTTAAAAAAAAAAAAAAAACAAAGCAAGAGCTAAAATGATAACATATTAACATAGTTTAACATTGTCATAAATATTTTAATTGAAATAAACTTATCTATACATGACCTTGATGAAGTTAGTATTTATCCACAATTTATAATATTCGGATACAATCTTAGATAAAAGATAATTAAAAGTTCAGAAATCAATCTATAATTATTCAATAAAAAAAAAAATAAATTCAATCTAGAACTAAGAGCAAAAATTACATATTATCCTAGTTCAACATTGTCATAAATATTTTAATAGAAATAGAGGAGTTAGAAGGTTCTAAACTATCATAAAATAAAAGTTTAAATTAATTGAAACTAATTTTCTATAAAGGAGTTCAAAGGGTGACTTACCTCCAAGAAGTAGAGTAGGTAACCGGTTGATAATATAAGCTGCGGTGCTGAAGACGTCAACCCAAAAACGAGGAGAAAGATGAGAGTGAAAGAGAAGGCCAAGCCAGTCTCAGTCACATGACGATGTTTTCTCTCAGCACGACCATTTTGAACAGGTGTATATCGACAAGAGAATTGATGGTGGATGCCAGAATTATGTAAATGAGTTTTGAAACAACTAATAGTAAATTCAGTACCACCATCGCTTTGAAATATCTTGATACGAGAAGAATATTAATTTTCCACAAATTTTTGAAATTGATGTTGAATATAAAAAAAATTAGATTTAAATTTTAAAGGGTAAAGCGAAGTGAATGAAAAATAATCATCAATAAAAATAACATAATAAAGAAAACCCGAATTTGATTTGATGGGAGAAGGACCCCAAAGATCACAATGAATAAGATCTAACACATGAGACGACCTACGTTCATTGCGGGAATAAGGCAATCGATGACTTTTCTATTTAAAAAAGAAATAACAGAATGATTCACATGACCCAGACGAGCATGCCATAAATCATATGAAGTACGTAAATATTTGTTTCGAAGGATTGAAATAAACGCAGAGTTGCCGCGCTCCAGCACATATAGCCCTCCATCTCTTTTACCGGTTGTCACCACCCTTCCTGTTTGACGATTCTAGATAGTAATAAGATTATTAGTAAATGTAACGGAGAGAGGAAAATCAGACGTTAATTTACTTATGAAAAGAAGATTTTTAGTGAGGTGAAGGACAACCAAGACATCTAATAAATGAATATTTGGAACAGGAGAAAGAGTACCAGTGTGTGTAATGGGTAGGGATGCACCGTTTTCTACAATCACAGAGTTCTTACCCGTGTAATTTTTAGGCTGATCTAGAATAGATGGGTTGACAGTCATATGGGCCGAAGCCCCAGTGTCCAGAAACCAATCAGCAGCATCTGGACCAGCAATAGAACATGACGTGTTAAAGGCTTCAGCAAGGTGAGCATGAGAAAAATCAGGTCGAACATACCGTTGGTTGCAGCGGTCAGCATAATGACCCTCTTTGCGGCATATTTGGCAATGAGGTGGTCGACGACCCTGACTTGAGTGGGTTCGTCCTTGATTAGAAGAGTTGTTTTTGTGAGAATAAGAAAGACCTCACTGGTTGCTAAAGGAAGCAGGGTGGCTTCCATGGGTGCGATCACGATTAGTGGCTATGAATGCTGTAGGAGTGGAGTCAGAGGACTCAAGGGAGCTAGAACAACTCAAAACTTTCAGCTTTAGAGCTTTAGAGACTAAATCTGCAAAACAGGGGATATGAGTGAGAGCCATCTGAGCAGTAGAAAAAGCTGAAAAATTCGGTGCCGAGTCCACGAAGAAACCAGTGCACTTTATCAATGTCCTCGACGGGTCTGCCAATGGCATGAAGTTGGTCACAAATTTTTTTGAAGGCACGGGCATACTCAACAACAGGTTTGGTGTCACGTTTCATCAACTGCAAGTCATCCTTGAGTCTCAGTTCACGAGCTTTTGACTGATGGCTGAACATAGTTTCCAACACAAGCCAAACATCACGTGTAGTAGAGAGACCAACGACAACAGCCATGACTTTCTCAGTGAGAGAGGAGAGCAAGAGACAGAGAAGCCGTTGATCGGCTGCACTCCATGCCAAATATTTGGGGTTGAGTGTTGAGGAGGTTTCTGGTTCAAAGCGAGATGGTGGAACCATAGTTCCATCAACATAGCTTAGCATGTCTTGACTCTCAAGGAGAGGGAGAAGTTGGCTTTTCCAAAGAAGATAATTGGAGGAAGAAAGTTTGATGGTGATCATATGGATTAGAGTATTGAAAGGAAGAACATGATAAGAAGATTCGGAAGCTATAAAAGAAGAAAGGATCAGGGTTTTTAAATCGAAAGGCTCTGATATTATAAGAATGTTTGATTAATCCACCAGTTAAATGATGGTGAGAATAGAATACAGAAATATGATAAATTACAAATAATATGAAAATAGCAATAAAAGAAAAAAAAATAATAGATGAATACAATATATTTGCCTTTAGTAAAAGAGAAAATATGGTAAGCCGTAATATAAGACAAGTATATAGATATTTTCCTTATAATGAACCGTCAACTGTCCTTAACAAAAATAATGCAAAATACACCATGAGTGTAATACCCCACAGAGAAGGCTAGAGAGAGGTTTAAGGGCACATAAGAAAGTTTAAGAAATCGAAGGAAAACCTATAACGACCTAAGGAAAATTTGAGCGACTCGACTCGAAGAAGGTAGTTCCAATGCCCTAACAAGGTTTCATAAGGATTGAGGGTCATTTGAAAAGATTAGAAAAGAAGAAATAGGCCGAAAGGATAAAATAGTCATTTTTTTAATTTTTAAGGAACTTTAAGATTTTTAATTTGAAAGAGTTTTGATAAAGAAGGAAAAAATGATGGGCAAAAAGGGTAATTAACTTTTATAATTTTTTTTAAAAAATAATAATAATATATTCAAAAAGTGATAAATTACCCAAATATATTTCAACTTTAAAAAATTTATGAAAATGTCAAGGATTAGAAAATCAAATTCGGGACGGTGAGTACCTAATAGAAAGTCGGTCATATCTTCATTCTCCACCATTGGACCTTTGCCAAATTCGAGTTTGTTTTAGAAGAGGCACACTTCATCTAATCCAACAATTAGTGTTCAAAATGAGGGTGGGTGATCCACTTATCATAGAAGATTTATCGACGAAAAATCTAAAAAAGAAAACTTCAAATTTATGGCGATTCTAAAGACAGTTGATCATGCCTCCCACCGTCACATATAGCCTCTAAGATTTTGAGTTTCTTACTATGGGGTTTTTTCAAAATTCGAGAGCTATAGTCCACTATTTTCCTTGATTACCCACAAGTTTGGAGAAGGAATAAAGTGTTGAAGGTACCTCAAACCTATTCATCTTTAGATGCATGTTTCAAACTACACAACTTAGAATGTAAAAAGCCTTGGGTATAGGTTTTAGATTGTATCGCAAACAACGCATTAAGATCTAGATGCAGGTTCAGACCACGTTGCGTAGATCGCATGAAACCTTGGATGTCAATTCAGACTGTGTTGCTTGAAACGTATGAAGCCTTGGACATAGATTATCAGGTTCATGACTTGTATCGTAAATCCTAAGGGAGAATGTATTAAGTATCAAAACAAAAATATAACAAAAACTTAAGAAAGAATCAAGAAAAAGATTAAGATCGAGATCCAAGTTTTCCGAATTAAGAAAAGTTCTTAAATCATAATCAAGATTATGGGTTTTAAGTTTTCAGAATTAAGAAAAGTTCTTAAATCATAACCAAGATTAAGACCAAAATTCATGGCCAGTTAGGAGGGTTTTTTCTAACCGCAAGACTCTGAAATCTTTGTTTCATTAGTCTGGGTCTTATCTCTTAGGCACGATGGAGAACAAACATCAACATTATTCCGCTCTACTCATTCAAGAGTTGTTTGATTTAATTTCTTTTTAAGGTTTTAATGATGTTGCAAGGCCTACTATGATCCTCGTAGCTATTTTCTAGTTATTGAGACTTTTCTCCTTAAACATAGTCCTCTTTAAGCAAACATTCATCTTGTCCCCCCCTTCCTTAGGCAACGACATCACCTACGCATTGTATTCTGATCTTTCTCTTACCCGACACTTATTCTTGGCGTGCCTTTCCTTAAGAGAAGCCACGAGTGAGATCGGACACAATTGAGGCGCTACCGTCATCATAACATAATATTTTTGTAGGGAAATATGCGTTTAAACTTTATCATAAAACATAAACTTCATCTTAAAACACGGTTATGGATTTACGTGTTCGAAAACATCTTTAAAACAACACAACAAAATACTAAATGAAACAAATAAACATTAAAAGTAAATCCTCTATTCTAACCTAAGTCTAATAAAATAAATACAACTACCCTATCTCGGTTAGATGCAAACACATACTATTCATGAGTGGGACCTATCATAATAGTCTATTTTCCTACTGTGGCTATCCTAAGTGCGCAATTGGACGTGTACTTAATTTTCCTACACATGGTTTACACATAAGAGTATGGAGCCACCAGTCGGTTTGCAATCTTTTGGGTCCCTTTCTGATCGGGCTAGCATTCTCTTATAGCTGTTAATGTCGGACACCCGTTATGTTAAAGACATTTAGTAATAAATTATAGTTTACCATATATATTATATTTGATATTTTATTATAAGGCAAATATTAGATATTTGCCTTATCCTTAGTTATCTTTCCATTTATTACTATTTTCATATCCTTAGTTATCTTTCCATTTATTACTATTTTCATATCCTTATATCCTTCTAATTTATTTGATTATAAATAAGATAACTTTCCCACCATTTAGATGTGAATTAATCATTCTTATAGTATTAGAGTCATTTTGGTTTAGCAACTAATCCTTCTTTTTCAATGGCTTTTGAAATCTTCTCTTGTTCTCCACCACCACTGCTGGCTTTGACGTCGCAGGGGCAGTCGTCATGGCTGCCACATGCAGAGCCGATTGATTACTATTCGGTTTCACCCTTTTGACCTCCAAATCATCCTTTACCATACTCTGTACATATAACCTCACCTTTTCCAAACATAGCCTCTTTCATTTTCTTCCTAATTTTTCCTTCATCCTCCATCCTTCATTCTTCATCCTTCATCCTTCACAGAAACCCTAATCTTAGGATCTTCATCAGTCTTCATCTTCATCCTTCATCCTTCATAGAAACCCTAATCTATGGACCTTATGCAGAGATTTACCTTTGGAATTTGGGCGCCGCACTGGCCTCTTCGCCAACCAAGTTGCCGCCACCCTTCTAGCCAAAATTGGCTCCTTCGCCCGCCCAATGTGGTGACTTTTCCGGCTTCAACATTGTCTTTGTCTCTTGCTCTAGGTCCCCTTCTACTTCTTGGGGTTAGACATATTCTCCAGAGCCAAGGTAGCATTGTCACTAAGTGAAAATTCCTCTTCATGGGTTAGACATATTCTCGCCGAGCCAAGGTAGCATCGTCGCTAAGCGGCGATCCCTCTGCAATTTTCGATGGTCAAGAAAGTGTTTCTTTACATCTCCTCCGAACCAGGTTGTTGACATCTTCAAGAGAAGTGTTTCTCAACCTCTCTTTGAATTTTTCAGATCCAGGCTTCGTTCGTTCAAATTTGACGCTTAGCTTGTGGTGGGGTGTTAGGGATATTTAGTAATAAATTATAGTTTACCATATATATTATATTTGATATTTTATTATAAGACAAATATCTAATATTTGTCTTATTACCAATAGTTATCTTTTCATTTATTACTATTTTCATATCTTTATATTCTTGTAATTTATTTGATTATAGATAGGTTACTTCGATTAATAAACGCCTCCATATTTTGAACACTATTTTTGAATCCTTACATTTTGTTTCCAAAGCCCCCATGGTATTCCCACTTTCCTATAAATCTCTCAACCTCTTAACCACCCTCCCCCAAATCTTCGACAACCCAGTTGCGGCTTGTGCTAAATGACTCTAATTGATATTTTGAACACTATTTTATTGTTTTGAAACATTATGAAGCCACTTTTTATGTAATTGAGAGCGCTTAACGTGAATAAAACTACTACTTAGACAATTAAAAATATTTAAAGCCATTTTTTATCAATTGAAGGCATTAGGTAAAGTTTGGTTTCTTGATTATGTTTGATTATGATGTCATGGATCATCACTGGTGAAACAAGTCATCGACTAGTCGGACCAAGCTAACTTTTACTCAGAAAATTTAGTGACATTGGCTTTGGAATTCCTCCCAGTTTGGCAATGAATCATTTTGATGTATGACTAATACATTGCTAGTGGATTATTTAAGTGTTATTACTTGTGATATTATGATCTATTGTGATGCATGTACTTTTGGTTTAATGAATTCATGTACGTTATGACACTGATCAAAATTATGCTTATGAGACATTTTGATGAACCATGTGCGATAAGTATGAATGATATGGCATGCACATATACATATATCTCAGAGGGAAGTCATGTCATGAAATATATTGAAATATTATTTGCATCATGACTTTGATTTAAAATATGAGATCTTAGGTATGTTTTATGTCACAAGCATAGATTACTTTTCTAGTATGTTATGTATGGACGCGTACACTATAATATGAGATACACTTCTTTCTTTTGGTTATATTTCAGCAACATGAGTGTACACTAGCCTGTATTTTACGAGCTCATCTAGTAGGTTCATGCGTATGTGTGAACCATGTGAGCGGGCATGAGAATTGAACTATCTCTTCATGATAATGGCTTTGTGACTATCACTTATCTATGTTCATTTTAGTTGTATCATTGTATTGTGATTTTACTGCTCATCTGTGTACATAGGAGTTGACCAATTTTGCATCATTTATAGGTCTCTTAAATTCTCGATATTTTCTGTGATCGTATGCATATCTAACTCCAGTAGTGAGTTATTTATTGCGTATTTTCAATACTCAATCTTTCTTAAAATACTTTCACGAAAGAACTAGAGTGTAAAGATCTTGACAAAGAGACCCCTTGTTATCTTGGATTGTAGTACCACACATGCATTTTGCGTGGTTAATTATTTACTCGTACTTTACCCAGACATTTTGACATTGGTTAAGTTTTGATTGATATTATTTGAATAAAATTTGTTAGTTTGTTTGATGTTAGAAAGGTTATTCATAAGATGTGCGAATTCTTTTTATGAACATGTTTGAGTTTGGTAGTGTATATATATATTTTTATTTTATTTTAGATGATATAAACATGCATATAGTAAAGAACTCGAGATAATCTAAAATTTTAAAAAACTATATACACGTGAAAGAAATTTTAAAGTCTGGTAATACAAATGTTTTATTTAAACTTAATTGGTTCATACCACTCATAAATTGCATTAAAAGTGTGATAAAGTTTTTTTTTTTTTTTTTTTTTTTTTTTTTTTTTTTTTTTTTTTTTTTTTTTTTTTTTTTTTTGAGAGTTTTACCTCCTTTCAATATTTAACTCCCTAATCTTCAAGGAAATTTCAATAGAAATCCAAGAAGTTAGATTCATGACATATAGTTTAAAAGTATAGAGAAAGACTACATATAAAGCTTTATTTTAGTGCTATTTGATTGTGGCTAACGTATATCGTCAGTCTAATTACAACTCAAATAGCATCGATATGACAAACTTAAAAGAAAACTCGATGACGCCTTTATATATGCCTAAACGACTCGAGTGACCTGATTCTTCCACACTCAACTCTCTTTTCAAACACAATAACCTCACACCTTTTCACAAATCCTAAACGGCTTAACACTTCAATATTGAGACGGTACTTTACACTATACGCATCGATTTCCAAATACCAACCTCCACATATACCTTTCAGTGCCCAATTTTCCCAATGTTTTTTATGGTGCTCTTCCAGCGCAAACTTTGCAACTTGTTGCAAGCACTCCATATCCAGATTTTGGATTGGTATCCATTTTTCATTACAACCGCAATCCGGTTTTGGACGATCAGGAAAACCAAAGTTGAAGCCGATTCCCAATCCGATAGACATCGTAAAGTTTTGAAATAGTATGAAAATCGGTTTGAGATGACTTGATTTGTTTAGTAATTTAATATTTATAGAAGTGAATGAGTGTAGTAATCATAAAGATTGAAGTAGTAAAAGATAAGATCGATACTTTTATAAAAACTAAGAGTTATCTATTCTATTAGTTATTTTTTTGATGTTTAGTTTCTTGGGAATATGATTCTTGGACTGTATGTTGTCAAAGTAAAAAAGTTCGAGGGTTCGATCCTTACAAGTATAGCGTATCAATTTGAATTAGTATAAATTCTCTTTTTTCTCATTCAAAATATACTTTTATGATCGTTATCTTATTTACTTTTGACAATGACCCTTCATTTTATTTTTTCTAAGGACGTTATCAAAAAAGAAATCTTTGATAGCTCCAGTAAATATTAGTGTAACTTTCGATATAAGTTTAGGTTAAAAATAAATAAGAGATTATATATATATAAATAAAACATTATCTTTATTAGTATAATTTTTTTTGAGAAACAAAAATCAAAGTGATTATGGAGATTTGTTTCATTTATTGTTCCTGAAAAACCTTCGAGTTTTAAAAGAAAAGGTTTTTTTTTAGTTCAAAAGCTAGTTTGACTACTAAAAGGGCATAATACCACTTGTTTGAATTTTTAATGCATAATATAGGCACATTATTTGTAGTGAGCTATAAATTTAGCCAAACTTTGAACATATAATAAATGTGTACTTTTAGAATGACCTAATCTTATAGAAATATAGTTCAAATGCTTCATTTGTATGTGTGTATATATATATATATATATATTTTAAGAAAAAATGTTGAGAGATATCAATAAATGAAGGCATACTCTCGCGATGTCTAAAATTTTCTCATGCATGAATAAGTGTATCATATTCATGAGTTTGTATAATACTATTCCAGAAGTGTCTTGCAATTTTTTATAAGATCGTTAAAGAAATTGTAGATGCATCATTTTAACATCTAGTACTAGAATTTTTCTTTTAGTTTCTAAGTTCAATAGATTTTGTTAATGGTTTTAGGTCTTAATTTTATGACATAACAAAAAAGTAAAGTTGTTAAAATATGTCGATATAGATTAAAATAGTGAAAAACAAATAGAAATGGTTAAAATTTATGGTTAAAGCCCATTCAGCATTGTGATTGAGGATTGTGATTATAACGACCCTAAACCCTACTTTCTCTTTTAAAATAAGGAAATTGAATTATCATAACTTAATTTTATGGGCTCTTTAGTTTAGTTGATACTATAGTCGGTACATACTCTTACCTTTACTTTGAAAAGTTTTAAACGTAAAAGTATTTAAATATACTTAATAATTAATCTCATTGTGGAGTCGGAAAATATAAACACATACCATTCTTAGTTCAATGTGAACTTAATTTTTGTAACGTTTTTTTGGGCTTTGTTTCTTGGGAAGTGTTACTACCAACTTTTGATGCTTGAATATGGAAGGGTAACTTAAAAAAATAGACAAACAAAATGACAATAAAATAAAAGATAAAAATACAATCAAATTTAAATCAAATTAAAGCAAACAACACAAAAATTAAATACAAAACAAAATTCAATTACGGTGATATTTAAATTTATTACAAATGGGTAAACAGGTTTGAAATACAATCATGAAATAAAATACCAGAGACTAAAAATACAAAGATAAACAAAGGCTTCAAAATGACCCCTTTTGACCGCACATCTTAAAACACTCCTCCACCTCGATCAGCAGCCTACGAGTAAGTAAAAAAAAAAAAGAAAAAAGAAAAGTGGCGAGTATAAAATTACTCCGTAAGCAACTTACTTGTAGGCTACCATCGTATCCTTGACATAATAGGTATCCGCATACTTTACTCTGGGCTTAATGAAGTTTGATCATTGTCTCTACTGCTATCTGAGCATTTAGGATAGCCTTAAGGTTTCGAGTGGTTCTAGCTACTCACAGACCCACTTTGGATTCAAAGGTGGTGGTTCATTCATTTTTGGGATCATGAATCTAACGGACGACAAATCTCATCTTTGGAGTAAATTGCTTTTCCATTTCTAGAATAAAATAGCTTGCATTGCCACAATAATGAACATTCAGTTTCCTGGGTTGAGACGCTCTTTTATAAAATCTTTTAGGACAGTATGGTATCTAGTTGGTATGAACATCATCATTATCCATGGAAGGTTAGATAACAACCCTTCTATCAGGCCATGGAGTCACTCTAAGTCGTGGGGGAGCGGCCCATTGTGCCACCCATTTGCATGGTCCTTCGCCCTCACTCAAGATGAGTTTACAGTTCATAGGTCCTATTGATGAGACCCTGGGCCATTTCACACACAATGGTGGCACCTGTATTACCTTGATGCGCTACAATATTTGGCCTAGGCCTGGCTCGATGGTACGTGTACTACTACCACTAGGTAGGGCGCACATTAAGGGCGTATTGGAGGTGATAAGAGGTAAAGACTCTCATTATAACGTCATACTACTATTTTCTTAGTCATCTTTGTCGATGAAGTCTACTAAGTTCTTAGGGGCGTCTAGGCAGTTTAAATCTCATCTCATGTTTCCAAGACACTTAGGGTTAGCTCCTCGACCTTAGGTGCATTGTCTATTGGAAACTTACTGACCTAGGTCATCGTGTAAACCTGTAACAACCCTAGATTTTCTACTTCATAAAACATAAACTTTATCTTAAACACTCTCATGAACTTACATGTTCAAAAATATCATTAAAATGACACAATAGAGGACTAAATAAAAATAGATAAACATTTAAATTAAAAACATCATATTCTAAATAAAAATAGATAAACATTTAAATTAAAAACATCATATTCTAAATAAAAATAGATAAACATTTAAATTAAAAACATCATATTCTAGCCTAAGTCTAGCAAAATAAATGCATCTACTCTATGCATGTGATATGGTCTCAAATTGCGATGTCGTCGTCAGCCGTACAGGGATGTCTTGCCTTACCTGAAATAGGAATAACACGTGCCTTGAGTATTTAAAGAAATACTCAATAAGTGATCCACTATAGGGGTTAAATGCAAACACATACAATTTCATGGTTTGGGACCTATCATAATGCCTATTTTCCTATGGCAGCTATCCTTACGAACAATTTGGATGTGTACTTAATTTTTCTATACACAGTCCACATGTGCGAGTAAGGATCCACTAGTTAGTTTGTCCTAGATCCCTTTCTGGTCGAGCAAGCATTCTTTAGTAGTTGTTGATGTCAGATACCCATTAGGCATAGCGACCGTCATGGCAGCATTATGGTAAACATAATGATCGTTCCCTTGTCTCGTAACATATGTGTTCGTACTATCGTGAAGGATAAGGGGTATCCCCCGATGCATGAGTACACAATAATGCATGAGGTCCCAACATTTTTCCGTTTTCATTTCAATTAATACAACCCTACTAGCGTCTTCCTTCATATCATATCATTTTTTCATATCATTTCTCATATCATTTCTAATATTATTTATCCTATCTTGCATGAGTATGTCGGGGCTGTATTTCATGTTAGTTCATTGTTTTGCATGTCAATCATATCATATCATTCATGTCACACATATATTGAATCATAACGTTTCCATGCTTTCGAACATACAATCCACATCATGCACGTATCATATCATATCGTGTATCATAACAGTCACATAACATATCTCGAACATGTTTTTAACATATCATATTACAGACATATCAATTCATCAAGCATATTGTACCATAACATATATCGTGTCATTCTCATACCATATTATGAGATATATATATATTCATGTCCTTAGGAATAGACCTTATAAGAAGTAGCAAGTCATTTGGTGCATGTCTAAACCTTAAAATATCAAAAGGAATCCTAGGGGCATTTTGATCATTTTACCCATAATTCTTAGTTTAGCTACTTAATGTATTCTTATGAATTTCAAACTTCACAACATCATCAAACATCATACAATAAGGTATAATACAAAGTTTCATAGCATTTGAAGATCATCTAGATCATAAATCGTAGATTACCTTAGGGGAATTATGATCATTTTACATAGTTACTTGATTTAACTTCTTATCCTTATCCAATTATCCAATAATCACTAAATTTCTTATATAATCTTAACAACCCATAATATATTTAGGATTAAATTTTTACCGACAACGAATTTCATCTAGTAAATTATTTTGACGTTACTTAAATCCCGAGCAATTTGATCAGTCCATAGCCTTTTAACTCTTGGTTCTTGATGTTTTTCTATCATATTTTCTTAATTCATACTTATTTGAGAATCCATACACAAATCCAAAATTAAAATTTATAAACAGCGAATTTCATCTAGTGGATTATTTTGACGTTACTTAAATCCCGAGCAATTGATCCGTCCATAGCGTTAACTCTTGGTTCTTGATGTTTTTCTATCATATTTTCTTAATTCATACTTATTTGAGAATCCATAGGGAAATTCAAGCGATTCTTACAATATTTCTTAAGAAAAGTCCAAGATGGCTACTTACCTCATCGTCAACATTTGAGACCAACATTCTATAGCTTTCGGTATCTGAAATATTTCAAATTTTCTTTATTAGATTCATCCTTGAGTCTAGTTTTAGGAACCATAAAGAAATTTATGGGAACCAGTCTAGAACGGGTTGAAATTGATAAAAAAATGTAGAAAGGACAATATATGGCTACCTTTGACTTTTATTTGTCAAAGTTTGACCTTTTGACTTTGGGCTTCAATTCTTCCTGGGTGGCTGGAACATCACCATTTTTACTTATCATATACCTCTAGTTTTGCCATTATACAACTTTATATAGACCTCAATTTCCCAGAATGTTTTGATGAAGTTTTAAAAAAGACATAGAGACTAATTTCATACTGTTTTGTGGTTTGTAGTTCGAGTTATAACCTTCCAAAGTTCGTCGAAAAACATGTTTCTCGCTGAAATTAATCTAAGAACTTTTTGTTAGACAGTCGATTCAAGAGCTTTTCAAGACATGATTTCTTCATAAAACTTGTTGAAAATCTCATATGGAACATGCAAGATTTGGTAGGAAGGAAAATGATTAACCATAGCCCTTGAATTTAAAAGTAACCCGAACAAGAAAAATTTATAATCTAAAAGTTTCAAACTCAAGTTTTATAAATTCTCATCACTCGATTCTTCTCTTAAAACATTTTCCAGAACTTCTTATTTATAGATCAAGCTTGCACCACCATCCAGAATTGTGCTTAATTTTCTCTTTTATATATATATATATATATTTTTTAAACTTGTCCATGTTGAACATATCAAAATTATATCTCAATCCAATGGTTGGATGAGAAGGTACGATTGATTTTTGTTCAATGGCAATTTAGTAATTATGTGGAATTTTAGGGACATGTTTGTAATTTGCCACTTTTTATTATTTTATTATTATTTCTTTTGAAAAATTCGAACTTTTTCTAAAAAATTTTTTTATCCCTTTTCGGTAATTATTCGAATTAAAAATGTGGAAAGTTCTTAAAAATTGGAAAAAATGATATTTTTGTCTTTATGCACTTTTTCCTTTCCAATACTCGTCAAGGCCTTTTTAACTCCTTAAAATTACTTGTTGGGATAGGACATAGAAGTAACATGCTTAAGACCCTTAAGACCCTTGTCATTCCTTAAATCTCTTAATTCTTTTCCTTTGATCCTTTGAGTACCTCAAGAAATATGTTAGGATCCTTATAAAGACCTAGGCAAGTCGTTATGATAAGTTCACGTATACTTGACCCATGAGATTGAGGACTTATGCATTGTTATGCTCTAAAAATAACCTTCGGGGCAAGAATCAAAGAAACCATAAGACTATGAAAAGACTAGAATAGTACCAAGGAAAGAGCACAACACCAACCCTTCACGCGAGTGGCACGTGCAAGGTCATTTTTGAACCATTCAACCTCTATTTGATTATTTTCATCCGATTTCGATACTCACCATAACTTAACTTGATTTAGGACCTACCAATGAGATTTCAAAAAGTTTGGAGCTTCTAACACGCGGTAAAGCTAGCTTAGGAAGGCACGCGTCATCCAAGTAACCACACGGATTTTTAGCAAGTAATACTCGTAGGGATCACTAAAACGTGCTAGCATACGAGCATTACTTACCTTGGGTTGCTAAAAAATGCATGTTAAGAACTATGGAAGGGCATTTTTTGATGTATGAATTGTATGTATGCTGTGGTAAAATTACCATTTTGTCCTTTGGTTGAGATTTTCAAGAAACATCTTGTGTTATGTATTATGCTAAGATAAAAAGAGAATATGCATGATTAAAATCGAGCTGGGCAATATGGATGAGTACATTATGCATGATGTAAGAAATTACAAAAATGGTCCTATGATGAGATTTGTGATGAATGTTATTTTATGTTTTCCACTGTGTTAGAAAGGAGAATGGACTATTGTGATCTGTGCTCTGAGTTAGTTTGTTTGCTTGTATGTGTGCATGATATAATATGTGTTAGCTTCAGGTGTTTAACTATATTTTCTCCTTGTCGAGCATGCTTATCTACTCAGAGCTAGGGCATTAGAGTTAGGTTGGCTAGACGATGACCAAGGTCAGGATGCCTCCAGTAGACTAAGCACCTTAGGATTGTGAGCAACGGTCAGAGGGTCTAGACCCTAGTTCTCCCAGTCTAAAAAAGACTCGAGTAGTCATAACATAGCAGCTAGGAGTTAGAAGTCCGCGTTAAGCCACCTAGCTGTCTTAGAAATCCAATAGATCTTCTCATACCCCAAATATGACTAAGGTGAAGTTTAAATCATGGACGGATTATGTGATTGAGAATATCTCCTTAGTAAAACATGCACGAGAGAACTTAGTTCAGATTAGGCGCTATAGCTAGTGTGATTTACATGTTGACCCAAGTCAGTATGTTTCCAATAGACCTTGAACCCCAGAATTGTGAGCGATAAGAAGTTTAGATGTTTATGCACCTAAAGATTGGTTTGGCCCAAGGAGCTATCCTCGAATATCCTATAAACAAGAGATGGAATTTGAACTGTTTATATGTCCCTGAGAACCTAGCATACCTCCACGACAACTATGAACGACCAAGGTAGCTCATCAGACTATAACACTGTGAAAAGTGTCACCCGTCTGTCCATTACCTTTCCATCCAGTACCTACTGTCGAGACTTTACTCCGATTCCATATCGTAGAGTTAGGCATCATCGATTATGGTAGCGCGACATGTGCCCCAACCTAGTGGAAATGGTCAGGGGTCTCATGAATAGGACCCTTGTGCGGTAAACCCATCCCTGAGCGAGGGACTTGAGTTGACCTAGTAGCTAATGGGCACATGGGGGATCGCTTCCCCAAAACTTTGGCGATTTTATGGCCCTGAGGGAGAGTTCATTAGCTAACCCTCATGGATGATGTTCAAATTCAAATCTAGTCATACTATCTTGCAACTTATGAGATCGCACCTCAATGTAGGCAAGGCAAGCCACCTAAGTTTTAGAAATGAAAGATTGAAAAACTAGCATAGACCTCAGAGGTATGCTTCACTTTAAAGACCCACTCGAAACGTCAAGGTAACCAGTTGCACAAATAACATTAGAACCTAAGGCCGAACTTTCTAAACCCCAGAGTAAAACTCGTGGATACTTACTAGGTTAAGGATATGAGGATAGGTTACAAGTAGGATTCTTGAATACCCTTTCCCCTTTCATTTTTGGGGGTTCGCAGGCTGCCAGAGGGGCATTCCAGAGCGTCAAGTATACATTTACATTTTGGAGTCTTTTGTATTTTGTTTCATAATAGTATTCCCCATTCCTAATATTTTGAACTAACATTGTTTTTGTAATTGGATTTATTTTTGTATTTAATTTTTTTTTTCTAGACCTTTTTTTTCCATGATTTAAATATTATCAGATTTTTATCTTCATTTATTTTTATTTGATTTAACCTTCGTCTTTTTAGTCACATTCCAAGATTCGAAGACTCGAAAATCGAGTCATGACAGACTCTATGGCCTTGTGGAAGGGTTCCCAGTTAACCTTCAATAAATAATGCTCAAACCAGCTAGATATCATACTATTCGAACGAATTTTGTGAGGTAGCGTTCCAATCTAGGACATCGGTCATTCATTGTTGAAAACCACAAACCTAGATTGAGTTTCTAGATTGGGTTTCTGATGGTCGAAAACCACCACCTCCACACCTAAAGTGGATTTGTGATAGTCATGAAAACTACCACCTCTCGACCCCAAAGTGGGTTTGTGATGGTCATAAGAACCACTCTAACTTTGAGGCTTTTCCAAAAGCTCAAATAATAGTAAAATTAGGTTCAAACTTCTCAAAGCCTAGAGAAAAAAAAAAAAATCGTGATACCTATTAGGTTAATGATGCGATGAGAGTCTACAAGTATATTGCTTACGAAATATTTTTATACTCACCTATTTTCTAAATTTTTTCAAGTGCTCGTAGGTGTTGATCGAAGTGGAGAAGCGTTTGAGAGGTGGAAAGTCACAAAAGGATTGACCTCGGCATCAATTGTATTTTGGGCCTTTGTAATTTGTTTGCAAATGTATAGCACAATCTCATAATTAATTTCGTTGTTTTTAATTGTGGTGCTATTTTTTTTAATGTGATTTAAGCTTCAATGTGTTTTTGTATTTTATTTTACTTTTTACTTTTATTTGCCCCCAAGCTTTGAAATTTTGAAAATCGAGTAGTGACAATTTAATTTCTAAGTGAGTTTGTAACTTATTTGTGTGTATATATAAGCCTTTATTTTACTATAATTTTTCTGAAAAATCCTATCAAATATTCTAATCATTTTTGCAATGGTATATAATGGTTTATAGACTCAAATGTATAGAGGAATATGCATTGTAACACCGAAATGGTGAATTTCATGACAACTACAGGTATATGTTGATGATTTCGAGTTACACAGAACCCATCTTAAAACTATATAAGAGAATATACAATAATTCATCTTAACAACTACCATTTAACATTTAGATAAATGTTAATATCAAACTCCACCATTTAACCTTTAGATGAATCATAAAATATAAAAGTAAAGCAAAATCGAAAGAGATCGTTAAAAACCAACCAAAAAAGCACAATCCATTCCCACTACTTTTCTTTTGGGTCCTCCTTCCACACATGAATCATGATCATCACTACCACACACACTCATCATCACACACACTAATTTATAATATATGTTTATTACTATCACTATCGAGTTTTGCTTATGTCTAACCCTATCGTAATCGTAACATCATCATAAATCGTAAATAGCTATACTTTTGTAGGATTATATCTAATAGATAAGTAGGCAACACTTCTAACCGCTAGAAACATCTACCAGTTAGGAAGGTTTGGAGGTCGGGTTTTCAAGGTCTTGAGCCTCATGTTCTTGAGAATATCTATTGGCCCAAAAGAGATAGTTGAAGAAATTGACAAGGCTGAGACCCGCCAGCAACCAATAGAACAGATCCAATCTGTCGTTGTTTAGGTCATTATGGCTAAGCCACCCACCACCCGAAGCCCCACCAGTGATCTTATTAACAAGCGACACCAATAAAGAGCTCAAGTAGAAGCCAAACGAGTAGGAGCAATAAGTCATGGCTGTTAAAAACGACTGCATCCCCTCCACGGATTGCTTGTAGAAAAACTCGACCAGACCGACCGCAGTGAAGAGTTCCGAGATGCCGAAAATGATGAATTGTGGTGCGATCCAAAGGATCGAGAGGGATGAGCCAACGACAGAGGAGTTTCGACGCTTTTTCTCAACTAATGCTGCGGAGACCATGGAGAATGTGGCAACGAAGAGGCCTGTGCCGACTCGTTGGAGAGGGGAAATGCCGGAGTTGGTATGGGTGATGCGGCGGGCAAGGGGGACAAAGGCAGTTTCGTAGAGCGGGACGAGGAAGATAAGGATGATGTAAGGGATGGATTGGAGGGAAGCAGGGGGGATTTGGAAGGAGTTGGTGAGGCATGTGTTCATGGCAGCTCCTTGTTGAACTGAGAATGTTTGGAGCTGTGCTAAGATAGTGTTGAAGATTATGGTGCATGCAAATATAGGAATAAGTGATAGAATTATTTTGACTTGTTCCACTTGTGTCACTGTGCAGAGCTTCCATTGACTCTCTTCACTTCCAACTCTCCCTTCTTCACTTTTTATACAAGCTTTGTCAAGGAATCTGTAAATATACATCAGGTTCACAATTTCAGTTAACCTTAATCTATAACCCCTTTGACAAGAAAAACTTGTTAGAATTGAACAACAACGCACACACTCGATAAACAAAAAGAACATGAGAAAGCAAGGAACAATCTTGACTAAAGATTTTATTGATCACTGATGTACATTTAGAACTAAAGATTTTATTGAAAATTTTATTGATGAAAAATATTGACTAAAAATTTTATTGATGACTTCGAATATAGGAAGAGTACACAAGTAAGAAAGTATATGTTAGACGCCTCACTAATGGAATATATATATATGGTTTTAATTTACAATATGATCTATTATATCTATAATGTATAATCTACCCATCTACCTAATAAGAAAGTATATGTATATAATTTTTATGTAAATAGTCATCAGCTACACGTCTAAAAGAACAAAAACAGACAAAAATAGCAAGAAAAACATAATTAGATTTTGACAAACACACCTGAACTTGTCGGTATGGAGAAGTTTAACGACGCCGTTTTGACTTCGATGCAGCATCTCCGAATTGGAAGGATAGATTTGCTTCCTCTTCACAAATGCAGCTACAAAAACCTATCGGCAGAAAGAGAAATGAGAATGTTTGTATAATCCACTACAACTAAATAACGTGTGAAATTTTCCTATTTATAATCAAATAAATTATAATGATATAGAAAACTCAATATATAGAAAATACTATACTAAGAAGACAAATATATCAATATTTTCTTTATAATAAAATATTAAATATGATATATAGGATAAATTATTAAAAAAAAAAAATAAAAACTTTGATATAAAGCGAAAAAAAAGGCCAATGTTTGAGCTTGGATAATTACTTGAGCGATGGGGGTGAAGATGGTGCCACGAGGAGGGCTGTTTCTAAAGAAGGAGGTGCCAGCGAGCAATGAGATCAAGCCAAGAAGCATGGCAGCAGTGGATACGGTGAAGCCAACGTCCATGCCATAGTGGGTTTGGACCCAAACAAGGAGTGTCAAAGCAAGGAGCTCGCCAGTGCAGAAGGCGAAGTAAGCACAATTGAAGAAAGTGGACAGCTTTTGGAATTGGGTTGGGTGTTGTCTTCGAAATTGGTCAGCCCCATGTGATATTATGTTGGGTTTTAAACACCCACTTCCCAATGCCACCAAATACAGCGCTGTGAACAGCATTAATGCCTCGTACCCTTTCGCCTCCATGCACTGTTGCCCTGTTCCCATGTCGCATGCTAGTGGCCTCAGCCTTGGATAATGAGCTTGCACGGTTAGAAGACTAAATCCCTGCAATTGTTTCAATCACTCCAATATATATATTAATCCACCATTGAGCTCTTCCTAGATTCACTTCTTGGTCACCCACTTCAAAATTTTTGTAATTTTTGTTATTAAGGATGTTATCTTACCATCCATCGCTAGTAAATATTGTTCTCTTTGAACTTTTTCTTTCAAGCTTTCCGTCAAAATGTTTAAAATGCATATAGTAGAGAAAGGTTTCCACACCCGTATAAAGGGTATTTCGTTCTCTCCTTCCCAATAAACGTGTGATTCTCTATTGATATATATATTTTTTCAGAAGACCAAAATTAAAATTACGAGAGTTTGGTTAGGAGCTAGGGATTCTCCAAGATGGTATGATATTGAACCGTTTAAGCATAAACTTTCATGATTTTGATTTTTGTTTTTTGAAAAGGCTTCGTACGAGTGAAAATGTATTTCTTATTTATAGATTCATAATCAACTGCTAAATTAGCGGCTAATTATAGGATTTATCTCCCAATGATCTTCGACATTTATGGTCAAAATGACAATAGGATCGTTGTTTGCTCTATTGAAAACAATGATTTAGACGGGAATTTACCGATAGCTCGAGGAAGCCAAAGATGAGCATAGTTCGGAAGCTGCCAAGATAAGAATCGGACAGGAAGCCACCAAGGAGAGACAGAAAAAAAACAGTTCCAACAAAGTTGGTAACAACGTTAGCAGATTTAGAGAGAGGAAAATGCATCTGAGTGAAAACGTAAGTAATGAGATTATTCCCAACTGCTGCTATAGCCATCATCTCAAATGCTTGAAGCCCTGAACCACAACAAACCATATAAACACACAAAACACAAATTAAAAACATAAAAACCGAAACCAAACTCTGTTTCAAACACCAAAAAACAGACCAAGAACAAAGGCAGCGGCAGTCATTCCACCATGTTTGTTAGAGGTGCATGGTCGGCCTCTCCAATCAACAGATGTGTCCTCAGACATGGAAGTTAATTCTTTGCTCTTTGTTTTTGTCTTCTCTAAAGCATCCCCCATTGGATAAATGACCTATTGAAATCTTACCCAATAGGGAGAGAAAAAAGTGTTTAATTTTGCAGCACTATCGAGTGATTTCTCACAAGGCAATACAAATGCTTTGGGATTGGTTTGTATTTATAGCCTTAACGAGCTCGACTCGTGGCAGTTATTGTAGTGGAAACTCGAGGAACATAATAAAGCTAAGTGGAACAAAGTAGAAGTTGATGGCTTGTTACATTATTACATTATTCACCTTAAAATGGTATCTAATAAATCTATACAATTTGACTCTATACACGGTAATTGTTAGTGGTTAAGGATTATTTGATAAGTTGGTTACACGTGTTAATTGGTATACATAACATAAAACTAATTATTTATTTTATTTTTTAATGTTTGAAATGGCACGTGGAGATATAGTGAGCATATATGCCTCCTTCGCCTCTAGCTTCTAACCAACCCTAATACGAGAGGAATGGGTTAGGCCAAACTTGAATAATCTTAGTTATTGAAGGGGGTTTGAGATCGAATCTTACATACTTTTCACACAGACATATGCAAACTTTCAAATTAGATGGTAGACAACTCTTGAGCCATTAGCTAAAGCCATGCACATCTAAGTGGAGAGAGCTCAATCTATGAAGATTTGAGCTTGATAGCAACTCTTGAAAAATAGCACTTGATATCCTATTTGGTGGGCGTGGGCATAGCCCACTTAGCCATCAAGTGGGGAGCACTGACTTTATTGTGTTAAAGAACTAGAAGAATAAAAAAAGCATTGGGTTTTATTTTTTCCAATCTCTAAATCCATCTTGCCTTTGAAAACTTTGATCAACCCATGTCTAATATAATATTTCCCACTTAATTTGCTTATCTCAAGCAAATGAAATGATCTTGGTTAATGGGATTTGATAGGAAATGAAGATTTTGTTGGTGAGTTGATGATTTGAAGGTTAGTAGAGGGACAAGCTGCTGGTTTCACACCGACACATCTAGTGATTGGCTAAGGCTATATGCATGTCGTGATCAAATCTTCTGGTTGGTTCTTTTATTAAGTCAATGATTCGAGCTTGAAAAAAGAGCCCCAACATTGATGGGTTCAAGTTTTTTATCTATTTTCTTTTCGTTTCTAATTGGAGTGGTTATGTTGTGTTGCTGGTATTAGATAGCCTAGGTGACTGTAAGCAATTGAGTACCTAGGGTAGGACCTTCTTGAGATCAGTTGCGTCAGATTGAATGCCTTTTGGTTCAAAATGAACTCGCACAGTAGTTGGCTAGGCCTCGGCCTAGCTTACAATGTTTCACTATTGCATTTAGCTCCACTAAGATTGCTTGAGCCTACTTTGGTCGCTTCTCCACTCCGTCTAACGGACCAAGTTGGACTTCCAACTTTAGGAAGCATTAGTGATGGATAGTGAAAGAGGGAACAATTGAATAATTGATGAGAAGATTGTATTATGAAGAGCAAGAATACTCTCTATATATACATAGAATACAACAAGATATTTAGAAAATCTACCTAAAATCGGTACAAAATTTGGTAACAAACTAGTAAACAAATAAAAAACTAAATCAAATCAAAACTGGATCGAAATCAAAATTAAATCAAATCAAAACTAAATATAACTCCTAACGATTTAATGAGATACAATAATCTAAACAAATACATGATTTTTAACACTCTTCCTTGTTTAGATGGTGTGAACTCCAAGCATTTTCTTGAACACCAATCTTACTCCAATTATCTTTCTGTTTAGAGGTCGATCAACCAACTCCCTTGTTTTGTTTTTCTCGATCATCGAAGGCTCCTCCTCTGACAGGTGCATCATCAACCAAAGCATCTTGTTGTTTACCTTCATACTCTTTTAGTCGTTCATCTTCAGACTCTTCTAACATACTACCAAAGATTAAATTGTTTGGTGCATTAGAAATTTGATTCACCTTCATTAGTTCTTCCCAATTCCATTACTCATTTCCAGCAAAATGAACATCTTGGCTCACAATAACATGACTAGTGTGTGGTTGAAGTAAGCTTTTGATATAGTGTTATACCCAACAAAGATGCCAACTTCTGACTTTTTGTCAAGCTTATCACTCTTGACCTGTGGAATGTAAGTGAAGCAAAGACACCCAAATACACTAAGAAACTTTAAAGAAGGTTTGTAACCATACCAAACATCAAATGATGTTAGGTCCTTCACAATTTTTGTTGAAATTTGATTTTGCAAGCACACAACAGTGTTTGCTGCTTCTCCCCAAAAACGTTTTGGAAGATTCTTCTCATGAAGTATGCACGTCATCTCCATTATGAATCTATTCCTCCTTTCACTGACACCATTCTGTTGAGGAGTGTATGGTGCTGTCAGTTGATGTTCAATTCCAACCTCTTCACAAAACCTGTTAAAAGTTTCTGAAGTGTACTCCTTGCCATTATCTGATCTTACCATCTGAATTAAGCATGCACTTTCATTTTCAACTCTAGCTTTGAATTTCCAAAAAACACCCGCAACTTCTGACTTTCTTTAGCAAGAAGATCTAACACATTCTTGTTAAATCATTAACAAAACAATGTAATAAAGATTACCATTTAATGATGGTGTTCGCTGAGGACCACAAAGATCAGTATGAATCAGTTGTAGCTTTTTCGAGGCTCTCCATGCCTGTTTAGGAAAGGGTTGCCTATGTTGCTTCCCAAAATTACAAGCACGGCAAGGAGGTATGTCATCATCAATGTCAGCGAGTCCTACAAGCTTTTTTGACTGCATCTGAAGCAAACATCGATATTGAAAGTGCCCAAGTCTTTTGTGTCAAATCTCAGTGGCACTAGCTCTGGATATAAAGGCCATATGCTCTTTCTCCATCGGATTTAGAGCAAAGCTTTTTTCTTTCATTTTGACATTGAACAAGTCTTTGCCACTAACATCTTTGATCAATTCTGGTTCAAGCGCTAGAAAGAGGAAAGAAAAGATTGTACACCATCAAGAATCTAGTTGCAGGGGGGACTGATTTCTGTAAGATCCGGGTAGATAAGTCAAGTTGCTCGAGGAGAAGAGGAGAGGGGCGATGAGACCGAGTTTATTCTCAAACAACGCTTTTATAGCCTTTATCAAGTAACTGACCAACACTTAAAGATTTTGATCAATTTTAGGTACAAATAAAACATCTGGAATAAATTTTGTACCTTCTGTTATAGCTACTGTGTCTTTTCCTTTGACTTCCAAGTGTTCACCATTGTCAATCCTCACTCTCTTGACTTCAGTGTCTTTTAATTCCTAAAAAAAAACTCCTTGTCATATGCCATATGATTTGTGCACCCACTGTCAATCAACCATCTCTCGCTTGATTCTTTTTTTGAGAAACAAGTGACCACAAACAATTGATCTTCTTCTTCTTGATCAATTACCTGTGCATCTACTTCTTTCACCTGTCTTTTGACTTTGCAGATCATAGCTTCATGTCCAAGTTGATTGCATTTGGAGCATTTGGCGTCATATCAAAGCTTCATGGTGGATGACCTTTCTTCTCACAATGGCGGCAAGGTGGATAGGATTTTTTGAAACCTCCTCTTTTGTCTTCTGATAATTGGTAAATGAATTTTCATTCGTCGATTGATTTTTGAAATTTTTTTTGTTTTTATACCTGCTGTTGTCTTGATACTTAACAGGTAAGGCACCTTCAATCACCCCTTCTTGCCTCATAAATCTCCTTTGCTCTTGTGCTTGTAAAGCATTCAAGAACTTTGTAAGAGAAATCTTTGACAAGTCTTTGGTGTTCTCCAGAGTAGTAATGGTGACTTCAAACTTCTCTGGAACAGTGACTAGCAACTTTTCAATGATTCTGGAATCATTTAACACAAAACCAAACAATCTCACCTTGTTGGCAATGCTGAGAAGTCTGTCAGAGTACACTCTTTCACCGACTCCGGCTCCTTCATCTTCTACAACTCGAAATCCCTAATCAAATTCAGGACTTTCATTCAACGAATCCTCTCATCTCCTTCATATTCAACCTTGAGATAATCCCAGATTTCCTTTGCTGTTTTGAGGGACATTATTCGCATGAAGATCATTTGAGATACGGCTACAAATAGACAAGCTTTTGCCTTTGATTTTCTTGTCTTCTTTTCCTTTTGTACTTTGATTTGTGCTACAGTAGGATTTTTTGGAAGCGAAGGGACCTCGTAATCCTCTTCTATTGCTTCCCAAGGATTCAAAGCCTCCAAATAAGTCTCCATACGAACTGCCCACATTCGATAATTGTCTCCATCGAAGACTGGTGGTGCAACAACTGAAAAATTGGATTCTCCTCCCATTTTGATCTCACAGATCCCTTAAGAAGATAGCTATAATACCAATTGTTAGTGAAAGAGGGAGTGATTGAATGGTTGATGACGGGTGGTGCAACAACTGAAAAATTGGATTCTCCTTCCATTTTGATCTCACATATCCCTCAAGAAGATAGCTCTAAATCAATTGTTAGTGAAAGAGAGAGTGATTGAATGGTTGATGAGAAGATTGTATTATGAAGAGCAAGAATGCTCCCTATATATACATATAATACAAAAAGATACTTAGAAGATCTGGTAACAAACCAATAAACAAATAAAAAACTAAATCAATCAAAATTAAATCTAACTCCAACGATTTAATCAGATATAGCAATCTAAACAAATGCGTGATCTTTAACACTATCGATAAGAAAAAAATATTAAAAAGAAAATTTAAAGGTCAAGAGTTTTTGTAAAACTCGAGTCTTGATGAGTATTAATTTTTTGCTTTTTTATTTAAAGTTTGAATTTTTGATATTTTATTGACGGCATTCGAAGCTTTAATTGATGATGTAGAAGAAAAAATGTTTAAAAAAATTTCAAAAACTCAAGAAAAATGAAGAATTTGAAAATTAGGTCAAAGGCAACTCTGAGGGGTATAATGGTCATTTCGGCCCCTTTTTCTAAAGAGGGATCTGTAAATGCCCTGATCAAAATGTTTAAGGGAATAATAAGAAAAAAGAAGTAAAAAGGAAAAGAAAAGAAGTGTTTTAGTGTAGCGTGGCACATGTTAAGGGAATGTGGCCGATTGTAGCGTGGCACATGTCAAGCAATGACGATAGAAATGTAGTTGGTCAGGCACGCACCACTCGTTTCATCGTCAGGGTAACCCGATCCAAATTGTCCACTTGACTTGCACTCGCCAAACCAACTCGAACCAATCCATCCAACTCATGACTCGTTTCTCGCCTGAGTGTGCCACGTGTTAGTATGAGAATAATTAGAGGAATTTTAAACTCTCGAAGGATCGAACGCAGTCCCTGGGAGCCAAATGCGCAAATCAAGGCCTACGACATGTCACAATGTGGAGCACACATATCTCTCCCTTTGCATGCCTATACTCGCAAATGAGTTGTGGCACAATTACACTCTTGTGGTAGCAAGACAGTGATTGAGTGATACTTATTCTAACTCGGAGAACAAATTAGCTGTATGACAATCATAAGTTGTGGACAATTCAAATGTATGAAAGAGTCCAATGCATGCATGTTACCTAGGGTAGTTGTTGACTATTCAAACATATGGAAATCATAAGTTATGATGATGAGTTTTCTAAGACATGGCCCTAATTGATGACTAATGATGATGAATGTATAAAGACCAATGCATGTATGTTTCCTAGGGTAATGTGTGAATGATGTATAGGGTTGTGTCATAAGAATGTTTTAAAATGAAAACTATAAGGACCTCATGTATATTGTGTGTTTATATTATCGGGTTACTTCCCATTTATGATGATGAGTACAAATGTGTACACTATGATGATGATTGCCTAACTGATACTCGGGAATTTGCTTACCTCCAGAAGATCGATTATGAACAACTAGCTCGTCTATGATGAATCTAGGGGGTGCAAACCACCTGGAGAATCACACTCCCACGTGTAGGTTGTGTTGTAGAGAAGTACTACACATGTAATTTTCTCCAGACTAGAAGCCACATCTATGATGATTTTAACGATAGGTCATTAAGCATGAGTTGCATGTGTTTGCATTCCCCAACCCCAATAGTGGGATTACTTACTGAATATTTTTTAAAATACTCTCAAGGCGTGTGCTACTTATATTTCATGTAAAAGCAAGACACCACTGTATGACTCATGACTACTATCACAAGAAAAGACCATGGGATGAATAGGATAGTGGTATTTCACTTGGACTTTATGTTAGTATAGGATGTTTTTACTTTTAATGTTTATTTGTTTTATTTAGTATTTCGTTATGTTATTTGAAAGATGTTTTCAAACATATACGTCAATGACAATGTTTTATGATAAAGTTTTACATGTTTATTTCCGCATAAGAGAGTATGTCATGATAACGGTAGCACTTTAGGTTAGTAAAAATCTAGGGTCGTTACAGTATGTCATATTACACACTGACAAGCTATGTTATACCATGATAAGCGATATTATGATATGATCATGCCATGATGTATAAAAGTGATATAAAATTTAGTTGCTATGATGCATAAACCTCCATAAAAAAATGTCATAGAAGCTAAGCTATGTAATAAGAAAGGCGCCTGAATTATGTAAGCATAAATCACACACTTACTATATTAGAGACATTTGGAGGTTTGTTTTGCATCACATATTATACAATGATTATAAGCTATGTGGACCTCATGCATTTTTGGGTGATACGGGCATTGTGATACTTCCCCCACTATGATGTTACGGATGTGTACAATGTGATATATGATTTATGACATTATGTTTACCATGATGTATTGATGGCCCTTTCCCTCCGTGGTATTCAACAAAGAGCCCGTTAGCAAGTGCTAGTCTGACAAGCCAGACCTAGGGAGTGTGAATTCGCCTGGTGAACCCATGCTCACAGGTGTGGTCATGTGTAAAGAAGTACTATACATCCAATCTTGCTCGAATGTTAAAGCTGCTTAAGGCTATGATATGCTATGATAAAAATAATAGATTCCCATGTTGCATGTGTTTGCATTCCTTGACCCCAATAATAGAGTTATCTAATAAGTATTTCTTAAAATACTCGAGTTATGTGCTACTCTTACCTTTCAAGTAAAGACAAAGCAACCCTATATGGAAGACATTAGCATGGTATTGGAGACCATAGAACCAGTACTAGGGTAGCTGCATTTTTATTTTTCTTATTAGTCTTAGGTTAATATAGGGTATTGTTTTATTTCCTAGTTTCCTTTAATTGGTTTATTTTTTGTTTCTTAAATGTGGTTGATTTGATTTAAGAATTTTATTTTAAACGTGTAAATCTAGGGCATCATTTATGAACTATTTAAAATAAATGTTTCTACCTAAAAAAAAAAAAAAAAAAAACTGTCATATATATGGTAGCAACTCTATTTCAGTAAGAAAATAGGATCGTTACATAGTCCGACTATCTCTTCCAAATACATACGCTCCCACTTTTCTAAGGAGTAAATCAGCTTCCGTAGAAGGAAGTATGTGTAATGAGTCTATCAATAATTACCCAAACTACTACCTAGCCTTTAACCATTTTATTGATCCCTACCATAAATCTCATAGATAATCTTCCCATTTCCATTTAGCACACTCAAATGTTGTACTAAACCTTGTTCTCTGAGTGTCTCACCTTGTTATAAACTAAACACTTAACGATATACTTTGCTACATCTCTTTTAATATTACGCTATTAATATTTTAATCCCGATACATCTTTGTTCAGAAAACTGTGAGCTTCACCTAATATTTTTAGATAATGTTTTTAGACACACAAGCACTCTCCACGTTTTTTATAAGCAAAGCAAAAAACACAACTTGTTTTCATTTTCAACTTTGTCCTTTGAGAACTCGAGGAACAATAATTATATTTCATACACATTAACTAAGATATGAAGAATACAATAGTCACTATCTCATCATAAAATCTGCTTAAGATTATGCTTGAAGTTTTATAAAATAAGCATGATTTTTAATATATATTAAACATCATACACATATTGTTATCTTAACATCATACAAAGGATATCTCAAACTTATATAAAATCTTTTCAAATCAACTATCCTATGTAGAGATGGTGAATAATAGATATCTAGCTAGCTAGGGTTTAGGAGGGCCTCAACTGTTCAACAAGGTTATCAATATAAAGTTGTCAATATTCTCATGATTGGTGTATCTTATATAACAATTGTGTGATAGCTTTGGTGTTATTTGAAAACCTACAATGATTTTATATCTTAATAAATTCTCATTTATTTATGGAATGAAAGATTTCCTCCATGTAAAACTAATTATGAAAAACATTACCTAAGTGGTCAGTGGAACCAATGAAAGTTCGTAAGTTTTTGATCTCTACATTCTAAACTTTACTGCTTCAATGCTTAAGTTAGATAATTGGACAACAAATTAAAAAGAAAATTAAGAATATGTGAAGATCTTATTAGTAGATGAATTTTTTTTGTTTTTTAAACATGGTAGAAAATGTTGAAATTCTCATTATGACCCTCACCTCCCATGGTAGTTGCAACCACTAAAAAGGAGGAAAGAGGTGAGTATAAAAATTCTTGGTAAACAACCTACTTGTAGGCTCTTATCACACTTAGGACCTAGCAGGTGATCACGGGCTTCATTCTAGGCTCTAAGTATATTGCTTTTGCTGTGTATAGTCTTGGGTAGCTAGTTTAGCCTATGCAACGGTTATCGGTATCCCATGATGAGGTGCTACCTCCATAGACTCTGTATCAAGTGGGGACAACATAGTGAGTGATAGTCTACTTGTCATCCATAGGAAGTTAGTTGGCCAATCTAGCCCGCAAGCCATGAAGTCTCCCAAGGTTTGGGTGCGCTGCCCCAATACATGCCAACTCCATTGGCTACCTGCATGATCAACACCCTACCATAGGACGGATCCACTGTGCAGGATAGTCCACTAACTACTCGCATGATCAATGCCCTATCACAGGACGGATACATCATGTAGGATAATCCATCAAATCATTGAGTCACACATCCCTAACCAGACTCACACCTAGTTCAATAGTATCTACTAGAGTGGAAAGGGAAGTGGGGGTCCTTAGACGCTATACAGGCTGCTATCGGCCTAAGAGGCTACCTTGGTCATTTCTGGATGTAGTGGAGGTCTGCTAGGTTCTTAAGGGCGTCTAGGTAGTTTAAATCCCATCTCTGGGTGCACACAGGTCTAAAACTCTAATAGCTCACGATCTTGGGGTGCAAGGTCTACTGGAAACGTACTGACCGGAGTCAACATGTAAACCGCACTAGTTTTAGTGCCCTAATCTCAATTAAGTTCTCCATGCATGCTTTGCTAGGGAGATATTCTTATTGATCACCTAAGCACATAATACATAATTTAAACTTCACCTTAGTAATATCTAGAGTTTGAGGAGGTCTATTGGATTCCTAGAGTAGCTAGATGGCTAAAGTGTATTTCCTACCCAGGCTGCTCTATTCTGACTCCTCGAGTTTTTCTTAGTATGGGAGCACTAGGGTCTAGACTTTTGACTTTCACTCACGATCCTAAGGTGCTCAGTCTACTAGAGGCGTCATAACCTAGGTCGTCGTCTAGCCAATCTAACTCTAACTCCCTAGTTATGTGGAGATAAACACGCTCTACAAGAAGAACACAATCAAATAACTGGAGCTAACACATATGTATCATGCACATATACAAACAAAACAAGCTCAGCAAGGAGATAATATCTATCAATCATCTAGAGCACATATCACAATAGTCTATCTTCCTTTCTAGTACAACAGAAAGCATATAAAACCATCATTTATCACAAATCTCATCATAGTGACATTTTTTTTTAATATCATACATACCATTCTTGTCCTTATTGCCCGACTCATATTCTTGTCATGGATATTCTCTTTCTAGGCTCACATAATACCTAAAACAACATGGTTCTCGAAAATCTCATCCTAGGGGCATAATGATATTTTTACCATAACATACATATAGTACATAATCATCTAAAAACGTCATTCCAAAGTCCTTAACATGCATATTCAAACCACCTAAGTTAAGGAATACTCGCATGCTAGCACGTCCTAACAATTCCTATAAGTATCACTTCCTAGAATCCGTATGATTACTTACTTTGATGACGTGTGCCTTCCCAAACTAGTTTTTTCACGTGTTATGAGCTACAAAATTTATAAAATCTCTCTTTAAGTGTTGTCATTTGAGCATTGGACTCCTTCGTCGAAATTTCCAAACCAGTTTTTGATTCTTTTCTATGTTCTTTGAATCTTCTTAACTTTCTCTACACAACTCAAATTAAATTAGTTTCTTCATAAAAATTGTAGACTTCTAGTCTCATAACTTTTAGTCAATTACAACAAGAAAGGACCGAATCCAAATATTACAAAAAAATTCAACTTCTTGACAACATTAGAATTCAACTTTTTGTCGGAATCAACTCCAATTTTGATATGTGGAAATCACTACAAGGGGAGTAAGATTCAGATTTCCTTGTTGATCGAATATCTCAAGGCAAGAACATTGTTTGAGATTCGAATCACTCCACAAGCAAGATCGATCATGTCTAGCTTGAATGATTTTTGTTGACCAAATATCTCAAGGCAAGAACACTTGTTTGAGATTCATATCACTCCACAAGCAAGATTGATCATGTCGAGCTTGAATAATTCTATATGCAACCTAAACTATATATAATTGCAAAGAAACTTAGTTATTGGCTAAAAAAAGCACAAATGCTCTGTTTACTGTATTTTCCTACCTACAAATACAATATACATGTCTTTATGTAGTCTCAAAATGAAACTATCAAAGACATTCTAAGAGTGGTAATATGGTCATAATTGACCATTACCGAAATGTAACCTAAAGTAAATAAAAAATCTTAAAATATATTAATGAAATACAAAAACTCTACATTATTCTAAATTGTAATCCAACCAAAATTTATAACCATGAAACTTCATTCTCCTTCAATGTGGCATGAATTAAAATATCTTTTGATAATTTTAACTGCATTTTCTTCCCATCTTCATTTAAATATATTGTAGGATTGTTGTTTCTTGGTTCATATTAAATTTCTTCCCTAAAACTTTGTGAAAATTCCTTCAATATCAACCTATTAAAAATTCAAAATTTAATTCCAACCAAAATTCTTGGATTTGAAGAAAAACCAGAATCAAGAATCCAAAAAGCGTATATTCGGTTCTTCCTAGATTCTGGACGGAATTGAATGATTCAAAAGTTCATAGTAGTTCTCAAGAGACCACTCAATTCTTGTGAAGAAACTACCGAAAATTCGAACGTTAAACGGCTATTTGGAGCAGATTTTTACTCTCTCCAGCTCTCTCTCAAGAATTCTAAACCCTCATCTTTCTTTCACTTTTCATTTTTTTTTTTTTTAGTTTTTAGCAAACTAATTAGGGCTAATCCAGACTCCTAATTATAAAGGGAGGGTAAAAGTGAAGAATTTACCATAGGTTGACTTTGATGAATTTTTCTTTAATTACTGAAATTTTTCTAAACATTTTGCTGTTCTACCTCATCTTTATATTGGATTTATAAAACCCTCACTAAAATCTTGGAAAGGAAAAATTAAGTTATTAATTTCTGTTGGGTGTCTGACCAAATTTTCCCCTCCTTAAAAACCTTCCTCCTAGAAAGTTGCTTCTGCCTGATTCCCAAAGATTGGATATCCTCTTGCACAAGTTGCTAGGTTGTCTGGATTGATAAACTCTTCCCAACTGTGACTATAGACATCCCCTCAACGCATCCCCTCATTCCCTCATTGTACATGCTCCTATGGATGATGATACGATGATACGGATGGTGTTAATATAACACATGCTGAAGCAATTTGGATCTTAGGCACTCTAAGTACATCAATTATAGTGAATTAGCTAGCATGTTCAAAAGCATTAAAACTCAATGAATTTAAATACTAACCTTTTGTCGCTCAAGTTTCTTTTTCCTCACGAACCGGTTTCGAACCACCACTAGTGTCTTCTCCACTATTCTCCGGCCTTAGAACGAGATTGTAGAATCCGGTGAGTGACTAAAGTTGGGAGGGATTTAGTATATATGTAAGAGAGTTTGTAAAAAAAAAATTTCGAAGGTTTTTCCCTTGGAAGCCCTTCCATGTACCATGATCCCTCTATTTATAGAGTCATGTTTGCATGTTCATGCAAATTTAAGATCACTAAATTTTGACACTTAAAATTCCACTCAAATGTTTGGGATTATGTGGCAAGTATGCAAGTTTGAGTTCATCAAATTTTGACCCATCAAAATTTCACTAACTCAAACCTGGATTTTCCATTAAATGAAGTCAACATTTTGACTTTCTTTATTTTGATTCAACCATTCATTTGAATTATTAATGTTAAATTAAAGTAATATTTAATTCAATCCCAATTACTTCCGACACATATTTGATTAAGATATTTAAATCTTATTTAAATATCTCAGATTCTCTCTTTTTGTTTAATTCGTAAATAAAACAAAAATGCGGTTAAATATATCGTATATATGTAGCGCATTCTCCCTAATTTGAATTCGAACACTTTGAAGTCACTCGTCACACTATTCTATGGTTTAGTCCGATATGAGCTAGTAGAGAGACCTAATGGACTTATAGATCATGGGCTCCAACGATCCAAGATTAATCGGTTAAACTCATTAACCTTGTTAACCAACATTCGTTAACTAGTAGGACACTCTACTATAACCTAGTAGTTGCACTCCCCTCACTATAGATATATTTCTGTCCATTTGATATAATCATGATTAGTAAGTCGATCCTTCACAGGTTGTTCGTAACTAGAGCTAGGTCAATTTACCGTTTTACCCCTAAAGTTACTTCTTGTTCCTTATGTCTTACTGATCCTTTAATGAACCATTGGTTTGTGGTCTAACCATTAAACCGAATCCCTCTCAGGCCAATGAGAGAGTGGGGCCCCTTGTTTAAGACCTGAAGTCAGTGCTTAAGGGAACTACCTCTCTTCTATCCTCAAAAGTGGGTAGGAGCGAATTTCATCTTGCACCCCACATCTCTAGCTATTCACCCAGTCTTACCCCTTAAATGGGAGGCCTATTGAGTCGGCGAACTTGAGTCACTCTCACCCATGCAAATCTAAGGATAATTCCGAATAAACAAGAGTTCATGGTTAGCTTAGGATTAAAATTTAGCTACTTAGGTCATCGAATGAAAAGAAAATGAGTCTCAGTCTTAGCAGTAAGCGATATTATCAAGTGAGAGTGATTTTCTTCATGGTTTGATCTTATGCAATACTCATTGCATAGGACGCCCCCACTCACATGTCTCCACATGTACAATTTAGTAATCACATTGTTTATGTCATATACAAAAGTGGGCCGCATTCATAGTGTCCCCAAAATAAGGTACTTAGCCTTATCCTCGTACTATAAATCATTTTAATTATATACTTGAACTTGATCTACTCTTATTTCTCTACATATAGTTCAAGTAATCATACTATAGTTAGAGTGTTCTTAGTTTATTGGATTTAGATTAATAATTATAAAGTTCACTTTATTCAATAACAATCTTTACGGAATAAACTACAATAATAATTTTATTAAAAATAGAATATGTTTTTGTTTACAAATTATAAATTTTAGGACTTAAAACCCAACAGATACATACTAAAGCTTAGGATACTCTTAAGAAAAATTTCTCGAATTCCTTATCCAACATCATGTTTCAAACTCTTGGTGTGCTCCTAGAGTTACCTTTCCTCGTGTTTGTCACATCTCACCCTACTATGAGTTTAAAAGTCACTACCAGGGCGTTGCTATTCATCAAAGCATGATTTCAATCACATAGATTCTATAGGCTCCCAATCAAGTGAGCATCCTAACATCATGCAATGCAAAGTCTCTGCATAATTTGAGAAAATCTAGGCTATCTCAAGCCTCGATCTTGTCCTTGGGTCCTGTGATGAAGTGGTCCATCTTCTCTATCTCTGCTCTGTCCAACTCCAATGCGTCTTTTGGACACTAGGTCTTACTCTTTGACCATCTTCACATCCTATTTCAGTTCAAGGAAGACTACCTAATTCTTGAACTTAGTTAATAAAGTTTAGATTTTTTCTAAATAAAAAAGTGACAAATTACTAAAAATATCTCTAAAGTTTGAGTTAATTACATAAATGTCTTCAGCTAAGTCGAGAATTTTTCACATCTTGAGCTTTCTACGCCAAATCTTCGATATCTTCACATCTAGGTATTAGATTGTCCTCAAATTTGGACATGCTCTTGAAGAACGAGAATTCAGCAAATTCGATGGCTGAAAATCAAAACAGAAGTCGGCAAGCCATTGATCAAAGAAGATACTTCCAACAAAAATTCTAGAAAAATTTTATTTCAAATTCATAATGATTCTAGACGTTTTAAAATTGGTTTAAGCTCCACTTAATGGATTATGAAAGGGTGGGCTACCATTTGGAGCAAGAACCAAGCAACGACAAGCCTCCAATCAAGAGTTTAGTTGTTTCGTTTCTGGGTATCTCCCTCTCAAATTTCTTCTAAATTCGGTGTAGTCCCTCATTTCCGTGGGAACTTTTTCCTACATGTTCTATCACAACTTTGATGAAAAGTCAAATAGTGAAAGTGTATCGAATGTATTTGTCTAATTCATTCACTATTAAAAAGCTTAAGGAAAAGCTTGGAATTTCAATCCAAAGTTACACACGAATTCATCGTATAGAAGACTTCCAAAGCCCACAACCTCAAGAGGATGCACGGCCCAATGGAAGGAAATTGCTTTTTGGGTGAGATTTGGGGGTAAATTTGAATTTCTTACCTACCTTCCTCTCGTAAAAATTTAAGCATTTCGTTAGCTTTAGGGGATTAAGTTGAAAATTTTTGTAAACGCAGATCCTATTAAGATCTATATCGAGCTGCTAAAGGAAGCCAAGAATCACAAGTTTAGTTGATTATTGGGTCGAGGCCTTAACACTATAATTAGCAATGATCATGCAAATTCGTCCTTCCAAAACAATTTCTTAAGCTTAAATTGAACAGGTCCCAATTGTTCTTACTAGTAAGAAGTAGCAGTGGATTTGCTCGGGCCAAAAAAACAGGTTTTCCGTCACCTTTGAAGGCCTATAACTCGTGCTATACAGTAGAAAATATAAGAAATTTGTCACATCATCTTCCTTAATGTACCATCTCCAGGTTCCATGGAGAAGGAAAGTGTCTTCTTCCTTTCTGAGGAAGAACAGGATGATGTGAGCAGTTGAATTAAACAAACCACATCAGCCTAAAATATGATCCCTCTCAGTTTTTTCTTAAAATTAACTACGATTGCATCTGATTACATTCGCTACTGAGTACTTTTTAAATACTCAAACCACCTTTATTAAATTTTTAAGTAAAATTAAGGCTACCATGAATGGATGAGGACGTTAGTCGAGAAGGTCATGGAAACAAATTCAAGATAGTGAGAATTTTGCATTTAAGTCGTAGTCTTTATGTTTGGATGGATCAATAGTATTGATAAATGATGTTATTTTTATGATGCTATTATTATATTTAAATTTATTAACATTTAAGGCCATGACACATTTGTTTTTATATGATTTTATGTCTACAACATTCAAAATGAATTGTTTTTATATGATTTTCTTATCAGTCTTATTTTAATTGAAAAATTAAGATTTAGGGATCATTTGCTACCGAATCTTACCTCCTGCATGAATTTTATCAACTCAGCTTGAACGGGGTGCACTCTTGTATCAATGTTGTACCTCGATGGTAGGTCCGTAATCTAGACCACATGACCACTCTTAGGTCTACTCAGTTTCATCTTACTCTCTCAAGGTCTACTTGCTTTATTCCCTTAATTTCCAGTATCATTATATCTTCAATGGTAGTTATCACAAAGACTTACTTGAATTCGTGAGTTAGTGCCCAAGTCTATTTCTTCTCACAACACGAGGCATAGACAACAAATTTATGTGTTATAGACCCAAACTTCCTAGATAGCTGTAGAATCTAGGCCTGAGCTTTCTAGAACATAGAGAAAAGACAATGATAACTTATTAAGATAAGAATGGATGAGAGCGTACAAATAGGTAGATTACTGATTATGAATTTAATTTTATTAAGATATTAGAAAATACAAATAGAAAATGATAATAAATAATGATTATGTGGGTTGAAAAGTGAGGTTTTGAAGGAGAGAATGTGATGAGCAAATCTAAGTTGAATTAATTAGGAGTTGGAAAAGTTAAAAGTGAATTGAATTAATCCAATGTCTCCATTATGGGAACCATACGATCCATCCACTTTTAAGTTTTTTTTGTCCACTATATGCATTTACTTTTAATCCATCATCTTTTCATCCAAATAAATATTCCCATTTCAAACCATTTCATTATTCCCATTTCAAAATAGCGATACACGATTTTAATATTAAAATAGGCATAGAGATATGCATACATATATTAAATATATCTTTCACGGTTAACCTGCATGACTTATCAATATCTCATAGGCATACAGAGAGCAAATCAATATAATATATATGGCATCACACAACATATAATATTGATATCATAACATAGCATTGTCATATCATAGTATAACTTATATCAAAACATAAATCGTCACATATCATAACACACATCATACAATCATAAAGTGTGACACGTCTTGGGGTCATACAACACACGTCATTTATACAACATACAAATTATACAATCAAGCCCGTAATGTTAAACAATACAACAACTTACTTGTTGGCTAAGTCAAAGTCACTATGCTCCCTTGATACTGGCTTAAACTACTTCTCAAAATTTAATTCCATTTAAGGGTACCCGAAACAACTCTTGAAGAGTCTAAAATAGTAGGAAGGGGTTCGAAAATATCAAACTTGAGTCATGTCAGCTAAAAGGCCCAGCTGGAGCGGTCGGAACATGGATTCTATGACAGGTTCAAAATCACCGAAGTGGAATGAAATAGAGCAATAGAAGGGATGAACTTACTCTTTCTCCTTTCAAAGTTAACTTAGTAATTGGGGCGTTCATGAAACTCATTGTAACTAAAATAAAATGATTCCCCATATTTTAGAACTCATTACAGCTTCCCAGCGAGTCTGAAATGTTTGTGTATGGTAGAGTTTAACTGGCCTGAGGCCTTTAATGCTGTAAAAGTGAGTCCTTATGTTTAAAGCAACTGAGCAAATAGTACCTTCACTTTCAGGCTCTGGGTATTTTACACAAACTAGCCCTCTTAGTACTAAACTGCCCTTATGAATTATTGGCTTGTTAAATGAAAAATAGTATTGGGAGTGTGTGAATCAATTCAGTAGTTATAAGAAAATTTATAAGAAAATTGTGTATTTTGTTTAAGAGAGTGTTGGTAATGGTTAACTTATTAGTGTTTTATCCCCTATAAACCGTATTCAAATAATTCAAAACGACGAAAGAGAATTCAAAAGCATAGTGTTTAAGGTTATTATGTTTCAATAAACTTTCTTTTCAAGTTGTTCTTTCTCTTCATTTATTTGTTTCGATATATTTTAATTGTTGGGCAAAACCAATATTTGGTATCAAGTTAGGATGTTAAAACAAATGTTGTCACCATACAAAGTCGTTAAAGGAGATATGGTGATGATAAAAAGAGGAAAGGAGGGGAGTGTAACGCTCTAGTATCTGTTACTCACGAAGAATAACTACGCAACATGATCGATAAAGCTGCATGTTAACTTAACGTTGAGGAGTGTACAAACAGGATGACTATTGTCACCATCTACCAAGCATTTCCGGAAGATGTCATTCGCAGAAGAACTCAGGAAAGGCAACGTGAAGACGCTGCAAACAATCCATGTAGGTGTGGAATGGGTCAAGGAAGAAAAAGTACAGACCTTGAAGGGTGAGCTTGAGACTAGCCATATGAAGGATGGTGAGTCAATAGACGACTTTTCCATGAAATTGACGACGATCGTCATCACATCCATTCCTTAGGCGATAAGGTGGAGAAGATCTACGTCGTCAAGAAGTTCCTTCGAGTTTTTCCCCTGAGATTCATGTCGATTGTTATGTTCATCGAGCAGTTCAACGACCTAAAGAACATGTCGGTTGAGGAGATTGTTGGTTGTTTTATGGTCCATGAGGAGAGACTTCGTGACTATGATGATAAAAAGGAGGAGAGACGTCTCTTACTCACAAATGGAGAGCGGCTCGCACGGACGAAAAGGAAAGATGCTGCTCATTCTTCTTTTTCAAGTACGAAGGGACGTGACGGCCACAAAAAGGAGAGTAAAGGTTGTGGGCGTGATCGCAAACGCGGTGGCAGAGGAAGTAGTGACAATACCTCACAAATTCATGACAATGTCAACCCCTAGAAGAACAAGAGTATGGTTAAATGTTATGCTTGTATAAACTACGGGCATTATGCGGTAGAGTGACGCATCAAGGAGCACAATAAAGAAGCAAACTCGCATTCACAGATGATGAAGATCCCACATTGATGTTGGTCAAGAAAATACTCAATTTGTTGATGCTCAATGAAGGGAATGTTATGACGAACCTCTTCGTAGATGGAGAAGACTAAATAGAGACGAAAATGAGGTACCTAGACAACGGAGCAAGCAACCACATGATTGGAGATTGATGAGGACTTCATTAGAAACATAAAGCTTTGCGATGAATCAATTGTATCGATCCAAGACAAAGAATCCATCATGTTCTAGTGTAAGAATGACGATCAATTTCTATTGACCAAGTTACATTACATCCCGAGTTTGAAGAGCAATATTATTAGCCTTGATCAAATGATAGAAGAAGGTAGCAAAATGAAGTTTGTTGGCTCGTTTCTCAACATATTCGATAAAAACGAAGCCATATTGATGAAGGTAAAACGGTCGCGAAACCGTCTTTATAAAATACTAATGAAAGACCAACGGAATGGAAGAAAAAGGAACCAAAGTGCAGAGACAATAAGATGCAAAAGGCTATCAATAAGCCAAGAGTAATCTACAAGTCCGTTTGTTACATCAAACTTGTCTCTCAACGAAAGAAGCCTAAAACAAAAATGTTGAAAAACAGAGGAGTACATTACAAGAACTTCCTTGTTAGATAAAACCTGAGTTTTACCGTTTTTCTTATTCACACGATTTCAGAAATCACCAGAGTTTTAGACTGAAATTTTGTAGGGAGTGGCACAGATTTAGTTGGCCACTCTCCTGCAGTCAGAGTTATTTTTCTCTCTCTTCTTTTTGTTACGCATTTTCCTAATTTCCTCTCACCGAAATATCATTGCAGAGGTATAAGAGCCAAGTTGAAGATCGGTGTATATCATTGCAGAGGAGCCAACCTATCAACAAACAAGTTGAATAGCTCAAGTGGTTAGAGCTTTGATCTAACATCACAAAGGTCTCAAGTTCGAGTAGAAGAAAATGCGAAGTGTAAAAACACACACACATCGTGGGGCCCATCTATATTACGATCTGTGCCCCCAGAGATGCTGGCATCCCTCTCCACCAAGCGCACCGCGCAATCGGCCTGGGAGGGAATCATATCCCGTTGGGTCGGTGTACAGCGAGTGCGGGAATCCAATGCAGTTGCGGAAGGAGCTCTCGGAGTTCCACGGTGTACAACGAGTGCGGGAATCCAACGCAGTTGCGGAAGGAGCTCTCGGAGTTCCACCTAAGCAAGCAGGAATTGCTGGAGCACAAGCTTAGGAACTGGAGGAGGGGAGCGAGTCGAGCGGGATGAGCAACACAAGGACCGGTGATGGATCCTAGACACAGGAGCAACAAACCGGGGCTAGATCTGCATTCTCTGAACTCGACTCGGGGATCCGCGGGACGGTGAAATTCGGCGACGGATCTGTCGTCGAGATCGAAGGACGCGTCACCATCCTATTCGCCATCACGCCTTTTGGAAAGAGCCGCTAAATCAAGTTCTGCTTTAGGTGAAGGAAGTATGACTGCTTTACCAATAGTTGAGACCCAATCGGGAGATGTTTCAGCTTATATTCCTACTAATGTAATTTCCATTACCGATGGACAAATATTCTTATCTGCGGATCTATTCAATGCTGGAATCAGACCTGCTATTAATGTGGGTATTTCCGTCTCCAGAGTAGGATCTGCAGCTCAAATTAAAGCCATGAAACAAATAGCCGGCAAATCAAAATTGGAATTGGCTCAATTTGTCGAATTAGAAGCCTTTGCGCAATTCGCTTCTGATCTCGATAAAGCTACTCAGAATCAATTGGCAAGAGGTCAACGATTACGTGAGTTGCTCAAACAATCCCAATCAGCCCCTCAGCGGACTAGCGATTGTGCGGCACTCACTTTCCAACGACAAGTGAGCTAAGCCAATTCGTACTTGCGTCGCCTACGGCCAAGCGACGTATGATCGAGCCTCTAGCCTCAGTTTTAAAAGAAGGTTTTGGAAAACGAGGGTAGAGAGAGATTTTAGAAAGAGAGATTTTTGAAAGAGACGTTATATAAGCAAGCAAGAGAGAGATAACAACGGCTTAGCATATATAACCTTGGGTAGGGAGAAGTTGACAACTTGTTTCATCTCCATCGAGCGCGGATTACTCAAAATTTGCGATAATCAACGACGGCTGCTCACACAGGCAAGGCGCACGACAAATTGTCTTTACATCCTGGAGTTACAGATAGAGCAACCTGTCAGTCTCTCGGCCAAGACCGAAGAGGTATCTTGGAGGTGGCACGCAAGGTACGGGCATTTAAACTTTCCTGCTCTAGAAAAACTACAGAAGGAGAAGTTAGTGCACGGTTTGCCAGCAATCAAAGGCGTGAACAAGCTGTGCGACGGGGTGCCTCATCGGCAAACAGAGGCGCACACCCTTTTCGTCTCGAACATCCTATCGAGCCGATGAGCCGTTGGAGCTTGTACACGGCGATATCTGCGGGCCCATCAAGCCGGCGGCCCCAGGCGGTAAGAGTCTCTTCCTCCTGTTAGTCGATGACAAAAGCCGCTTCATGTGGCTGACCCTGCTGCAAGCGAAAAGTGAGGCGGCAGAGGCAGTTAAGTGCATTAAAGCGCGAGCGGAGGCCGAATGTGAGAAGAAGATGCAAGTGCTGCGCACAGACCGAGGCAGAGAATTCACCTCGACAAGTTTCGGTAAGTACTGTGACGAAATCGGCATACAACGGCACCTAACGGCGCCCTACTCCCCCCAACAGGCAGAGGCGGTTAAGTGCATTAAAGCGCGAGCGGAGGCCGAATGTGAGAAGAAGATGCGAGTGCTGCGCACAGACCGAGGCGGAGAATTCACCTCGACAAGTTTCGGTAAGTACTGTGACGAAATCGGCATACAACGGCACCTAACGGCGCCCTACTCCCCCCAACAGAACGGAGTGGTGGAGCGCCGGAATCAGACCATCGTCGGGACAGCAAGGTCATTGTTGGTGACGGCCGGGATGCTTGGGAGATTCTGGGGAGAGGCAGTAATGACGTCCGTATATCTCCTCAATCGGTCACCAACCCGAAGCCTTGACGGGAAGACACCATATGAGGCCTGGTACAACAAAAAACCAGCGGTACATCATTTTCGAGTGTTCGGCTGTGTCGCTTACATGAAGGTAACACGTCCCCACTTCGACAAGCTCGATCCTAGGGGGCTAAAGGTCGTTTTTATTGGCTATGAACCCGGGAGCAAGGCGTACAGACTATATGATCCTGTAGGGGGGCGAGCTCACGTGTCTCGCGACGTCGTCTTCGATGAAAGCACCTTCTGGCAGTGGAATGACGTGATCGAGGCAGACCATAATCCAAATCAATTTACGGTGGAGTACCTCGTCACTGAGCCGGAAGAAGGAGGAGCCCAGCATCAGCAGCCGTCACCGCCGCCAGCAGGTGCAACCCCTAAACCAGTGGAATTCGCAACACCACGGACTGTGGATTCGACGCTGGATGCCGATCACGATACTGATCTGGAGGCCAGGTACCGGAGGATGGACGACCTAGTAGGAGGAGGTGAACCACCTGGACTGGCAGTGCGCGAGCTCGAAGAAGTGGTCGAACTACATGCCATCAGTGCAGATGAACCGAACACCTTCGCCGAAGCAGAAAAGAACCCGTGCTGGCTGAAGGCAATGCAGGAGGAGATGACATCCATCACCGAAAATCAGACGTGGAGTCTGGAGGATATGCCGCCGGGACACCAAGCCATAGGGCTCAAATGGGTCTTCAAACTGAAGCGCAACGAAAAAGGAGAAGTTGTGAAACACAAGGCCCATCTGGTGGCTAAGGGCTACGTCCAGAAGCAAGGAGTGGACTTCGAAGAGGTATTTGCGCCAGTGGCAAGGTTAGAATCCGTTCGTTTCTTACTTGCAATTGCAGCACATTACTCTTGGGAGGTTCACCATATGGACGTAAAGTCTGCTTTCCTTAACGGAGAGCTGAAGGAGACTGTTTATGTCCGACAACCACCTGGCTTCCTGGATAACAACAACCCCAATAAAGTATTGCGCCTGCACAAGGCACTCTACGGGCTTCGACAAGCTCCACGAGCCTGGAACGCGAAGCTCGACAGTACCTTACTGTCACTAAAATTCAAACGTTGCGCCTCTGAGCATGGCATGTACACGCACGGCCATGACAAGAAGCGACTAATCGTGGGAGTGTACGTCGACGACCTCATAATCACTGGAGGTGACATGGAAGTCCTCGGAAGGTTCAAGAAGGAGATGTCGAAAAACTTTGAGATGAGCGATCTCGGCGTGCTCAACTACTATCTCGGCATCGAAGTGCAACAGAATTCTACCGGCATCTCCATCTGCCAAAGTGCATACGCAAAGAAGCTGCTGGACACAACTGGACTTGTGGACAGTAATCCTACAAGGACGCCAATGGAGGCCCGACTCCAACTAAGGAAGGCTGGCACTACGACGACAGTCGACTCCACCAATTACCGCAGCATTGTCGGGAGTCTACGCTATCTGGTAAACTCTCGTCCTGATCTTGCTTATTCTGTTGGATATGTGAGCCGGTTTATGGAAGCACCTAGGGAGGAGCATTTAGTGGCTGTCAAGCGCATCCTGCGCAATGTAGCCGGAACCAGAGGCTGGGGTGTAAGATACTGCGCAGGGAGCTGAAAGGAGAAACTCAAGCTAGTTGGCTACAGTGATAGTGACATGGCCGGTGACGTTGATGATCGTAAGAGCACTAGCAGAATGATCTACTTTCTCTCAGGCGGCGCAATCTGCTGGCAATCAACAAAACAGAAGGTAGTTGCTTTGTCTTTCTGTGAAGCAGAATACATCGCCGCTTCGATGGCAGCAACACAAGGGATCTGGCTTGCGCGACTAATGGAAGAACTCATCGGGAGAGAAAGTGATCCACCAATGCTATACGTAGACAACAAAGCTACGATCTCCCTGATCAAAAATCCAGTTTTGCATGAACGAAGCAAGCACATAGAAATCAGATTCCACTACATTCGAGAATGTGCAGATCGAGGGCTCATCAAAATTGATTACATCCGAACAGAGGAACAACTTGGAGACATCTTCACCAAGTCCCTGGCACGGGTGAAATTTGAAGAACTACGCTCAAAGATCGGAGTTCAAATAGTAAGGTAGATATACTACAGGTTTTAGGAGGAGATTGTTAGATAAAACCTGAGTTTTACCGTTTTTCTTATTCACACGATTTCAGAAATCACCAGAGTTTTAGACTGAAATTTTGTAGGGAGTGGCACAGATTTAGTTGGCCACTCTCCAGCCAATTTTAGAATCCTTTTTACTTTAATAGGAGATTTGTTCAAAAAATAAAATAACCTGAACGCAGTCAGAGTTATTTTTCTCTCTCTCTCCTTTTTGTTACGCATTTTCCCAATTTTCTTTCACCGAAATTCTCTGAAAAACAACATTCCTACGTGTAAATTTAATAATGAATTTTCTGCACAAAGGAGTGAAAGAGTGAAAGATATTTCATGTTGCATAAAATTTCTTCCGAAAAAGACAGAATTTCGTGAATCTAGTGTGTTGGCTCAATGCGACGTTTCTGTGGATGGTGATCGATGCCTTTGGCTTTGTGTTGTACAAAAGTGGTGCCGCAATGGTAGGATTATCCTGCCGCTAAGTTAACTTATCGGCCAAAGCTTGTAAGTCTCGATTATAGGCTTGTCCATGTTCGAATTTTGGCTCCTATTTTTATATTTATAGAGGAGCTTGCACTTACACCTTGAAACATCTAAAATGGTGTTGTTGCTTTATCGCTGAAACGTTAAGTCGTGCATTGGTGTAAGGTTAGCTTCCAACTCTGTACTAAACTCGGATTCAATTTAGTCGTGAATAAGAAAATTCTATTTAGTATTTCAATTACTTACTATGGATATTTTGTTGTTGTCAAGCTTTTTGCTTCATTTTGTGTTGTTAAGGACAAGTGCACAGAGTATGAGGTTCATGACTTTAATCTGTTCATCATTGTTAACATCGTTCATTACTCCTTAAAAAGTAAATGGATTCTCCATATCATCATAAGTTTTGAACAATTGAGTTTCAATTAAGTTGGGTAATGATTAGGTTATTTCATAATTCTCCCACTACAACGAGACGTTTCAATCCTTGACATGGAAACGTCTTATCTTTACATGTGATGAAACTATCAACCACTCTTATTTATATGTTAGTAACTTCATTAAAAAAAAAAAAAAAAAAAAAATCATTTAATATTATTTTATTACATGGTTTATGACCTCATAAGGATGGTGGAAATAGCCACATGTAGTCGTGTTGGGTTAACCGAGGTTCCAATTTCTTTAGATTTGTTTTGAGCACGCATTATTTTAGAATAAGGTCCCAATTTCTACAAATAAACATACTTTATATGTTGGACATCCCCAAATATGGTAGTGGAGTTCATTGGAGATTGAACAATATCTAAAGTATTTCTTCTTTTGAATTCTCCTCTATTGAGGTGTTTCAGGAATTGAAAGTCGGGATGTTATTTCATTTTCTATAAATTGTCTAGGAATGACAAGTCTATGTACTCTCTAAACGAGATGGAATATTCATATCCTCATCTAACTTTAACATTCCTCGAACCACATTGGTCTGAGCGTATAAACTCCAAAGGTTATTTAGTTCTATGTTCTTTTCCTCTAAAAGACCATTAGATCATCTTTCTTTTTAAGTTACGACTTATTGAGGGATAAAGCTTCTAATTTTTTACTTTTTTTAGAGGACCACTCTTTACTAGCATTTTAATTCTATCTATATTTGTGTGACCCATGTAAAGATAGGTATCATCTTTTCGCGAAGCATGTTTGTCTTTTCTTTCTAGATTTAGCCATCTAAAATGATTTAGTATTTAGAAGCGTCTTATATGCTAGTGGTCTTTTTGAAATAGCACTTTATTACGGTAACACTTAAAAAAACAAATAAGTCAAAGTCAACGTAGAGTAAATGAGTCATTTTGCCCTTCAGTCCATTGTAGGAGTCATGAGTAGTCTCCACGTAACACTTGCAAAAGAGAAAATAGTGAGAAAGAAAGTTTGAGAGAACTTGAAGAGTAAAAGATCAAAGAGTCGCCGGAAAAACTCACTGAACCACTACGGAAAATCACCCTTGCCCAAGATCTAGATGCAAGGACATTTTCTTGGAAGGATAGAGGGGTCTAAGAGGTCGAAGCGTCACAAACCGCAATGAACCATGAGGTAAAAATCTTGAATGTTCTCCCTCAGATTCGAGCTTTTTTCTTGCGAATCAAAAACTAAAACTTTGATGTGTTCATCTATGGAAGATCCTTCGGTAATTCCATGAAGAAATTTGGCCGAAAATGTGAACCGAAAGCAGTCCCAAGGGTTTCTCCAAGAACTGTAAGGATGAGTAAAGAACCTTCTTCTGACGCTCAAATAGTTCATAAGCATATCATAACACAAATAAATATAACTTCAAAAAAGGAAGCCTATTGTTTTTTTTTTTTTTCCCCTTTCTTTTAAAGAAATTGCTTAGATACATAGATCCTTCCACTAGGACTTAGACATTCGTAGATGCTTGAATATCCATCCAATTGTGACATAACTTTCATGCATTTAGTCTTCTTTATCTTAATTATTTGTGTCTCTGTTCATATTTCTCAATCACAATTCAATACTCTTGAATTTGTACGAACACACTAGCAAATCTAGTTCTAAACATTCTACCCTCTTTTGGACCGAAAGTGTACGCACTCAACCTTGAATATGATGGTCGTGGAAATAAATGTTTCTCTAAGAAGAAGAGCTAGCTAACATTGATAAGAGTAAGATCTCGTGGCAGCTAAACAAACGCTCAAAGACATGACTATTTGAGTTTCAGCCAATGTGGTCATTTGTTCTGGGTAAGTATTGTCCGGACCTGAGTGTAACCAAAATTTTATATTAGTTAGAAAAAAAAATTATTATATGTAAGAGTGACAATATCTCTATTAGTACGAGGTCTTTTAAATAATAATAATAAAAAAAAATCACGATAGCTTCCGATGTGTGAATGTTTGATTAATCCACCACACTTAAATGGTGTGAAAGTTATCTTATTTATAATCAAATGAATTACAAAGATATGGAAATAGTAATAAATGGAAAAATACATATGATAATAATAAAACAAATGTTAGATATTTGTCTTATAATAAAATATTAAATATAATATATATGGTAAACTATAATTTATTACTAAATATCTTTAACACGATAAAATGAAAGAATTTATACACCCAAAACCTGAGGCTCTAACTCTGCTGACCTTTGAGCTTTGTACCGTTACCGTTCCGTTTTGGGGTGTCCCGTTAGGTATGAGAATGAAATGGCATTTCACGTAATTAAAAGCAAATCCAAGGCTACTTACATATTATCTGTCTTCCCCAGAACCCCACCCCCTTAAAATAGTCGAAAGGACAGCGATGACGGACATAATAATACACCCTCTCCCATCTGACACAACCACGTCCATCATGGCGCGTGCTCACATTCCCCCTCCTCCTTTCTCAATTATACCCTCATCCCTCCACGCGCCCCATCACCGCGCGTGAATGTCCCTTCTCTTATCCAAAAATTAAAAAAAAAAAAAAAAAAAAACCCCAATAGGTTAAAATTACATATATTACATCTAATCCTTTACTCGATACTATATAATTTACCAATCTTTAAAATAAAAAAAAAATGTAAAAATTGGATTAGAGAGTGTTGAATTTATTAGGGTAATTGGGAAACATAAAAAGAATGGAAAAAAGAGAAAAGAAAAAGGAAAAAGGAAGAAAGAGGTGGTGGTGTTGGTCCTCGAAGGTGGGCTCTCTATTGGGTGTATATAATTTCATGTCCCTATTACTCATCACCCTCTCTTTCTTTCCTTTTTTTTTTCCACTTTAACCCAAACAAACATCCAATATTTGCTGTCTTCCCTTCCCTCACTTGCATCACCCAATTTCACTTTCTCTTTTACCTAATTATTGTGTCTCTCTCTTCTTCCTCTCTCCTCACCCCTCCATTTGCTGTTGTGAGATCTAATCTGAAAAACCAAAGACGAGCATCAGTGAAGGTTGGAAGAGCATGAGTCCAGCTAACTTGGGAGCTCAGTTTGGAGACACCACTTACACCAAGGTCTTCGTGGGCGGCTTGGCTTGGGAGACCCACAAGGACACCATGAACAAATACTTCCAACAGTTTGGGGATATCTTGGAAGCCGTTGTTATTACCGACAAGGCCACCGGTCGATCCAAAGGCTATGGATTTGTACGCTTCCTTCTTCTTTTCTTTACTCTTTTAACAACAACAACTCTTTTAACAACTCTTCATTTCAGGTCACTTTCCGGGAGCCCGAAGCCGCTATGAGGGCTTGCGTGGATGCTGCTCCGGTGATCGACGGGCGGAGGGCTAATTGCAACCTCGCTTCTCTCGGGGTTCAAAGATCCAAACCCTCAACACCCAACCACGGTACTATAACTCAGATCTACCAAATCTATCATCATTTCCACCAAACCCACAATTTTTTAATCATTCATTTGTTTTTAATTTGTGTTTAAAGAGAAAAAGAAATGGGAATTGGCAGGCGGCGGCGGAGGTGGAGGAAGAAACTTTAGGGTATTGAGCTGTTTCCAGAGTGGATTTGGAGGGAATGTTGGATCAGCTTTTCATTCAACACCAACTTTCCCTCATTATGCTGTCCACCAAGGGATCCCTTACAATCTCTATGGGTAAATTTATATTTTATCGCTTTACTTTATTACACTACAACCATTAATTCTTCATCACTCTAAATTACTTCATTTCTTTTACTGCATGCATTGCCACAGTAACTACTATTTTAATTACCTCCTCATTGCTATTGTTTTAGGTACTCTTCCTATTCCCCGGACTTCACTTACCCTACGGTTTGTACTCACATCTCTTTTTTACCTTCATTAATACTTCTTTAGGGAAGGGTGAAAAGTAAAAGATTCTGTATATTATCTGGTCAAAGGGTTCAAAACTGAAAGTTAACAAAACCAATTTCCTGTTTTACTTGTCTTGTCGTTTTAATGGGACACTTTCTGTTTTTGCAATTAATATTGTAACAGACCCCCTCTTTCTTTTTTTTTTTTTTTTTTTTTTTTTATGGGTTTTGTTATACGTTGATTCATNTTTTTTTTTTTTTTTTTTTTTTTTTTTTTTTTTTTTTTTTTTTTTTTATGGGTTTTGTTATACGTTGATTCATGCATTATAATCATGAAATTGTAGCCTACCACTTTGGAATATTAATTTTTATTTTATTTTATTTTGATTTAGAGCTATTACAATGTGTACGGTGGCGCAACTGCACAGTACCCTGTGTATAGTACTGGTCCCGGCGGCTTAATGAGTGGTGCGGCGGCGTTCTACCCGTATTTCCAGTTTGGGGAAGGAAGTGGCGGCGGCGGCGGAGCCAATGGGTTCAGTGTCGGTTCTGGTCAACAGGGTTATGGGGTTCAGTACCCTCACCATCTGTTTCAGTACTCGGCTGGGATTAATTCAACTGCAACCACGTTCCCACAGCACTATGGTGGTCCTCCTATGTCTCTCCCGCCCACGCCACCCACCCTGCCATCAGGTACTCTTTTATGTTATGTTCTTTACTTATAAACTCATGATATGATTTATGTACACGTACTAATATTTTTGACAGTGTTTTTTGCTGTGCCACAGGCGTGACAATGGCTCTAACTGCACCAATCCCACATCGCTAGAGAGACACAAAACCCTCATCTCTCAACACTCTTTCCTACTCCTACGCCCTAACCATGGTTCCATCTCTCTCTCTCTCTCTCTTTATTTCACTCACTCTAACACCAACCAACCAACACACATGCCCCTCGTCGGGGCCAAACCGAACCGAACCAAACCAACCCACCCAAAACTCACCTCCAAAGTTGGAGCAAAATCATGCATTTTCATTTTTTCATTTCATTTTGTGATGATGGGTCAAAAAAAAAAAAAAACCCAACTTTGGCCAACAAGGGATTTGGCCTTGAGTTGGCGAAAATCTGCCAATAGCATGGTTTTAGTGCAAGCTATGAAGGGGTGATCCCCCTTTTTGTTGTAAGTTGATGAGCCTAGGAGTGGCTCTCAAGGACATTACAACAATCACCTTTTTCAAAAACAAACACTTGTTGGGTTTGCATCAAAATTGTAAATTTCATTCCAAAACAGCACACCCATTTCTTCCATCACTTTGAACAACAAAAAAGCTCATATTTTTCCCAACTTTTGATCTTCATTATCATCATCTGTAATTAAATTTGAAGTAGGAGTAAAGTACTATGAGAAGAAATTCAGATTTTAAAGAATTGGTGGGGCAAGGGATGCCCCACCTTTATCTTCAAAAATTAGGACAAATCACCAAGTTTTAGAATTAGTGGCTACATTGTCTCTGTCTTTTTCTTCTTCTTCTTCTCTTTTTATGGATTAATTTAGTATTAGTTTGACATATTCCTCTTGGGGTAAGGGGATTAATTAACTCTTAAGCTACCATATTAGTTTGTTGTAATTAAAATTAAGAAACAATGGTTGTTGAACTTATGGGAGTTACAACCTGGTTTAATTTTTGGTAAACCAAAGCACAAATATTGCTGTTGGTTTAACATTATTTTGTTGTTTTGATTAGAAATTTAGGATTAGGGTTTAAAGCATCATCCATGATTTTGAGATGGTCCATTAATGGATACGGAGCTCTCAAAATAAGCATTTTGCATGTGAGCCATTGGGAGATATTTGGGTTCCCTTTGGCTTCTTCATCTTCTTCTTCTTCTTCTAACCCAAGAAACCAACCAAGCAACCAACCATGGTTAGGACATAGGCCAACTTCATGCCTTTCTTCATTTCTTGCTCTCCAATTCTGCTGTGTTTTATGTGTCTGCGTGTTCGAGGACTTTGGGTGGACCTTGGAAACACTGTGTTCTAATTAATTATGTCGCTAAAAGAAGAGCCTTATTTTTTGTTTTTCCCTTTTCATGTCTATGGTTTGTAATGTAATTAGATGTTGGGTACCTTTCTTCCATATCAGCACTTCTACTAAGATTCAGTTCTTCATCAGCTTGCTCCTTTGCAGCTGCTTGATGAATAACCTACGTACCTTAATATTAATTGCTTCTTTCTTTCTCTCTTCAATTAGTTTAGTTATCAATAAGTGTCATGCAAATGATAATAACACATGTGACGTTGGAATCATAGGATGTGGTAGTCCTATATTGAAAGATTGATAATTACATATTATATTATAACTGCATTGTTGATATATGATTTAGTCGTCGTACAATTTATTAACCGTGGAGCATTTCTAGAAGAATTGTTAAGCTTTTTTTTCCTTAACTAGTCATCTTCAGTGGTATGTTTTATCATCAAAAAGCATAGTCGTTTTGTGAGCGAGTTTTGTTTTGCTTCTTTTATTATTATTATTTCTTTTACCTATTTTTAAAATTTGAGGCTAATCATGAATTGTTGAGAATGGTTCGAAATGAATCCCATGTTGGTTAATTTAGAAGATGATGATGATGATGAATTTATAAGTAAAAAATATATCTCCATTCGAGAGAACTTCTTAAGATAATATTATATCATTATAGAGATTCGTACTACTAACCATCCTATGAGATGGGACCTGCGACCCACGGTTTGTCTCTCCTTTTTTTACTTTAAAGATAAAAAGAGAAAAAGTTGTTCTTCCCACCACTCATAACTCTCTTCTCCAATATTATCTCCCACTCTAATTTTTCAAACTGAAAGTGAAATCTACAGGGTTTTGTTTCTCTTTTGGGTTTTCGAGTTCTTAAAATTTGCGTATGAGTTTCGTAAAAAAAATTCAAAGATGAAACATTACTAAACTATTGTAACAAAGAAATAAACTATCTATAAATGACCTTATTCTACAGCCTCCTTAATTAATGATGTTATCCATATATGGAGTCTTGTCTTTACTTGAAAATAATGTTAAATATGGGAGGAGTATTTAAAATGGAGTTGAGAAATGCTTCTGCATACAACATGTATCATGGTTAGTGAGACCTAATTTTTATGATGGTTCCTTGGGTTCTACTCTCTTTTACCAATAGGGTTGGATTCAAAGTATTTTCTACACACATTCACACATGCTGACATGAACCTTCTAAGTAAGCTTGTCAACGTAACCCCTTAGGCTGGACTATGGGCTAGTGCACACTCACATTGTCGAAAGCCCCTTAGGCTGGACTATGGGCTAGTGCACATTCACATTGTCGAAAGCCCATGAAAAATATAGGAACACAAATAATAACGTGGTGTATACGTCTATACATGACATGCTGATAAGTAATCCATAATCATACGACATACAACATGCATGAGGTACTGCATTAAAAATTATGGTTTAATGAGATAGTGCACATAATATTTTCATACTTATCATGACAAATATTGTATGAGATGTACATATTCATAATAGTTCAATCATAATTATCATACATGACACAACATGATGTCTAATCATAGTTAATAAAAAGGAAGTACATGCATCACAAGGTTCATTTGAGCATCATAACATAAATAATAACATGTAATAGAATTACAGAGTACGTGTTATTCATGTATCAATCAATTCCATCCAACATTGATGGTTTACGTTTCAAAAGTAAGGTCATTCAAAGTTTTGGCCTAAGCAAACAGCCCTAAGCTTTTCTTAGTTGATCGTCCTTTATGACGGTGATTAAAAGTGAGAACAAGGTAGAAAATTCCTCAACCCTAAACTCAAAGAAGTTAAAAGTAAGAACAAGGTAGAAAATCCTTAATGATGGTGATTCTTTAGGCATCGATTTCTCTTGGTATAGAGCTTGAAGCTTACGATTGATCGAGAAAAATGAGTTAGGAGAGAATTGAGGAGAGAGATGAATGAGAATGAGTTGAGGTGTTTAGGAGTGAGAAAGGGGTTGAATTCTAGGAGCTGCGCGAGAAGTTGCATGAATTTCAACGACAGAGTAGAATTCGTACAAGTGCTAGCGATCGGTTCAACCAAGACATATTGGAAAACTTATAAATATATTTACCTCTAAATTATGTATGATAGAAGTCGTAAAACTAAGTAGTGTGCTAACCGTAAACTATTAAGTTTTCTAAGCTTCTAAACATGATTTTTACTAATTTGTCCATAGTCCTAATTGACTCCTATAAGTATTTCTTACAATTTGCTCATGTAGTTACTTACTTGTTCGTCAGACTCTCCAAACCTTGGTTATGGTTTTCAAGAATTTTAAATTCTCTAAAATTCCTCTCTATACACTTAATTAAGTCAAAAGAATAAAACTAATGAAAATAGCACGCTTGAAGGACCCATAGAAAGCTTCAAATTCTTTAAAAAGAAGAAGGAATGTAGGCGGGAATGAGTATAACATGGCCATCAACAGTAGTCTACACTCCATCTAACATGATGCATCAACAATAGTCTACACTCCATCTAACATGGTGCATGTATAGCGGTAGGGTAAATTTGAGCCTTTCCTTATCTTCATTCATGTTATGAATGAATGAATTCGTAAGGAAGTCTTAAATGGGGAGGCACTTAAATGCTCAAAATTCTTAGTTTTGACAGTAGGAGCAATATTGTTAAAGATCACGTGTTTGTTTAGATTGTTGTACCTTTCATTTGATTTGATTTTGTTTTAATTTGATTTACTGGTTTGTTACTAAATTTTCTGCAGATTTGTAGGTACATTTTTTCATATCTTTTTATATTCTATATATATAGAGTCTTGCTCTTCATAATATAATCTTCTCATCAACCATTCAATCACCCATTCTTTCACTAACAAATTGGTATCAGAGCTATCTTCTTAAGGGATATGTGAGATCAAAATGGAAGGAGAATCCAGTTTTTTAGCTGTTGCACCACCGGTCTTCGATGGAGACAATTGTCAAATGTGGGCAGTTCGTATGAAGACTTATCTGGAGGCTTTGGATCTTTGGGAAGCAATAGAAGAGGATTATGAAGTCCCTCCACTTCTAGGAAATCCTACTGTAACACAAATCAAAGCATAGAAGAAAAAGAAGACAAGAAAATAAAAAAACAAAAGCTTGCCTATTTGCTACTGTATCTCAAATGATCTTCATGTGAATAATATCCCTCAAAACAGCAAAAGAAATCTGGGATTACCTCAAGGTTGAATATGAAGGGAGATAGAGGATTCGTGGAATGAAAGTCCTGAATTTGATTAGGGATTTTGAGTTGAAGAAGATGAAGGAGTCTGAGTCAGTGAAAGAGTACTCTAACAGACTTCTCAACATTGCCAACAAGGTAAGATTGCTTGGTTCTGTGTTAAATGATTTCAGTATCGTTGAAAAGTTGCTAGTCATTGTTCCAGAGAAGTTTAAAGCAATCATTATACTCTGGAGAACACCAAAGACTTATCAAAGATTTCTCTTACAGATTAGAACACCAAAGACCTGCCAAAGATTTCTCTTATAAATCTGGAGAACACCAAAGACTTGCCAAAGATTTCTCTTACAGATCTGGAGAACACCAAAAGCCTGTCAAATATTTCTCTTACAGATCTAGAGAACACTAAAAACCTGTCAAAGATTTCTCTTACAGATCTGGAGAACACCAAAGACTTGTCAAAGATTTCTCTTACAGATCTGGAGAACACCAAAGACTTGTCAAAGATTTCTCTTACAGATCTAGAGAACACCAAAGACTTGTCTAAGATTTCTCTTAGAGATCTGGAGAACACCAAAGACCTGTCAAAGATTTCTCTTACAGATCTGGAGAACACCATAGACCTGTCAAAGATTTCTCTTACAGATCTGGAGAACACCAAAGACTTGTCAAAGATTTCTCTTACAGATTTGAGAACACCAAAGACCTGTAAAAAATTTCTCTTACAGATCTTGAGAACACCAAAGACGTGTCAAAGATTTCTTGAAAACACCAAAGACCTGTCAAAGATTTCTTGAGAACACCAAAGACCTATCAAAGATTTCTCTTACAGATCTTGAATGCTTTACAAGCATAAGAGAAAAAGAGGTCTATGAGGCAAGAAGGGTGATTGAAGGTGCCTTACTTGTTAAGCATCAAGACAACACCAAGTATAAAAACAAGAAAATTTTCAAAAACCAATCGACGAATGGAAATTCATCTGCCAATTATCAGAAGACAAAAGGAGGAGGTTTCAAAATATCCTATCCACCTTGCCACCATTGTGAGAAGAAAGGTCATCCACCATACAAGTGTTGGAGAAGACCTGACGCCAAATGCTCCAAATGCAATCAACTTGGACATGAAGCTGTGATCTGCAAAGTCAAAGGACAGGTGAAAGAAGTAGATGCACAGGTAATTGATCAAGAAGAAGAAGATCAATGGTTTGTGGTCACTTGTTTCTCAGGAAAAGAATCAAGCGAGAGATGGTTGATTGACAGTGGGTGCACAAATCATATGACATATGACAAGGAGTTTTTTGAGGAATTAAGAGACACTGAAGTCAAGAGAGTGAGGATTGGCAATGGTGAACACTTGGAAGTCAAAGGAAAAGGTACAAAATTTATTCTAGATGTTTTATTTGTACCTAAAATTGATCAAAATCTCTTAAGTGTTGGTCAGTTACTTGATAAAGGCTATGAAGTGTTGTTTGAGAATAAGCAGTGTTTGATCAAAGTTCAATGTCAAAATGAAAGGAAATAAAAAGATAACCTTTATATCCAGAGCTAGTGCCACTAAGATTTGGCACAAAAGACTTGAGCACTTCCATCAACGAGGTTTGCTTCAGATGCAGTCAAAGAAGTTGGTAGAAGGACTCGCTGACATTAATGATGACATGCTTCTTTGTCGTGCTTGTAATTTCGGGAAGCAACATAGGAAAGAAGTGTTGTTTGAGAATAAGCAGTGTTTGATCAAAAATACTAGTGGCAAAGGCTTGTTCAATGTCAAAATGAAAGGAAATAAAAAGATAACCTTTATATCCAGAGCTAGTGCCATTGAGATTTGGCACAAAAGACTTGGGCACTTCCATCAACGAGGTTTGCTTCAGATGTAGTCAAAGAAGTTGGTAGAAGTTGACATATTTGTTCGGTATAGCACTATACTCAAAGCTTATAGAGTTTTTCAACCACACACTAGTCGTGTTATTGTGAGTTGAGATGTTCATTTTGCTAGAAATGAGCAATGGAATTGGGAAGAACTGACGAAGGTGAATAAGATTTCTAATGCACCAAACAATTTAATCTTTGGTAGCATGTTAGAAGAGTCTGAAGATGAATGACAAGAAGAGTCTAAAGATGAACAACAAGATGCTTTGGTTGATGATGCACCTGTCAGAGGAGGAGCTTTCGGTGATTGAGAAAAACAAAACTTGGGAGTTGGTTGATCGACCTCTATACATAAAGATAATTGGAGAAAGATGGGTGTTCAAGAAAAAGGTTAGAGTTCACAACATCCAAACAAGGAGTGTTAAAGATCACATGCTTGTTTAGTTGAATGTCAATTAGTATCTAATTAAATCTTAGGAGTTGATTTACTTTTTATTTGATTTATTGCTTTGTTATCAAATTTTCTCAGATTTTTAGGTAGATTTTTTCATATCATTTTATATTTTCTGTATATATATAGCTTTTTGGGCTATTCATCTCATCAACCATGTAATTCTCGTTCTTTCACTAACAAATATGGTAATTTTTAATTAAACCATGGTTCGAGCTCTTAATTAGATACAATAGTCCTCCAAATTTATTAATACCTTAACAAACATGACTTAAGGTAATGTATAAAGTTTCAAGTCGTTCCGAGGTCATTAAGATTGTGAATAATAGCTATTATGGCTTAGGAGCATTTTGATCATTTTGCACCCATTACTTGGTTGAGCTACTTACCATTGTTCAATGAATACCAAATTTCATACATAACCTTGACATGCCAGGATATAAATGAAAGATTGCATGGGCTTTTGCTTTCCCCCTAAATAAATGAATTGATGGAGAGAAATGAAGCAACTAGAAGAAGTAGTTTGAACTATTATACTTAGCATTAAATTTTCATGAGTGATTTTGCTTAGATGGTTGTTTTGACATTACTTGAATCTCGAGCAAATTGCTCGGTTCGAGGCCTCAACTTATCGATCTTAGCCAAATTCTTTCATGAACCCCTAGTTCTTACTTAACTTGAGGCTTATCTTGAATACCAAAGGATTCCTATAAGTATTTCTTAAGAAAAAATATAGATCGACTACTCACCTCTTATTTGATATTCAAGATCTTGTGAGCACCACTCCAAAGAGGATCAATTTGATAAAAAAGCAAAGGAAGATCGAGATTGGGGCTAACACGTCATTCCTCTTCCTCCTGTAGACAAAGAAGACGTGATGATTATCATTGCCGTTTCAAAACGACACTCCCCAGCCCCATCCAAGGTGCTTCAACACTCAATCACTTCATGAATCTTGTAGATGAAACATCAAGAAAGAGCTAGAGGGTGAAGCGTGAGATATGGTCATTCAAAGTCGACGAAAAACTCGTTTTCTTACTGGAGCAAATCCATAACCAATTTTCTATTGAAATAGAGTCGCTACCATATGCATGACGCGACCTTTTTTATGCGGAAACATTCATTTTAAATATTTCATAAACAATGTCATGGACTTACCTGAAAATAAAGTTCTTAAATATTTCAAGTCCGATTGGATATATGGTACTTTCCTACACACAACCCATGCACGCGCACATGGACCCAATAGGAGGGCTCGTATACGTACCCCCTAGGTCTGGCTTCGTTGAGCTAAACATTTTGATATTTCGTCGAACACCACGGAGGGAAAGACCCACATGATATCATGACAAACATAAATATCGAACCTACGTATCCTATCGAAAGTACGCATCCTAACTAACATAGCATGACGATGAAGTATTCTTATGCATGTGAATACACAATTATGCATGAGATCTCAATACTTTCCATCATGGCATAACAAATGATGCAAGACAACCTCCAATCTTTTATAACATTCTTTCCTAACATACTAAATCCGGCAATTATGCATACATAATTCTTATACATCATTTCATGCTTGACATAGTTTTCAAGACATGACATAGGAAGGTTGTGCATCGTAAATTTCCTTATTTCAAAACATATCATAACATGCATAGCATAGCATAACATGTCATAACATAACATAGTTTATTGTTACATAACATGACATTTCATTTATACCATAATATTATTTGTCATATCATATAGCGTAATAACATAACATTACATATCTAAGCATATCGCACATATGGCATGTGTAGAGGCCACTAGGTATACGTTATCATATATAAAACAGTTTTTCCAACCAAACCGATAATAAAGCTACATACTTAGTTGACCTAAGCCAAAGTTAATTCTTGGTACTTGTCTAAAACGGCTCCTCAAAGTCCAATTTAATCACATATTCATCATCTTGGTTCTCTCACGACACAATGCTTGGATGAACTTGTTGGTTCTCTCATGACACATGAGATGCTTCGATGAACTTGTTAGTTCTCTCATGACTGACATTATCATGAAGTATGAAGGAGCACGTGAAAGAGGAATAAAAAAAAGAATAAAAATATAACCCTAAAGTCCATCACATTGGAAGTTGACTCTGACGATCAAGATGATGTTGTCTACTTCACGCGCAAGTATAAAAATTTCATCAAAGAGAAGAAATAATTTAAGAAACATTTCACCATAAAAGCTTGTTTTAAACCCTAAAAATTCCATCAAGCTCTTTATGGGGAAATGTTTCTTAAATTATTTTTTCTTTTGATGAAATATTTGAAAGGCTTCCTCATCTTCGTTTCCAATGTAATGGACTTTAGGGCTATACTTTTCTTCTTTTTGGATTCCTCTCACATGGGTATAATCTCATATGTCATGAAAGAACCAACAAGTTCATCCAAGTTCATCCAAATTTACGTATTAATGTACTGACACATTTTCACATATTCTATATTCATCAATAATTTTGATATTCCATATTCATCAATAATTTTGATGAAAGTTTTTTTTTTTTTTTTTTTTTTTTTTACAAATAGTTTAACGACTATTCAGTCTTTTCCATAACATTTATAGAGGCAGTTGAGAATCCAAAAATGAATCATTGAGATCATAAATCATGTCTTCTTCTTCTACAATAGAAGGAGAAGATGTCGAGTCGACGGAAGCGGCCTCTTGAAGAAGCTTTTGAAAGTCAACTTCCGAAGTTGTCTGGGCGAATGCAGCGAGTAGCTTCGACTTTGAATTAAGAAATTTGGAGGTCTTCTTCTTGGATAAATCCTAAAGGTGGCCATTTTCTAATAACCAGACCTTTATCGTTTTGAGATCTGCATGGGTATAGATGTATTTATCCCACCATTTGATTTTGATAATTTTGAAGACCTGTTTTACTTGGTCTTCAGTTTCTTTTATTTGAAAATTACATGTTAAAATAGAAGGAATTTGAAAATATACACAAAAGAGAACGGGAATTTGAAAATATACACAAAAGAGGATGGCTAATGGAAATGGGTTTTGAATATATTTTGAATAAAGTAGTGGAATGATTCCTGTATTGGAACTGGAAATATATCTTTGGCTGATCCAAAGATTTACCACCATTTGATGAACAAAAATGGGTAAGGGCAGAATTAAATAAACCGTGAGTGCTCGTAATTTTGATACCAAATGACATTGAACCATGCCATCTGATAATCTCTGTATGAGTAAGAATGAGGAACAAAAGGTTTTGAAAAAAATTTCTCCGTGCATGGATCTTGATTCCAATATGTCAGGTTCATGACTTTGAAAATTTTCAATTTTGAATACGCGATTTTTGAAGGGTCATCGCGACTCGGAATATGAGTAATTTCAACGGACTTTGTGTCAACTAGAATGAATTCATAAAACAAGGTTTTATGAAAATCATCTGGAATATAAAAGAATCCCGATGGATAGGCTTTCTTGACGACCTCATCTGGTCACCCGTGTGAAACCAGCATCCGTCACATAGCTGTCAGATGTCATTGGAGCAGGGGTGTTTGAAGAAGCAGTGGGCTTCTTTCCTTTCTCTATCGCTTTCTTTTCGGTCATCTCCCGATGGAAGAGTGGCTAGGGAGAGTTTTTCTTTCAGAGTAAGAACTCTCTTGAGAGGTAATCAGACAAAGGGTTTTCGACCCCTTTTATAGGCAAAATTTAGAAGTCAAAGCAAGATAAAATGGCTTGCTATCTAGCAAAAATCTGTTTAGATACAAGATTCTTGACATCTTTTTCTAAAACAAATTTAGATGCCCTAGAATCTGTTTTGATTACAAAGCTTTTGTTAACTAAATCACTTTGAAAATTTTGTACACAAAGTACTATTGAAAGTATTTCTTTTCTTACTGGAGTAATTTTTTTGAGTTGAATTCCATATTCCTAAATGGAACCGGACAATGGATTCTTTCTTGTCAAATGAATGTTTCAGGATTCCTCCATATCCGATATCGGATGTGTCGGTCTCCACTATTAAACCAACCCTTTGGTTTATCAGGATAAACACGGAATTGATTTGACAAGGGATTTGATTTTTTGGACTGTTTTGATGTGTTCTTCAGTCTAGGGCTTGGGATTCATTTTCAGCCTTTCAAAGAATGGTTTGCAAATGGGTATGATATTTTGGAGGAAATCAGACACAATTGAGACATCCCAAGAATCTTTGTAGTTGGATTTTATCCGTGATTTGGTCCGAAAAATTTGAGGCAAACTCGATGGACCTTTGGATGGGTTTAATTAAGCCCAAATGAATTTCAAATCCAAGAAAGCGGATTTTTGTCTGAAAAGTTTATTTTAGGTTTAGATACAACTAAACCGTTTCTTTTGACTATGGGCAAAAATGTTTGAAGATGTTTAAAATGTTGATCGATGCTTTGAGAGAAAATCAGAACATCGTCAACAGAGACAATTGAAAAATCTTGAAAAGGATTAAAGATATCATTCATAATTTTTTAAAATTTGGATGGAGCGTTTTTTAGCCCAAATGGCATAACATTCCACTCGTATTGTCTGAAAGGGACGTTGAAAGCCGTTTTATACTTCTTTCTTTCTGAAATCTGGATTTGCCAAAATCCCGATTTCATATCAAATTTTGAAAATACTTTCGCATTTGAAATTCTTTGCATTAAATCTGATTTATTTGAAATTGGATATCTAATCCATTCTTTGTAATTCATTACCAGTCGTGGAACTCCACGCTCCTTCTCTGCCTGGTTGTTGAGGTAAAAAGCTGCACATGACCAGGGGCTCTTTGATGGCCTAATAAGACCTTTCTACAGAAGATCATCAATTTCTACTTTGCAGAATGTTAGTAATTCTTTATTCATTTGAATAGGTCGGGCCTTCGTAAGAATATTTTTCTCCTCGAAAGTTTTGATATAAGAAGATTAACTATGTATTGCTTCCTATTCCAAAACGCATTAGGGACAGTTGAACAGATTTCCCTTTCTATTTGAGCTTGTAATGTTTTGATTTTAGACTGGACGGTCTTGCTTTGAAGCTGTTCTTCTATTCTTTTGAATGAAATTTCTTCAATTTCTTTATAATTTAATACATTTATTGATTGAATAATTGTATTCTTTTGAAGGTTATTTATTTAGTTAATCTTGGTACGGAAAAGGAAATTAAATTTTATCTTCTTTACTAAGGCTTTTTACTCTAACCCTTTTTTCAGTTATTTTAAAAGGGTATAATTGAGTAATGAAAGGAGTACCTACGATTAGTTCCTGTCATAAGTCCTTTACTAAGAGGAAGGAATTTACGAAGCAAATTCCGTCATTACAAACATGGACTTTTGATAGTTTGTAATTGATTTTGAATTTGTTGTTGTTTGCACCTCTAAGGCCTTCGGTAGGTTTTTCAAAATACTTAGTAGGTATTAGGCCTTCTTGAATGCAATTTTGATCGGCTCCAATATCTATGAGAGTCTTTAGTGTAATTTTGAAATCATAAATTTTTAAGGTAACGAGAGCGTACCATTTTTGATATTGAGAAGTGGTGATGGCTCCAACGAAGGAACTTTGAAAATCATCTTCGTCCAGGTTTGGTTACGTCGTTTCCTTTTGTTTGGGTAACCTTTCCTGAACGTTGAGAATTTCTTGGCGAAGCATATAGGATTTTGACTTAGTTTCAGATCTTAATACCTGTACTTCTTGTTTGAGATTATTAATCTCTCTTTGTAGGTCTTGAGTAGTGAGTTCTCTCGGTTTTTCAAACCTTTGGAGAACTGATTGAAGTCTGTAAGTGGTTTAGAGATTGTCATAGCATCTCTAAGTTGTTGAGCAATTTTCTATTGAATTTCTGAATCTTGAATTTTTTCTACCACCTCAAGTAGAATCTCTTGATCCTTTGTAAGGACGTTTATGCATCCTTCGCACGTCCTTCTTCTTTCTTGGTCTGATTCGTATTCTGTGCTAGAATATGAATCGGATTCTTCTTGAAGTTCGAGGATTTCTCCCTCGCTTGATTGTTCTGAGTCGGTTAGAGTTAGTCGTAGTAGCTGATTTTTTCGCTCTTGATCTATATCCAACTCGTTGATCTTTCCTCTGATTGGACACTTGTTAGCATAGTGTCCTTCTTCTCGACATTTGAAGCAAGTTTGCTTTTTCTTTCCTCTATGAGTTTTTGTGGGAGCGTACCTTTTCTTAGAATACGTTGGCTTTTGAGGTTGTACAGGCTTAATCCGATACTTTTCTCTAGGCCTGTACGCATTATAAGGCTTTGGATGCGTCCTAACCTTCTTTCTTCTAGAGGTTGAGGGGGCTTCTATTCACTTGCATCCATATTGATCGCAAAATCTTCCAAGCTCTTTTCGGTTTGATATCGAAGAATTGAGCTTGTTTTGGATCTTTGACTCGTTACAAAGTCTGAGTCCTTCTTCTATGATGAAGGATGCTATTGATCCGTATGACAAAGTCTGTCATGGAATTGTTCTATTATACTTTGTCTTCAAACCGTCTTTGATCCTTCTTGAGAACTGCTTGGGTAGTCCATTGACAAAATTCTCTTTCCAGAATTCCAACGAACTATCTGTTCTAATAAGAACTTTGTTGAAATACATGTCTTTGTACCACCTGAAATCTCCTAAGGTAGGTCATTTCAGGTTCATGAGTATTTCGGCGGATCTCTCTTGGTATTTCAGGGGGTCGCCAACGAAGAATTCTATGAGGGTATAGATTAGAGTATTGACAGCATCTTCTACCCTTTCATGTTGTACTTCGGTCCTAGTTGATGGACCTTCTTCTTTGATGATTTGAGTTGTTGGCCTGATGACATAGTGGTTTAATATCTGTTGACGGGTTGATTCGTCAAGATATTTGTCCCACCAGTCTTTGAGTTGCCCGGAAAATTCGGTTACTAAGACTTGATCTATTTGATGGTCGGATTTATGGCCCTGTAATTTATACGCGCCTGCGTCCATCATCATTTCATTGACAACGTTCATCACAAGATAGTCAAACAATCCATCGATGTTCCATTCATAGATTGTCAGGCCATCATAGTGGGCTTGAGTTTGTAGCGTCTTTTCTTCGAATTGAATATCCGAAAGACGGTTGAGGATACCAGTTTTTCTGATTGCTGGTATTATTTTGACTTCTTGAGATCCTTTCGATCCGATTGTAAAGAGGTTCTTCTGCCTCATTTACTATCTCATCTCGAAGTCCTGGATCTCGTCGTCATTGTTAACGACATTGACAGATGAATCCCCTGATGTATTATTCCAGGATTTAGAATTCTATTCAACTTTTCTTCTATTTTGGCTATTGCAGCTTCTTCTTTCGAGACCCTATTTGTGAATATGTCGAGGTTTACCGGTCTGAGTATTGGGATTGACTCATCGACCTTTGGTACAGAGCTGCCTGCTTGTTCTTGCAGAATACCCGAATTCTTCGAGATTTTTCCCTCGATACTCTCAAGCTGGGTGGAGATCGTGGATAAAATCTTGTTTGGATAGTTATTCTGGTGCAGGATATTATTGATATCCTTTAGGGTCGGATTACCCTTTTCTAGTCCTTCTGGGATAGTTTTGAAAGGACTAGGTTTGACCTTTTCTCCGTAGTAATTGTCAAATTCGACTTCTTCCAACGGAGGATGTTTTGAATATTTCTCGCCTCTTCTGGTAGTCTTCCAGCCTCTTTTAGTCAAGAAGCATATTTGCAAAATATTTTCTTCAAACCATTCGAAGAACGGTATGTTTTCCTCCACGGTTTCCATATGAGAATACCACTGAGCTCTTAATTCACTTCGCTCAGCTTCTTTGTAAGTTTGGAAGAAAGTTTTTCTCTTTGAAGTGTTGGCAACTGTCATAAAATCTGTTTTCAAGAATTCTTTGTCTATCTGGAAATCAGCTGTAATAACATTTAGCTGATTTTCGTAGACGGATTGAATATCCATATCTGAATGGGTTGGAGATCTTGAGTCATCTTCATAGTGAATTGATGCCCTTTTTTTATCATAACTGACTTCTTTTACCTTTAAGGGGTCATACATTGATCTTGAAACTCCCGACGTACTTGGTCTAGAACTCAAGAATTCTCTTACTTTTGATTCAGACGAAGGCTATTCGCTGAATTTTATTTCAACGCTTCCATCGTCATGTTCGATGATTTGTACCGGGTTTTGAGATTCCTTTCTCTTCGGAAGATTAGCATCTTCTATTTTCCAGAGAGTATTTATGGTTATCTGATCCCAAGAAAGAGTTTTTGGAACAGTCACCAAAGACTTTCCAATATTTGCCTCTATGAGCATGGTTGATCCTTTTGGAGAGGATCTTAATGCTCTTGGTGAAATATTTGTATTCATGAGTTTATAATAAACTCTAAATATGACGACTGAAGAATGAGTTTCAGCCTTGATGTTCAAGTTTTTTTTATTGTAAGTCCAGCATAAGAGCTGATAATATGTGCGGGTTGTGGAGCGACAAAGTAAAATTTGAATAACAATTGAAATAGACTAGTCCATTCACCAGATTGGATTGAACCATTCCCAATAAAGAATTTGAGAAATCTACGAGATAAGAACTGGGATATCTAGTCCAAATCTGAACAATAGTTTTACAGCGACTCGAACAAGACCGACGTGAAGATAGTTAAGTTCTTCACGATGTTGGAGTAGAAGGAATTTTGAAAAAAGATTCAGAGATTCCCTATTACTATGAATTCATATTGGGATGTTTTTATCTGAGAATTTGATACATGATTTTTGAGTAAAATTGAAGGTTGAGATTTGGTAGATAGTTTTCGGATCTATCTTCGAAATAGTCCAATTTTGGAGCTAATCTTCGATCCTATCAATCTGATATTCTTGATTTACAGTATTTGAGATTGTGAGATTTTCTCTCCTTCTATGTTCATTTGAGCTTTCTTCTTCGTCGGTAGAACATTTGAAATGGTTTGATTTTCTAAGCTTTCTCATAAATTCGTTCATAGGAAGAAGATAGGTAAGAGATAGAGTAGAATGTTTTTTCTCTGAATTTTTTCAATTGATATTCAAGAGAGAGCTATCGACCGATGGATACCCTCTTTACATTGAAGAAGTCCTTTTATAGACTTCAGATTTGAATACAGATTTGAAAATCGTGAACTGGAAGATAAGATCGAATCTTAGCCGGACAGGACCTCTGCAAGATTTGTATTCCTAAAAGTAGGAAAAGACCTAAAGCAAACTAATAATTTAGAAGACTAATAATTTACAATGATAAAACACTGATAATTCACATGCGAACCTTCACTCTGTGGCTGACAAGTTGTCAATCTCTGTTTTGTCTCTAAAAAAGGTGTCAGGTTGTAGATAAGATTTCCTTCAGAATTTTTCATATGACTAAGCACCCGAGCTTGCCAACGGACTTACTGCGCTTCCCGCGTCTTACCACCTAATAGAACACAATAGCTATTCACTCAATTATCACATACTTCAAATTCCTCTGAATTTCTCTCACCTTCCTCCTGATGACTGCGCGTTCGTTCTTAAAGATTGAGTGACTCTTCTTCCCTCACAAAATTGAGAGGCTCTAATACCAAACTTACGCTTAATAACTTAAAGCTCTTATATTCATTAGCTTAATATAATTACAAATAATTTACCTCCAAATTTAGGACACAAATCTCTAAAAGAATGATAGAGAAAAATAAACTTAGGAAACTTGACAAACTAACCATGGAAAGCGAAGAAATTATGGAAGTTTTGTGTTTGAAAATATGGGGGGAGTAAAAATAAAATAAAAAGTTTAATATTGACCATTTATCTTTTAATATTTTTATATTTATTAGGTTAGAAAAGAGATGAAAGGTGGATTATTGAAGGTGGACCATCAATGCGAGAAATGGAGGGTAGACCAAAAAAAATTTCAAATTATATATATATTTTTTCAAAAAAATTATAATAATATAGTAATATAATATAAAATTAATAAAAATAATGTGAATTAACGATTTTTTATTTTTTATTTTTTATTTTTATTTTAATAATTCAAATGATATATGGTAGTGTTTTATACCAAATTAAACTATGGCTTTTAAATTATATCAAAAATTAAAATATATGAGTTGTCAATGGATATGTAACGTATGTTATATACTGCATAAAGGGACTATGGTAGGGTTGACTTGTATGTCACTAGTTTGATCCGATCTAGAATATCGAAAAATCTGATGAAGCATGGACTTAGCTTGCCTTTTCATCCGAACTTTAATATGTCTTTCATGAGGTCACCTTTAACAATGCCCTTTCACCTACCTCAAACTCCAATCCCCTATGCCTCTTGTTCGTGTAATTCCTCTGTCTACTTCAGTCATGTGCATCCTTGCTTTGATCCTTTGTACGACCTCATTGGTGGCTAGGACCAAATTGTTCCTAACAGCTTGCGTTCATCACTTCAAACCAATATACTAAGGACATGCATCGTTACCCATAAAGAGCATTGAATTATACTATGTCAATAGTTGCTCGAAAACTATTATTATAGGGGAATGATATGAGTTACACCTTAGAATTTCAACCACTTGAGAATTTCAACACGTAGGCACAAAACATTTCTTTTGATGTTTGACTCGGACATTCAATCTGTTTTGTGGTAGAAAAATTACTAAAATTCAACTTGGAGCCTCAAGTTTTTTTGAAGATTGTGTTAGAATTTAGATGTAAAGCATGGGTTCCGATCCAACTCTATCAACATAAACATTTCATGCAATCAACAATATATTTTCTTAATCCAAACTAACTAAACTTCACAAGCAACTAAATAACTTGTTGAAGGTTAAGGTTAAGCTTATTTAAACCCGCAAAAGCTCGTGTCAATGATCTAGGGAGAGATCTCAAGCCAACACCTTGAGTGAAGGATGAACACAAAACTCTAAAGTAACTCGAGGTTACTCAGGAAGAACATCCAGACGGATGAAAAGAAGGGTCGATCAGAAATACAAGGCACTACAATTTCAATGCGGACAAAGTGTACTAATTCAGTTAAGATCAGATCAATTTCAATTTCAAAACAATAAAAACCATGAATAGTGCAAAAATACTATAGACTAATCGAAGTCATTCAAAAGGTCGAAAAAACATCATATAGATCTAATTGCTCCCATGGATGTAGACCAGTCCGATTGTCTACATCAGTAATTTGAAACATTACTATCTCAATCAAGAAAAACCAAGCACAATGAGATAACAATCTCATGCCACGAAGACGAATTCAACAATTTCACATCACAGAGTTCTAATCAAGCTGAGATCAGATCAACTTTGATTTCTAAGCAACAAAAACCTCGAATGGTGCGGAAACACTATGGACTAACCGAAGTCATTCAAAAGGTCATAAAGACATCATATAGAATCCAATTGCTCCCATGGATGTGGACCAGTCTGGTTGTCTACGTTAGTAACTTGAAACGTTACTATCTCAATCAACAAGACACCAAGCACAATGAGACGACACCCTCATGCCATGAAGAATAATTCCACCGTGAATGAAGTAGAAGAGACTCCTTAATGCTGAGATTGACTGAAAAAGCATCAAAAGACCTGAAGTCAACCTCATTCTACATCATTGAGTTCGTGAAGATTCGGTTGACATAGACGTCAACCATTTAAATGGGGGAGGATGTCACAGTCATTCTTGTCGAAAGCGTGTTGTCTGTTGTCGCTTGTTGAATGTCTTGATCATGCTTGTCTAGGACATGTTTCTAGGACATGTTTATAGCTGCATGTCCATTCCAAACTCTTTTTACTTGCTTTCATGTTAGTTAGGTACTTGTTATTCTGGTTATGTTAACATAGGATGCATGATCCTTCGCCAAAATCATGTTTACACGTACCAATACTAAAATGTCTTAAAATGTTCTATAGGGAGATACGACTAGCTTTCAATTTTTCCTCCCTGAGTTATGCACTATCAAAGTTGTGGTTCTTCCTTATTTGTTTTTAGCTTATAACATTACTTTCTTAAAACCAATTTCCAATTGCTTTCTAAAATTTTCTCTCTACATTTTCTAAAAGAAATTGTGTAGAGCAGGGCCAAAGGCTTGAGTTGCCCATGCCAACAGCAACCCAAATTCTAGTTAGCTAACTTACTTGTGGGTGAGAGTGTTGCTATGTGAATCCTAATTGAGTGCGGAGGGTCATTCTAGGCATCAATCTTTTTGGTATTTTGGTTGCAGTTTGTTTTGTATCCCATACCTTGGTCCTTGGTTTTGTATTAAAACACAAACGATGCTTTTGAATAGTAAATGTATTTGTTCTCATCTTTTTAAATGTTTCGTTAATTTTAAAATTTGCGAGAAAATTTATTGTGAAGATCATGCCAATTTCTCCACCGGCGGGTTAAAGAACGGATCAAACCCAACCCGTTGGCATTTTTCATTTTCTCAGTTTGTTTTTGAAGGAACAGCTCTTCAACCCGTTGGCATTTTTCATTTTCTCGGTTTGTTTTTGAAGGAACAGCTCTTCCATTGTTAGTCCCTACCAGATACGAGAACCTACGGACTCAACTCGCCTCACTGCTAACCACATAAGTTCCTCTAAGAAATTTTATGTATTGCCCTAACGTTCATCTCTGGCATCCAAGGAGGCAAAAAGAACCCCAACTTCCTGGGCAAGTGAACGGTAATACTGTAACGGCCCAGACCTACCGCTAGCAGATATTGTCCTCTTTGGACTTTCCCTTTCGGGCTTGCCCTCAAGGCTTTAAAACGCGTCTGCTAGGGAAAGGTTTTCACACCCTTATAAATGGTGGTTTGTTCTCCTCCCCAACCAATATGGGACATCACAATCCACCCCCTTCGAGCCCCAGCGTCCTCGTCGGCACTCTTTCCTTCCTCCAATTGATGTGGGACCACACCCAAATCCACCCCCATTTGGGGCCCAACGTCCTTACTGGCACACCGCCTCGTGTCTACCCCTTCAGAGAACAGTGAGAAGGCTAGCACATCATCCCATGTCTGGCTCTGATACCATTTGTAAGGGTGTGAAAACTTTCCCCTAGCAGACACGTTTTAAAGCCTTGAGGGCAGGCCCTAAAGGGAAAGCCCAAGAAGGACAATATTTGCTAATGGTGGGCCTGGGACGTTACAAATACAACTTTACAATCATTATTTAACTAAGAGAATCAAAACAGGACTACCATTTATTCCATTCGAAACTAGGATGTCTATGAATACAAATGTTGAACTCCTCAAATTATTTCGTATATTTACAGATATTTGATCAAAGAAGTAAGGTCATAATTCCATAAAGGGTGTGGGGAGGGCACAGAGGAATTTATTTTGCAAAATGGACGAGGACTTTTAATCTTTATATACCATTCATGTCACTCTAATTATCGACAATGAAGATTTAGAACGACCATCAAACTAATGGTTACAAACAAACAAAAAAAAAAAATTATTTCAAAACATGATTTCAATATTTGATTTTATCCTTTTAAATACGATTTTTATCATCTATTTTAAATAATTACAAGCATGTTATAGAGTAATTTAAAATATTAAAAAAGGATTATAACGATCTCAATCATATTATAAGCCATTAATTAACTATGACTAGTAACTAATCTACAATCTAGATGATCTATTCTTTTAAGAGTAATCAAAACTTCAGTATTAATTTTTTAGATGTACGAATAGTAGTCACTAAAACTTAGGGGTTTTTATTTACATTCAAACGCTTATTTTGAAAAAGGAAAAAAAAAAAGACCATGTTTATGTGCAAGGAAACAACAAAGCATTTTAAAGAAAAATAAACAAATAAAACGGAGCAGCACGCCAAGCATTTGCTACCCACTTGCATTTCAGCCCCACACACACTCTTTTTTTAAGGTTCGAATTCAATAATTAATAATCTAAAAAAATCAATAATTATACTTTAAATTCATTCATTTCTTGCAAAATTTTGGAAAATTTGTCAACTAGTAAATTATTTAAGATCCCAGCTAACTAAATACCCAAATTAAATTACGAAAATAGTGGGAAAATCAATTATGAAAATGCTCAATTGCCCCCTACATTTAGGTGAGTTTGACATTCTTTCTTCATTTAAACATTTTCTCAAACTATATATTTTCTTAAAACATTTTTTTATAAGAATAGTTTAAATTAAAATTCATATGCAGAACTCACAATGCAAGCTTATACTACATTAGTACACATTCAAAATCAAATCAATTATCCTTTAAACAATTCAATACGAAAATAATAAGAAATTCAAGATGTAAAATATATATTTTAAAGGTTTAGAAAGAACTAGAATAATCTTAAACCATATCATTTCATACCTAAGGTCCTGCGCATTTCAATTCCTAAGTTGGTGCAGCCAAAAAGCAAAAGTCGAAAAAACAGAGGAATTGGCATAGAAGTTAATCAAAGGGTTAAGGTTTAGCAGACAGTTTGTTGGGGCACACACAGCACATGACTTAACTACCTCTCTACACTCTATGCCTCAATCCCAATTCCACCCTCTTCTTAGATCTTCCATCTTCCCTCCACTCTTCTCCTCTTATAATCTTCAATCATTCAATTCCCAAACTCAAAACTTCAATATTCCAATTAACACCTAAATTCAATCCCCCCCCCCCCCCCCCCCCCCCCCCCCCCCCCCCCCCCCCCCCCCCCCCCCCCCCCCCCCCCCCCCCCCCCCCCCCCCCCCCCCCCCCCCCCCCCCCCCCCCCCCCCCCCCCCCCCCCCCCCCCCCCCCCCCCCCCCCCCCCCCC